>NC_047037.1:61927821-62240064 GCF_011762595.2 Tursiops truncatus
AAAAGTAATGAAATCTTGCCTTTTGCGACAACATAAGGAACTTGGGCACTATACTAAGTGAAATACGTCAGAAAAAAGACAATGCCATGTATTCTCACTTACATGTGAAACAAAAAAAAGAAAAAGGAGATTTAAAGATGGCGGAAGAGTAAGATGCGGAGATCACCTTCCTCCCCACAGATACATCAGACATAATCTACACGTGGAATTGCTCCTGTAGAACACGCTGAATGCTGGCATAAGACCTCAGACCTCCAAAAGGAAAGAAACCTCCCCATTTACCTGGGAGGCAAAAGAAAAAAGAAAAGACAGAGGCAAAAAAAACGGAAGGGACTGGCACCAGAGGGAGGGAGCTGTGAGGTGGAGACGTTTCCGCACACGAGGAAGCCCCTTCGCGTGCGGAGACTGCGGTGGCGGGGGGGAAGCTTCGGGCCACGGAGGAGAGCGCAGCAACAGGGGTGCGGAGGCCAAAACGGAGAGATTCCCGCCACAGAGGATCGAGCCGACCAGCACTCACTAGCCTGAGAAGCTTATCTGCTCACCGCCCGGGCGGGCGTGGGCTGGGAGCTGAGGCTCGGTCACTTGGGCTTTTCGGTCAGAGAGCGCGGGAGAGGACTGGGGCTGGCAGCGTGAACACAGCCTGAAGGGCTAGTGCGCCAAGGCTAGCCGGGAGGGAGTCCGGGAAAGGTCTGGAGCTGCCGAAGAGACAACAAACTTTTTCTTCCCTCTCTGTTTCCTGATGCCCGAGGAGAGGGGATTAAGAGCGCTGCTTAAAGAGCTCCAGAGACAGCGCGAGCCGTGTCTGTCAGTGCAGACCCCAGAGCCGGGCATGAGAAACTAATGCGGCTGCTGCCTACCACCAAGAGCCTGTGTGAGAGCAGAGGTCACTATCCATACCTCCCCTCCTGGGAGCCTGTGCAGCCCGACCACTGCCAGGGTCCTGATCCAGGACAACTTCCCCGAGAGAACGCACGGCGCGCCTCAGCTGGTGCAACGTCACGCCGGCCTCTGCAGCCCCAGGCTCGCCCCGCATCCGTGCCCCTCCCTCCCACACGGCCTGAGTGAGCCAGAGCCCCCGCATCAGCGGCTCCTTTAACCCCATCCTGTCTGAGCGAGAACAGACGCCCTCAGGCAACTACGCGCAGAGGCGGGTCCAAATCCAAAGCTGAACTCAGGAGCTGTGCGAACAAAGAGAAAGGGAAATCTCTCGCTCCCAGCAGCCTCAGGGCAGTGGATTAAATCTTCCAATCAACTATGTACCCTGCATCTGTGGAATAACTGAATACCAATGAATCATCCCTAATTGAGGAGGTGGACTTTGGGAGCAAGATATATTATTTTTTCCCCTTTTCCTCTTTTTGTGAGTGTGTATGTGTATGCTTCTGTGTGAGACTTTGTACAGCTTTGCTTTTACCATTTGTCCTAGGTTCTGTCCTTCCGGTTTTATTTTTTTCCTTTTAAAATTTTTTTCTTAATAATTATTTTTTACTTTTTCTTTTAATAACGTTATTTTATTTTACTTTATTTTATTTTATATATTTTATCCCCTTCCTCCCTCCTTCCCCCCCTATTCCTTTCTTTCTTTCTTTCTATTTTTTCTCCCTTTTATTCTGAGCCGTGTGGATGAAAGGCTCTTGGTCCTCCAGCCAGGTGTCATGGCTGTGCCACTGAGGTGGGAGAGCCAAGTTCACACGACACTAGTCCACAAGAGACCTCCCAGCTCCACGTAATATCAAACAGTGAATCTCCCAGAGATCCCATCTCAATGCCAAACCCACCTTCACTCACGACAGCAAGCTACAGTGCTGGACACACCTATGCCAAAACACTAGCAAGACAGGAACACAGCCCCTCCTTACCAGAGAGGCTGCCTAAAATCATAATTAGGCCACAGACACCCCAAACACACCACCAGACGAGGACCTGCCCACCAGAAAGACAAGATCCATCCTCATCCACCAAACACAGCCACTAGTCCCTCCACCAGGAAGCTACACAACCCTCTGAACCACCTTAGCCACTGGGGACAGACACCAAAACAATGAGACCTACAAACCTGCAGCCTGCAAAAAGGAGACCCCAAACACAGTAAGATAAGCAAAATGAGAAGACAGAAAAACACACAGCAGATGAAGGAGCAAGATGAAAACCCACCAGACCTAACAATGAAGAGGGAATAGTCCAGTCTACCTGAAAACGAATTCAGAATAATGATAGGAAAGATGATCCAAAATCTTGGAAATAGATAGAAAAAATGCAAAACATTTAACAAGGACCTAGAAGATTAAAGAGCAAACAAACAATGATGAATAACACAATAAATGAAATTAAAAATTCTCTAGAAGGATCAACGCAGAATACTGAGGCTAGAGAACGGATAAGTGACCGGAAGATAAAATAGTGGAAATAACTACTGCAGAGCAAATAAAAAAGAGAATGAAAGAATTGAAGACAGTCTCAGAGACCTCTGGACAACACATTAAATGCACCAACATTCGAATTATAGGGTCCAGAAGAAGAAGAAAAAAGAAAGGGACTGAGAAAATATTTTGAAGAGATTATAGTTGAAAACTTCCCTAATATGGGACAGGAAATAGTTAATCAAGTCCAGGAAGCACAGAGAGTCCCATACAGGATAAATCCAAGGAGAAACACGCCAAGACACATATTAATCCAACTATCAAAAATTAAGTACAAAGAAAACATATTAAAAGCAGCAAGGGAAAAACAACAAATAACACACAAGGGAATCCCCATCAGGTTAACAGCTGATCTTTCAGCAGAAACTCTGCATTCAGAAGGGACTGGCAGGACATATTTAAAGTGATGAAGGAGAAAAATCTACAACAATAATTACTCTACCCAGCAAGGATCTCATTCAGATTTGATGGAGAAATTAAAACCTTTACAGACAAGCAAAAGCTGAGAGTTCAGCACCACCAAACCAGCTTTACAACAAATGCTAAAGGAACTTCTCTAGGCAAGAAACACAAGAGAATGAAAAGACCTACAATAACGAAGCCAAAACAATTAAGAATATGGGAATAGGAACATACATATTGATAATTACCTTATATTTAAATGAATTAAATGCTGCCACCAAAAGACAGAGACTGGCTGAATGGATACAAAAACAAGACCTGTATATATGCTGTCTACAAGAGACCCACTTCAGACCTAGGGACACATACAGACTGAAAGTGAGGGGACGGAAAAAGATATTCCATGCAAATGGAAATCAAAAGAAAGCTGGAGTAGCAATTCTCGTATCAGACAAAATACACTTTAAAACAAAGACTATTACAAGACACAGAGAAGGACACTACATAATGATCAAGGGATCGATCCAAGAAGGAGATATAACAATTATAAACATTTATGCACCCAACATAGGAGCACCTCAATACATAAGGCAAATACTAACAGTCATAAAAGGGGAAATCGACAGTAACACTATAATAGTTGGGGACTTTAACACCCCACTTTCACCAATGGATAGATATCCAAAATGAAAATAAATAAGGAAACACAAGCTTTAAATGATACATTAAACAAAATGGACTTAATTGATATTTATAAGACATTCCATCCAAAAACAACAGAATACACATTTTTCTCAGGTGCTCATGGAACATTCTCCAGGATAGATCATATCTTGGGTCACAAATCAAGCCTTGGTAAATTTAAGAAAATTGAAATCATATCAAGTATCTTTTCCAACCACAATGCTATGAGACTAGATATCAATTACAGGAAAAGATCTGTAAAAAATACAAACACATGGAGGCTAAACAATACACTACTTAATAACCAAGTGATCACTGAAGAAATCAAAGGCAGAAGACTCAAATCAGTAAAATTAGAAATGAAAAAGGAGAAGTAACAACTGACACTGCAGAAATACAAAGGATCATGAGAGATTACTACAAGAAACTCTATGCCAATAAAATGGACAACCTGGAAGAAATGGACAAATTCTTAGAAATGCACAACCTGCCGAGACTGAACCAGGAAGAAATAGAAAATATGAACAGATCAATCACAAGCACTGAAATTGAAACTGTGATTAAAAATCTTCCAACAAGCAAAAGCCCAGGACCAGATGGCTTCACAGGCGAATTCTATCAAACATTTAGAGATGAGCTAACACCTATCCTTCTCAAACTCTTCCAAAATATAGCAGAGGGAGGAACACTCCCAAACTCATTCTATGAGGCCACCATCACCCTGATACCAAAACCAGACATGATGTCACAAAGAAAGAAAACTACAGGCCAATATCACTGATGAACATAGATGCAAAAATCCTCAACAAAATACTAGCAAACAGAATCCAACAGCATATTAAAAGGATCATACACCATGATCAAGTGCGGTTTATTCCAGGAATGCAAGGATTCTTCAATATACGCAAATCAATCAACGTGATATACCATATTAACAAACTGAAGGAAAAAACCATATGATCATCTCAATAGATGCAGAGAAAGCTTTTGACAAAATTCAACACCCATTTATGATAAAAACCCTGCAGAAAGTAGGCATAGAGGGAACTTACCTCAACATAATAAAAGCCATATATGACAAACCCACAGCCAACATCGTCCTCAATGGTGAAAAGCTGAAACCATTTCCACTAAGATCAGGAACAAGACAAGGTTGCCCACTCTCACCACTCTTATTCAACATAGTTTTGGAAGTTTTAGCCACAGCAATCAGAGAAGAAAAAGAAATAAAAGGAATCCAAATCGGAAAAGAAGAAGTAAAGCTGTCACTGTTTGCAGATGACATGATACTATACACAGAGAATCCTAAAGATGCTACCAGAAAACTACTACAGCTAATCAATGAATTTGGTAAAGTAGCAGGATAGAAAATTAATGCACAGAAATCTCTGGCATTCCTATACACTAATGATGAAAAATCAGAAAGTGAAATTAAGAAAACACTCCCATTTACCATTGCAACATAAAGAATAAAATACCTAGGAATAAACCTACGTAAGGAGACAAAAGACCTGTATGCAGAAACTTATAAGACACTGATGAAAGAAATTAAAGAAGATACAAATAGATGGAGAGATATACCATGTTCTTGGAATGGAAGAATCAACATTGTGAAAATGACTCTACTACCCAAAGCAATGTACAGATTCAATGCAATCCCTATCAAACTACCACTGGCATTTTTCACAGAACTAGAACAAAAAATTTCACAATTTGTAGGGAAACACAAAAGACCCTGAATAGCCAAAGCAATGTTGAGGACAAAAAATGGAGCTGGAGGAATCAGGCTCCCTGACTTCAGACTGTACTACAAAGCTACAATAATCAAGACAGTATGGTACTGGCACAAAAACAGAAAGATAGATCAATGGAACAGGATAGAAAGCCCAGAGATAAACCCACGCACCTATGGTCACCTTATCTTTGATGAAGGAGGCAAGAACATACAATGGAGAAAAGACAGCCTCTTCAATAAGTGGTACTGGGAAAACTGGACAGCTACATGTAAAAATATGAAATTGGAACACTCCCTAACACCATACACAAAAATAAACTCAAAATGGATTAAAGACCTAAATGTAAGGCCAGACACTATGAAACTCTTAGAGGAAAACACAGGCAGAACACTCTATGACATAAATCACAGCAAGATCCTTTTTGACCCACCTCCTAGAGAAATGGAAATAAAAACAAAGATAAACAAATGGGACCTAATGAAACTTAAAAGCTTTGGCACAGCAAAGGAAACCATAAACAAGACCAAAAGACAAACTTCAGAATGGGAGAAAATATATGCAAATGAAGCAACTGACAAAGGATTAATCTCCAAAATTTACAAGCAGCTCATGCAGCTCAATATCAAAAAAACAAACAACCCAATCCAAAAATGGGCAGAAGACCTAAACAGACATTTCTCCAAAGAATATATACAGATTGCCAACAAACACATGAAAGAATGCTCAACATCGTTAATCATTAGAGAAATGCAAATCAAAACTACAAGATATCATCTCACACCGGTCAGATTGGCCATCATCAAAAAATCTAGAAACAGGGCTTCCCTGGTGGCACAGTGGTTGAGAATCTGCCTGCCAATGCAGGGGACTTGGGTTCGAGCCCTGGTCTGGGAAGATCCCACATGCTGCGGAGCAACTAGCCCCATGAGCCACAATTACTGAGCCTGCACGTCTAGAGACTGTGCTCCGCAACAAGAGAGGCCACGATAGTGAGAGGCCCGCGCACCATGACGAGGAGTGGCCCCCACTTGCCGTAACTAGAGAAAGCCCTCAAACAGAAACGAAGACCCAACAAAGCCATAAATAAATAAATAAAATTTTTTAAAAAAATCTAGAAACAATAAATGCTGGAAAGGGTGTGGAGAAAAGGGAACACTCTTGCACTGTAGGTGGGAATGTAAATTGATACAGCCACTATGGAGAACAGTATGGAGGTTCCTCAAAAAACTACAGACAGAACTACCATACGACCCAGCAATCCCACTACTGGGCATATACCCTGAGGAAACCATAATTCAACAAGAGTCATGTACCAAAATGTTCATTGCAGCTCTATTTACAATAGCCAGGACATGGAAGCAACCTAAGTGTCCATCAACAGATGAATGGATAAAGAAGATGTGGCACATATATACAATGGAATATTACTCAGCCATAAAAATAAACGAAATTGAGTTATCTGTAGTGAGGCGGATGGACCTAGAGTCTGTCATACAGAGTGAAGTAGGTCAGAAAGAGAAAAACAAATACCATATGCTAACACATATATATGGCATCTAAGAAAAACAAAAAAAGGAAAAAAGGCCATGAAGAGCCTAGGGGTAAGACAGGAATAAAGACACAGACCTACTAGAGAATGGACTTGAGGATATGGGGAGGGGGAAGGGTAAGCTGTGACAAAGTGAGAGAGTGGCATGGACATATACACACTACCAAACGTGAAATAGATAGCTAGTGGGAAGCAGCCGCATAGCACAGGGAGATCAGCTCGGTGGTTTGTGACCTCCTAGAGAGGTGGGATAGGGAAGGTGGGAGGGAGGGAGACGCTAGAGGGAAGAGATATGGGAACATGTGTATATGCATAGCTGATTCACTTTGTTATAAAGCAGAAACTAACACACCATTGTAAAGCAATTATACTCCAATAAAGATGTTAAAAAAATAAAAATAAAAAAATATTAAAACAAACAACAACAACAAAAAACAACTGAATACACAGACACAGTGAACAGACTGGTGGTTGCCAGAGCCAGGAGGGTGAGCGAATGGGCAAAATGGGTAAAGATGGTCAAACAAACAAAATTCCAGTTACAAAATAAATAAGTCATGGAGGTGTAATGTGAGTATAGTTAATAATACTCTACTGTATACTTGAAAGTTGCTATGAGAGTACATCTTAAAAGTTCTCATCACAAGAAAAGAAATCTGTAACTATGTATGGTGAAGGATGTTAACTAGACTTAAACTGCGATGATCATTTCACAGTATATACAAATACTGAACCACTAAGTTGTATACCTGAAACGAATATGTCAGTTATACCCCAATTTTTAAAAAGTAAAATAATTTAAAAACTGTGGTACATCCAGAGAATGGAATTATTCAGCACTAAAAAGAAACAAGCGGGCTTCCCTGGTGACGCAGTGGTTGAGAGTCCGTCTGCCAATGCAGGGGACACGGGTTCGTGCCCCGGTCCGGGAGGATCCCACATGCCGCGAAGCGGCTAGGCCCGTGAGCCATGGCCGCTGAGCCTGCACGTCCGGAGCCTGTGCTCCGCAACGGGAGAGGCCACAACAGTGAGAGGCCCACGTACCGAAGGGGGGGAAAAAAAAAAAGAGCTACCAAGCCATGAAAAGACATAGAGAAACCTTAAATGTATATTATTAAGTGAAAAAAGCCAGTTTGAAAAGGCTACATACTATATGATTCCAACTATATGACATTCCGGAAAAACTAAAACTGTGGAGACAATGAAAAGATCAGTGGTTTCCAAGGGGATGGGTGAAATGAATAGGAAGGGCACAGAGGATTATTAGGGCAGTGAAAATACTCTGTATGATATTATAATGATGCATATATATCATTATATACTTGTCCACATCCATAGAATGTACAATACCAAGAGTAAAGCCTAAGGTAAACTGTGGACTTTCGATGGTTATGATGTGTCAGTGTAGGTTCATCCTGGGTAAAAGAATGTACAGTTCTGATAGATGATAATGGGGGAGGCTATGCACATGTAGGGGCAAAATACATGGGAAAGCACCATACGTGCTTCTTGATTTTGTTGTAAACCTAAAACTGATCTAAAAAAATAAAGTATTTAAAAAAAAAAAGAGAAGAGATACTTGCCCAAAGAGGATATACAAATGGCAGATAAGCACATGAACGTCAGCAATCAGGTAAATGCAAATTAAAATTAAAATGAGTGATCAGTACACATCTATCAGAATCACTAAAATAAAAATAGCAACACCACCAAAGGCTGACAGGAATGTGGTGAAGAAACTGGATCACTCATACATTGCTGATGGGAATGTAAAATGTTACAGTAACCATGGAAAACAGTTTAGCAGTTTCTTAAAAAACTAAATGTGCAACCACCACACAACCCAGCAATTGTGCTTCTGGGCATTTATCCCAGAAAAATGAAGGCTTTTGTTCACACAGAAAACCATACACAAAGGATTATAACAGGCTTATTTATAATAACTAAAAAATGGAAACAACACAGATGTCCTTCAATGGGTGAATGAATAAACAAACTGTGGTACGTGTACACCATGGAACACTACTCAGCAATAAAAAGGAATGAGCTATTGATATATGAAACAGCCTGGAAGAACCTCCAGAGAATTATTATGCTGAGTGAAAAAAATCAATCCCCAAAGGTTACATACTGTATGATCCATTTATATAACATTTTGGAAATGACAAAATGAAAGAAATAGAGAACAGATTAGCAATTGGCACGGATTAATGAGGGGTTGGGGCAAGAGGGAAAGTGAGTGTGGCTATAAAGGGGGAACATGAGGTATGCTTGCAATGATAAAAATGCTCCTGAATCTGTCTGTATCAATGTCAATTTCCTGGTTGTGATATCGTACTACAGTTTTGCAAAATGCTACCACTGGGAAATTGAATACAGAACACATGAGCTCTCTGTACTATTTCTCACAACTTAATGTGAATCTACAAATTATCTCAAAATAAAAAGTTTAATTTAAAAAGGATGAAAAAAGTATACCCGAAATTGATTCAAATCAGAAATAAATTAACCTGATAATATAACCACATACAAGAAAATAATTAATTCAAGAAACTTTTGAACACAGTGTTCTGACTATAAATCCTTTCCAAGATATATTCTAAAAATCAAGCAAAGAATCTTGAACTTTAGTAATCAGTTGGTTGTTGGTAATGGTAATAATGTAATAATTCCTAAACTACCTTGTGTGTAACTGAAGATAGAAGAAATAAGTAAATATTATGATATAATGGAAACCAGGGTTTTTGCCCACAGAGAAGGGAGGTACAATTATGGAATGGGGAAAGGCGAAAGACACACACACACACACACACACACACACACACACACACACACACACACACTTCCTACGTCTATCCACTGAAAGTAACATGCAGTAATATCCCAGTAGAAATAAGCACATTAAAAGCCCACATAATGGTTTCTGATTTCTGGTCTGGGGTGAGGAAATTACTAGGTAAGCCTGGAACATCTTGTTATTCCAGAAAGCAGTAAAGTGCTCAAAAAATGACAGGAACATGTCAAAGGGTCACAGAAGCCAGCTTGAAGGAGCTCTTACTGCCCAAATTTAAGACAATTTGAACATCAAAATAATTTATGATACTTGATTATAACAAATTAAAAAAGAATCAAATTGTCTTTTTGGAAGTACTAGCCATGGCAATCAGAGGGGAAAAATAAAAGGAATCCAAATTTAAAAAGAAAACTGTCACTGTTTGCAGATGACATGATACTATACATAGAAAATCCTGAAGATGCAACCAGAAAACTACTAGAATTCATCAATGAATTTGGTAAGGTTGCAGGATACAAAATTAATACACAGAAATCTACTGCATTCCTATATACTAACAATGGAAGAGCAGAAAGAGAAATTAAACAATCTCATTTACCATCACATCAAAAAGAATAAAATACTTAGGAAGAAACCTATCTAAGGAGGCAAAAGACCTGTATACTCCAAAAACTATAAGATGCTGATGAAAGAAATCGAAGATGACACAGATGGAAAGATATACCATGTTCTTGTACTGGAAGAATCAATATTGTCAAAATGACTATACTACCCGAGGCAATCCACAGATTCAATGCAATCCCTATCAAATTACCAATGGCATTTCTCACAGAACTAGAACAAAAAAATTTTTAATTTGTATGGAGACACAAAAGACCCCAAATACCCAAAGCAATCTTGAGAAAGAAAAACAGAGCCCGAGGAATCAGGCTCCCTGACTTCAGACTATACTACAAAGCTACAGTCATCAAGACAGTATGGTACTGGCACAAAAACACAGATCAATGGAACAGGACAGAAAATCCAGAAGTAAACCCACACACTGATGGTCAATTCATCTACAACAAAGGAGGCAACACTACACAATGGAGAAAAGGCGGTCTCTTCAATAAGTGATGCTGGGAAAACTGGACAGCCACATGTAAAAGAATGAAATTAGAACACTCCTTAACACCATACACAAAAATAAACTCAAAATGGATTAAAGACCTAACTGTAAGACAGGATACTATAAAACTCTTAGAGGAAAACAGAGACAGAACACTCTTTGACATAAATCACAGCAATATCTTTTTTGATCTGTCTCCTAGAATGGAAATAAAAAGAAATCAAATGGGACCTAATTAAACTTAAAAGCATTCTCACAACAAAGGAAACCATAAACAAAATGAAAAGACAACCCACAGAATGTGAGAAAATATTTGCAAATGATGCAGCCAACAAGGGATTAATCTCCAAAATCTACAAACAGCTCATGCGGCTCAATAAATGGGCAATGCCCAATCAAAAAAATGGGCAGAAGACCTAAATAGACATTTCTCCAAAGAAGACATACATATTGCCAAGAAGCACATGAAAAGATGCTCAACATCACTAATTATTAGAAAAATGCAAAGCAAAACTATGAGAGGGCTTACCTAGTGGCGCAGTGGTTAAGAATTCATCTGCCAATGCACGGGACACAGGTTCGAGCCCTGGTCCGGGAAGATCCCATATGCCGTGGAGCAACTAAGCCGATGCACCACAGCTACTGAGCCTGAGCTCTAGAGCCCGTGTGCCACAACTACTGAGCCCAAGTGCCACAATTATTGAAGTCCACGCGCCTAGAGCCCATGCTCCACAACAAGAGAAGCCACCGCAATGAGAAACCCATGCACCACAACAAACAGTGGCCCCCACTCGCCGCAACTAGACAAAGCCTGTGTGTGGCAACGAAGACACAACACAGGCAAAAATAAATAAATAAAATAAGTAAATAGATTTATTTTTAAAAAAACTACAATGAGGTATCACCTCACACCAGTCAGAACAGCCATCATCAAAAAGTCTACAAACAATAAATGCTGGAGAGGGTGTGAAGGAAAGGGAACCCTCCTTACAAAGAACCTTACATTCTTTGATGAGAATGTAAATTGGTACAACCACTATGGACAACAGTATAGAGGTTCCTTAAAAATCTAAAAATAGAACATGATCCAGCAATCCCACTACTGGGCATATAACCAGAGAAAACCATAGTTTTCCCAGGATATGTGCACCCCAATATTCACTGCAGTGCTGTTTACAATAGCCAAGACATGGACGCAATCTAAATGTCCACTGACAGATGAATGGATAAAGAAGATGTGGTACATATATACAATGGAATATTACTCAGCCATAAAAAAGAATGAAATAATGTCCTTTGCAGCAACATGGATGGACCTAGAGATTATCATGCTAAGCGAAGTAATTCAGACAGAGAAAGACAAATATTATAGGATATCGTTTATATGCAAAATCTAAAAAAAATGATACAAATGAACTTATTTACAAAACAGGAGCAGACTCACAGACTTAGAAAACAAACTATGGTTACCAGGGGTGGGGAGGGAAGGGTGGGGGAGGGGATAAATTGGGAGTTTGGGATTGACATATACTCACTACTATTTTTAAAATAGATAACCAAGAAGGACCTATTGTATAGCACAGAGAGCTATGTTCAGTATTCTGTAATAACCTAAATGGGGAAAAAATTTGAAAAAGAATAGGAACACATATATGTATAACTGAATCACTTTGCTGTACACCTGAAACTAACACAATATTGTTAATCAACTATACTCCAAAATAAAATTAAAAAATAAAAAATAAATAAATAAAAATAAAATAGGAAAAGATTAGATCCTAACATACCTTCCAACTCTGAAAGCGTGGTGTAAGCAGTCCCAAACTTTACTGGTAGAATACACACCAAATTCATGATAGTGGCTGCTTCTTGTGAGAGAAGGATGAGAAAGAGACTCTGAAAGAAAGCAGCAAGGACTCTAACTTTATCTGAAGCAAGAGTGATGAACAAATGGAAACACCGGTTACATCTGGGTGGTGGGAACTCTGATGTTCGTAGTATGTGTTTTCTGTTATTTTTTATAAATCTTAAACCTAAACACACACACGCACACAAACAAATTATGTTACTTGATTATAACAAATTAAAAAGAATCAAGTTGTATAATAAAACCTAAAACAGAGGGATATATAGGTAGAGAAGAGAAACCTCTTCTTTACAAAAGAATGCTATCAAATAGTAGGAATCACAGAATTAGAAAATCACTATTTTGCAACAACAATGAAATAAGTGATTCACACAAGACTCCTCAGTCAATACTAAAATCACTGGGTTAAAGTTTGTTGGGGAACAGGATATTCACTCAGTGTCAAAGTATCACCCCACCGATTACTTATTCTTAAACAGTGACAAAAATAATTTTAAAAAGAAAAATAACAAAGGGAAACAATATTTTTATAATGGACAGATTTGGCAGTTATCACTTTAGCACCAGCACTAGTGGAACACACTGACTTGTCTCCTCATGTTAATGCTGTAAGAAAGGTACAATATTCACCTATGTAATAACTAGACAAAAATGTTCAACCTAAATCTAATAAGGCAAATCTAAAATACGGGAGATAGTATAGGCAGTTAATCTGGACTCCTCAAAAATTTCAATACCATCCAAAAACAGTGTGATTATTCTAGAATGATTAAAGAAGATACTAAAGTGATACAATAATGAAATGTGATGCATGAATCTTATTTTTCCACTCATTTTATTTATTTCACTTGTTCAACCATTTTACTGAGGTATAACTGACACTGAAAAAGCTGTACAGATTCAATGTAGAAAATGTGATGAGTTCAGAGATAAGTATACACCCATGAAACTAGCACCACAATCTAGGCCATTAAAATATCCATGTGATGTATGAATCTTGATTGGATCCCAAATTGGAAAAAAAAAAGTCAGCTATAGAATTCATTTTTTGAAGATAAAGGAAACTGTATGTTAGATGGTACTCCTGAATTACTGTTATTATCTTAGGTATGATTAGTATTGTGGTTACATAGGAAAATGTCCTCTTTCTTAAGAGGTATGATGAAACATTTAAGTGAAATGTCATGTCTGCAACTTACTTTTAAATGGTTTAAGAAAAAAGTACATGTGTGTGCATGTGTGTGTAGACAGAAAGATAAAGCAAATGAGTCTAACAGACAGAGTATTCCATAAAATACCAAATAATTACACTCTTAGTGTTTTTATTTCACTAAAGGTCTGTTTAAGTGAGATACAGAGGAAGAAATACATTCTATATCACACCAAGAATCTAGTTTTAAATAGACAAATAAGCACTAGGGAGGTTAAAGAATTTGTCCTGAATGGACTGTTTTGGGACATTTTGCAGACACAACTGGAAGGATTTATCATACATTGTTGGCATTCCAGATACTGCACGTTTTTGGCAGTGTGCTTACAGAATACTACTAAATATCAGGATATTCAAAAGCAAGCCAACAATAAGAACAGGAGAAACACAACAAAAAAGTCTGTGACTTTGAGTAAAGTAACTTGCAAAAACTACAATTAAATCTACTTTGTCCACCCATTCTAAAAGCCAGGACCCCTCTGTTAACTAGCACTTTTGCCATTTTTCTACGCAAAATCAGTATTCCAAATAACAGCTAAGTATCGCTACAGGATCGTGACAGACTTAAATCATTAAAGTTAAATATGTACAGTTTCACTTTAACAGTTTTGTAATATTCTGATCCTTTGAAACGTGTTAACCCATGTTTGATATGACAGTTCTCTACTAACTGGTATACCTGATTAACCAGAACTATCCATTGCTTAACAATGGTGGAAAATAGGATGGAGTAGGGGAGTGGGGAGTACAATATAAGATTCCATGATAAAAAGCAGATAATCATCACAAAGTAACTATTATAAAATAAACCTTTCAACAGTGAGGGCAATTTAAAAACTCCATTTCTAAATGTCATCCTATTTGAAATGTATATTTTTACCATCTGTATTGTGTTGTAGTGTGTAATTGAACAAATGAGTATGGTTACAAAGTGAATTCCAGGTTAACCAGGACATTTTTGGAAGGGGAAGCAGTTGGAATTGGGGACTTTGACAATCATCACACTATGACAATAACATGTAACTATGTTATTATCCCCATATTAAGAATGATGATAAAGCAGAAACTAACACACCACTGTAAAGTAATTATACTCCAATAAAGATGTTAAAAAAAAAAGATGAAACAAAGACGGAGGTTAAGTAACTTCCCCCAAACCATATAACTAGTAAGTGGGCAGAGCCAGGATTCAAACACAAAGCCCAACTCCAGAGCCTGCCCTCAGGATGACTAGGCTACCTAGTATTTCCATTGTTTGTTTGTTTTGAGGAGTGGCTGATGCTGAACACCTGTACTAAGTACTGCTTTACATCATATAATATTCACAACAACCCTGTGAAGCAGGATTTTTAGTCCTGTTTTTCAGAAGAGAACACTGAAGCTGAGAGAGGTTGAGTAACCTGCCGGAAGTTACACTGCCAATGGATGGAAGAACCAGGATTCAACTCAGGTGTGTCTGACTCCACAGCCCTTGCCCTTAATAGGACTACACTCTGCCTTCCACATTCTATGTATAAAACATTCCTTATTTTTCTAGGAAACACATCTTCTACTAGACAACTGTTAGCTGTTAAACATATGTTCCTGAATTTGTTTGGAATTAATAACACTTAATTTCTCTGAAAATATTACTTCTTGTAAATTAATGAGATTTCACAATATGAGAAAACAAACTTAAGGTGAGGGTGTTATAATGTAGGAAATTATCATAGAAAAGCCCTCAAAAGCTATTTGGTTCAAATCCCTAAGTTCAACAGACTTGGAAACTAATAATAATTAATGGTATGTATGCAAATCTAACCAAAAAAAGGGCTTGCACCAGTTAGGGAGCAGTTGAAGATGTGACATGACTGAACCTTCATATTATACAAATACGTTATCAAATGTTTTTTAAAAGCATAGAGTTTGCAACCACTCCAAAAACGTTCACAATTCATATAATTGCCCCTCTCTTAAAATCAGAAACCATTCTCATTTTACTTATTTAAATCCTCCTTGTTTGAAAAAAATTTTTAAATAGCTGAAATCCTCCTCACTGTACCCTGAGTGGAACCAAGAAACCCAGAGACCTGGTTACCATCCGGTTTGTGAGATTCTAATGCACATTGACCACATGTGGCCAGGGCTACTCGGCAAGTTTCCTAATCTCAAAAATGAGAATAACAGTACCTACTTCACAAGGTTGTTGTGAGGTGTAAATGAGCTAACACATGCAAAAAGGTTACAACTGTGCCTGCGTATAAGCAACAGGTGTGTTATCCGTTATCACTGAGGTTGGTGTGTGTCCATTACTGAAGCACCACTTGGACGGAAAAATACCTATCAGCTTTCTCTTTCTCTGGAAAAGCTTTGAGGAAACTCACTCAGAACTTGATTTCACCTTTGCACGGTAACACCTGTATCCTCTTCCTTTAACCACCAGGCACGTGAAGAACCCTCATTAGTAGAGAAAAGCTTCAGTTGGCTCCATCTAATCAAACTACCACTCCGTTTTTTGCTAGTTTTCACAGTCAAACAACCTTAAATATATTTTCTGTAGCTTCTGGTATTGATATGACTGAGTTGCCCCTTAGGAAAACCGACTGGCATTACCCTGGGGAAGTCAGAACTTGATTTTGGGGGTTGTGTAAAGCAGGAAAATAGAACAAATAGAGTAACGCAAAAACCACAATGCTAATATACTAACGAGTGGAGAGAAGTGTATTTGCCCCTCCTGACAGTTAAATCCTCTAATCAGCTCTTTCCCTCCCTATAGGAAATCTATAAATAAGAAGCCAAATTATAACCAAACATTTGCTGGGACAGTCCAGTCACAGGGACCAGACGTTTAAGCCTCTAGGCAGTGCCACCTTCTCTGAACAGTCTGCAAACACCACTTCCAAATTCTGCCTCTCCAACTCCCATTTTTCTATAATTCAATGCTGCCCATCTACCCTCTGCTGTAAGTCTTTCTTTAGATATGTTAATATCATCTATTAGACTACATCAAGTGCCACTCTTCCTGCTTTCAACCTGAAAAAGACAGACATCTTTTAAGATGTCTTTGAGATGTCTGCATCTTTTAAGATGCAGAAAACTGAGCTCACCTATTGTGTGATTTTATTAAGCCAATACAGCTGAGTTCTGCGGGTGGTACCAACATCATACCACATACACTCCCCCACCTCCACCCACCCCTGACACACCTCTAATCACTTTTGCTTTGATAGCTCTTAACTTGGACTTCATTCCCCACCATATTCAGTGACCTCTCTACAGTTCCCATTCTTCTGTGTTTCACTATGGCAATTGATACAATTTGCCACCCATTTCTTAAAAACTTTCCCCATCACTGGTTTTAACAAAGCCTAAAAACTGTTGATTTTGCTCATTAACTTTTTTTTTAATTTATTTATTTTTGGCTGTGTTGGGTCCTTGTTGCTGCACGCAGGCCCTCTCCAGTTGCAGCGAGCGGGGGCCACTCTCCATTCAGGTGCACAGGCCTCTCATTGCGGTGGCCTCTCCTGTTGCGGAGCATGGGCTCTAGGCGTACAGGCTTCAGTAGCTGTGGCACGTGGGCTCAGTAGTTGTGGCTCGCAGGCTCTAGAGCGCAGGCTCAGCAGTTGGGGCGCACGGGCTTAGCTGCTCCACAGCATGTGGGATCTTCCCGGACCAGTGTTCAAACCCATGTCCCCTGCATTGGCAGGTGGACTCTCAACCACTGCACTACCAGGGGAGCCCTGCTCATTAACTTTAAATTGCTCCACAGTACCTATGGTGGTTAAGCGTCCAGGTCCTAGAATCAGATAGACATGGATCCAAATCCAAGGCTCTACTTCTTACTAGCTATGTGCCCACGGGAGAGTTACTCCTTTAAGCCTTTTTCCTCCACTACAGAATGGACATAATGACATAATTGGCTATTGAGTGCTTAGCATAATCATCTTACTCTGGCACAAAGTAATCACTCAATAAATATTAATTATTACCTTTGTGTCCTAATTCTCCTGCCATTTTATTCTTCTCTTTCTACCTTGAAGAATTCACCATCTCAAACAGCTTTGACTAATAATGCAATTAAGTATATTCCTGAAGTTACTGTGGCAGGATTAAACCTTTCATCCTCTTCATCAGTAATAAAGAAAATCATTATTTCTAGATTTCACCAATATCTAAGAAATAACCTGCTGAAAACTGATTTCATTTTCATACTCTTTCTTAAAGTACTCATCTCCCTTGGCCTCTGCAATACCATACTTTAAGATTTTTCTTCTCTGGCCATCTCTTCTCAGACTCTACTGCCAGCTCATCCTCCTGCAACCAGCCTCTAAATGTTAGTGTTCTAAAGGGAAAGCCTAATAGTTTTCTTCATTTCTCATACTGTAGCCTCTCCCTTGGCAATCTCATGCTTCATCATGGTTACAACTGCAATCTATAAAGAAGTAAATGACTTCCACATTATCTCTAGTGCAGACTTCTCCAAGTTCCAGATCCCCTATATCCAACTGCCTACTGACATCACCATGCTATGACAAAGCAACTTAAACTCCATAGATACAAAACTGGATTCATGGTCTTCGTGGGTTCATGATTCCATGATCAACCAAACCTAGTTCTTCTCCAGTATTTTTTTTTAGTGAATGAATGGCATCACCATCCATCCAAGCTGCATAAGGCAAAATTCTAGAAAT
This sequence comes from Tursiops truncatus, assembly GCF_011762595.2. NCBI lineage: Eukaryota > Metazoa > Chordata > Mammalia > Artiodactyla > Delphinidae > Tursiops > Tursiops truncatus. The sequence goes on from NC_047037.1 coordinate 61,946,262, forward strand.
CTAGAAGTTACCCTTTATAACTCCTCTTCCTCCCCTTCCAAATTTAATCTATTCCAATTTCCATTAAGTGGATATTGCTGCATGAATTTCAACCTATTTTTTACACTAATACAAAAATAATCTCCCTTGCTGACTTCATTCCTCCACTAACCATTTTATCACTATCATGCCAAGGTCTCTATCAACTGAAACTTCCCCACCTTGCCTGTTCATCCCTCCCTAACATCTATCTCAACAATCAAATTTCTTATTTCTTCTAAATATTCTACCTACTCAAGCCACAAAAAAAATCTACTTTACAATTTCTGCATATGATTTATTCTTTCCCATTCCTCTTCCCTATCCAAGTCATGTCTTTTTCTCTCTCAAAACTCTTCTTAGAATCCTTCATTCGTTCATTCGTTAATTCAACCCAATATCACTCCTTACTAGGAAAATAAATAAATAAATAAAGTTAGATTCAGGGTCACAGTTTATTCAGCCCAATAATCTGTCTTTGACAGAGACACCAACAGAACACATATAGTTTTCCTCCCATAGTCCTCAAAATCAGTTATTACCCTAATATACTAATTATTTCCTCTATATTAAGCACTGCATCTTTCAACATACACATATTTTATGTCTTTTATGAACAGGTGTGTATTTTCAGCCTTTTCTACTTCACAAGGTTATAAACTTCACAAGTTTAACATCAACCATATAAAACTGACTTTTCTTTATTTGTTCCGAATTTCCTCTCAAGCACCTCAAGGTAGTCCTCCTATTTTAGCATTTTCTGACTTGGTGAACAGCTGGTAGTTTTTTCACCCATATCACTTGTGATTTTAAAGGAACACAAAAATAAATACAGCATGCATCACACCCTTACACTCTGCTTACAGGGCATGATCCAGCTGTATTCATATCTGTATTCTTGTTTCCATAATAATGTCTCATGAAGAGAAGGTGCTCTATACATGTTCAACAAAATTAAAGGAATTCTGCTTAGGCCTGATGTTGTGTTCATGAATGCCAAAAGAAGTAGAACCTCTCAAATACGTTAACTCTGCTTCTGTTCAATAAAAATAATATTTGGGCTTAAAAAAGGTAGAAAGAATTGGTGCCTAGTATAGGTGAGGACACTGTAACAGAGCACCTTGCTGCTCTTAACGAACTGAAGCTGCTCTTCGATGTGATCACCGAACCACTGCCAGCGGAGGAAGCACAGAGACCCAGAGGGCTGCCAAAGACTAGAAAAGAGGAAATAAATGTAGGCCTGATTAAAAAAAAAAAAATAGAAAGAATTGACAACAGTCCAGTATACTCAATGCCCATCCTTTTCTAAATTCAGATTATTTAAAAAATAGCTTCTAATCACTTAGGAAAGAAAATGCTAAGCATTTGTGGAACCAACCTATGTTATACCAGACGAATTAATTTCCTTTCTTTTTTTTTTTTTACGAGAGTATCTTTACAGATAGACAGACATCACACATCAAAAAGATGTAAAAGTAGTATGTTGGTAGAATTTCAACAAAGTATTTGACCAGGTTCTCATCACACCCATATGGACAAGATAAACAGAAGATGGATAACGGTACAATTAGGTAGTGAGGTAACTGTTTAACGACCATAACAACAAGTGCTCATTAATGAATTGTTATCAACCTGAAGGGCAGTTCAGGACTTTCATCTGTGGCCTTTCCCTGTTCAACAATTTTACCAATAGGAGGAAAATATATCTACGGGATCAGTGAGTACCCATATCCAAATACACATATATAACTGTGAGATAGGCAAGCGCTGTAACTTATGCCACAAATGTAAAACAAACACACAAACAACAAAGAGGCTTAATGGCTTAGTTCACAACAAGCTTAGTTCAATCTGACAGCAACAAGCTCAATATGATGTGGAAACAAGAAAAACTAATGTGATGCTAGCTGCAGCAGTAGTATCTCAAACATGGGTGACAGCAGTCCTGCTTAACTCTGGACAGATCAGACCACAACTGGGATATGCTGTACCCTTCTATGGGTCACTGTCTTCAAAGGATCATAACCATGCTGGCACATGTTCAGAACAGAAAAACCAGGATGCTTAGGGGCCTGAATACCATTAAAGGAAAGGCAGGAGGGAATGGAGATTTATAAATAGGACAAAGCAATGCCTTGAGAGGAAAACAATGGCTACCTTCATTCAGTCATTCAACAAACATGAATTTCAAACCTATTTCTGGCCAGACATTGTGGCTGTGACTGGGGATATAGGAAAAAGACAGTCTATATCTGTGAGAAATTCATGTGTATATCTGAAGAGTTGAAACAGATTTGATCTAAAAAAGCTTTAGATTGTTCTATATGATTTCATAAGGTAGAAATAGGAGCAATGGAAAGAAGTTCTAACGTAATTGATTTCAGCTGCATATAAGGAAGAGCATTTTAAGAGTCAAAGCTGTCTAATGAAGGAAGAGGCTGCCTGAGTAGACAAGGTTCCCATCAGTAATGGTGTACTTAAAGAGGAGACTGCTGAAATAAGACAGGCACTGAACTGGGCCATTTTTAATGTTCCTCACCTTCTACACTATGATTCTTTCTGTACTTCCTCAGGAAATGGACTCACCAGGTTCACCCTACTTATGTACTACAGCATCACAGGTTTCCCACAGTTGTGACTTCCAACTTTGTACCCTGTCCCCCACTGAAGCAATGCCATATAATTACGTATGGATCTGAGAGCAACAGGAATAATGCAATATAGGAAGAAACTGACCCATCAGCACAGAGAATGCAAAAAAAAATCAGTACTGTTCAATGTGCCTTATATTTGTAAAGAAAATGTAAGAATTCTCTATCCTCGAAGTAATAAATTCAATTTAAAATATTACGGAAAAAAAACTTTTTAACAAGTCTATAGAGTAAAACAAATGTGGCAAAATGTTAACAGTTGTTAATCTAGGTGTGTAACACTACAGTGATCCTCTTTCAGTGTTGTGTATGTTTGAAATTTTTCAAAATAAAAAGTCTGAAAAAAATTTTTAGAAATATATTATGTTCAATTAATATAAATAAGGATCTGCTATGTACTGCATCTCTTGTTGGAAGCCATTTTTTTCTAACCAACAAGGAAAAAATCATTTTAATTTAAGATCACTTTGAGAATTTGTGTCCTAAATAAGCACTCCAAACCCCTCTACTATAACGTTATGTGGAAACTAAGTTTAGAATATATTTCTAAAAAGAAATAATTCACCAGATACAGTAGGCCAAATACCATGAACTAATCAAATTATGAAATTGATTAAATGGCTACTTAAATCCATTTTAAAAATCACAGGCGGGATAAACGTAGAGAAAGGTCTAGACCATTTACTTTTATAAATTGGTTTAAAATTACTGAAGCTTATTTTCATTCATTTTATTTTTGTAATTTTAAAACACTCTCTAGAATACACTGGCTCTATATGCTGGAACTGGGTATTCAAACAGTTCACCCGTCCAAACTGTTAATATTAACTTCTTGGAAGCAGTCCCTCACACTTTAGCACTTTCTCAGTCTGGATACAAGAAATGGGCTACGATTGGAATTCCAAGGGCTCCCTTTCTTTTAAATAGCAGCCTGTTAAGACAAAAGTGATAAAAAGAGGGGAGCATCTTTTAACCACCAGCCCCGAAAAAAGGCTTCCCCTTCGGTTGTCGTCAACTCTGACTGCTGTCGACCCTTTTTCAACACACTGCCTGGTAGTTTCGGTTGAAAAACAAAATGGAAAAAAAAAATTTTTTTTAATATATATATGTCCCATTTTCCTGGGGCAGGTAGATAGACCCCCTTTTGTAGAAGTGGCTAAAGCTAGGCTCCGCACGGATTTCATCTCGTTGCCAAGGCAGCGCCGACCCGACTGGTCCGGCACGAGGGCAGTTCCCGCCGCCCGGACCCCAGGGCGGCCCTGGCCTGCGGCAGAGCAGCCCCGGCCCAGCCCGGAGCCCCCCAGGCCGCAGAGTCCCTGCCGCGACCCCGGACGGCCCGGCGGGCGCCCCGGGACCGCGGCGAAAGGCGGGGACATGAGGCTCGACTTACAGTGACACCATCCGAGGTGACAGCACCAGTGCAGCTTGAAGCACTTGCCGTGGCTGTGCGTGGCACAGATTGAGAGCCCGTCGCACGGCTGGAAGTCGGGTCTGCGGGCGGCGCAACTCCGCGCCAGGGCCTGAGCCTCGTCCACTTTCTCGCTCTTCCAACCGCGCTCGGGCGCCGGCGCCGCGGCCGCACACATTTCCTCTCCCTCCGCGGAGCCGAGACCCGGAGCTCAGGAGGAGCGGCGTCTGGGCGGGCAGGAAACCGAGCCGGCTGAGGACGCGGGAGGGCGGGGCGCGAGCTGGGAGTCACGCCACCGCTTGAAGGTGGCGGTGGCGGCGGCGGGAGCGCAGCAACCCCAGGTTAGCACAGGAGCCGCCCCGGGTGCGACCGCGGTCTGGGCCTGCCGCCGCCTTCCCTCCCTCCGCCGTGGCGCGCGCCGCGCCCCCACGCGCACACGCACGCGCACACGCCGACCCCGGCAGACGCCACGAGTCCCTCCGCCAACCCCGCCTCCTCACACACGCCGGGCTTGGGTGCTGGGTCGTTGGCGTACCCCGCAGCCGCCGCACACTCAGTCCTCAGAGGCTGAGCCCGACCGACGGAGGGCCGTTAGGAACACACCCACCTCGGCGGCTCGGTTTTCACACGCAGGCCAGCTTCCAGGAACACTTCCCACACTCAGTCCCCACACACACTCCCCTTCGACACACACGTCCACAATCCGCAGAGGGCTGTGCACGCTGAGGACACGCCCTCCCAGACGTCCAGTGGGCTGGTCCCTGCGCAACTGGGAGCAAGGCTTTCTCACACGCACAGCCTCTCCCCACGCGCACCCCACGTTGCCCTCGTACACATCCCCCAGAGGGTCTGAGCACCCAGGCCCCTGGGGGCGCGTGCACATACGCACGCAACAGACGCGCGCTCCCCCGGGGCTGCCTCCTGCTGCCAGCAGGGCCACTGGGGCGCACGTCCCGGGCCACGCACGGCCACCAGCCCCTCGCGGCCCCTGGTAACCATCGCTCGCCCAGGTCTCAGCCCGAGGCTGCAGCCCCGCCTTGCTGAGGGGGAAAGTAACCAAGCTGGGTGCCGTGGTGTGTGTGTGTGTGTGTGTGTGAGGCTGCAGCCCCGCCTTGCTGAGGGGGAAAGTAACCAAGCTGGGTGCCGTGGTGTGTGTGTGTGTGTGTGTGTGTGTGTGTGTGTGTGTAAAAGAGATGCACGGGAAGTGCGATGCACGGGACTGGTATGTGGAATGTGTTGCGTGTGTGTATTTTGGCATGTATGTGATGTGTGGGCGTGTATGCTTGTTATGTGGAGTAGGTGTGGTGTGTGTGTAATTGGATGTGTTGTTAAGTGAGTACATGGTACATGTGTGGTGTGCATGATGCCTGTGACTGTTATGTGAACTGTGTGATATGAGGTGTGTATACACGTGTATGTGGCATGGATGCATGTGACCAATGTGGAGTGTCAGTGGTGTGTTTATGTGTGGTAGGGTATATGTTCTGTGTGTGATATTCGAGTAGCTGAGTATGTGTGTATCCATGTGTACGTGGGCTGCGGTGGGCACGGTTGTTACATAGCATGTGTGTATGTGTGTGTGGTATGTATGTGGCAGTGTGGTGCATATGACTGGCATATTGAGTGTATGTGTGCGGTGTATGCGGGTGGAGTTGGGTGTGTGCAGTATGTGTGTTTGTGGGCATACAAACAAGACTCGTGTTTGCCATGGACTCTGTGCCTTTGTGTGTTAATGCCCACCCTGGCCAGCAGGTGTAACTGGCCCTGAAGGTGACTGCAACTCTCCCACCCAATCAGCTTGCCTTCTTCCCTCTTGAGGACAAGTTGCTCCAAATAGATTTTCCATGCTAGGCTCCGCTGCTGAGAGCCCACCCCGGGCAGGGTTCAGTGAAGAGAAAACAAACCATTTGCTCCCGGGGAGCACAGTTGGGAATTAGCGTTTCCCTGCAACAAGGCCAGAACCCAGCCTTGAACACAGAAAAGGAGGGGACCTCCTCTTGCTATTTGCCAAACATTTTTCAGAGCAGAGGAAAATGCCTGTAATTGCCAAGGTTCAGGGAACAACAACAAAGCCCTTCAGTACAAATGCTGTGTGGGAACATGTTTATGCCCAGGTCCACCTTCTCCATTACTTTATTCCTTTCCTGCTTTGCACTGACAAGGAGACTCATCATGGTTTTGAAATAACCAAATTCATCTTCAAGCTTTGAAAATCCTCACTGCCATAAGCAATCTTCCCTTTTATTTAACCTTGGCTTAAGAAGGGAAATGTAATTTGCATATGTCTGACTCTAGTGAAGGCTTCATTTATTAGGGGTTGAAGAGAGACAATTTGGTGGCAAAGGTATTTTCAAGAAAGGTATGAATCAAAATCTCATAATATGGTTCCCTCCAATAACCTAACACTGAAACAGTTATAAACATGAAACATCATATCTTCAGCTTCAGCCCCAGGCGTCCCTCTCCCCCACCAAAAAAAATCCTAAGGAAGTACATCCCTGACTTATAAAATTTCTCCATCCCTGCTGTTAATTTCACAGTCTGACCCACCTCAGAATAACATGAATAAAAGGAAGGAAAAATTTAATCCAAGAAATTCATAATCCATTACTGCTGTAGCAAGCCAAACCAGAATTTTTCGAAAAGGGGATTCCCATCTCTCCTACCCTATTTTTCTCCTTCCCCAACCCATAAATTCACTCTAATACTGTCCATGTTATATAAGGTCTTATAACAGAAATCTTTCAGTAACTAGTATTTGAACAGAATCCTTCCACTGGCTTTTACTCTAGGGTGAACCATATAAGATTCTACTATGTGAAATCATGCCATCTTAGCTAGTGAAAAATGAGCACAAGAAGTAATGTGTCATATTGAGGAGGCAAGGTAAATTACCCAAATACCCTACTTTATGTTAGCCATATGATTTGAAGCTGAGAAGCCTTTACATTTTCTATAACATAAAATTCATTCCATTCCCTTGCCCTAAAGATGTTATTAACCTCTATTGTCTGCAGTGGGGCGGGAGGAGGTATATGTGCTGTGACCTGTCAAACGTGTATACACACAGCGTTCGGGATGTGTTGTCGGGATATAAGCTTTTTTTTTTTTTTTTTTTTTGCGGTACGCGGGGCTCTCACTGCTGTGGCCTCTCCCGTGGCGGAGCACAGGCTCCGGACGCGCAGGCTCAGCGGCCATGACTCATGGGCCCAGCCGCTCTGCGGCACGTGGGATCTTCCCAGACCGGGGCACAAACCCGTGTCCCCTGCATCGGCAGGCGGACTCTCAACCACTGCGCCACCAGGGAAGCCCCATCCATAAATATTTAAACATCTATTTCTAAATGAACTTTTAAAAACCATAAGTCACAATACAATTATCACATAGCAGGATACAATTTGACCATAAGTATGAACTTGTTCCATAGCTGCTGACCACCTATCCGGCTCCCCTTTAAGAATGCTGCTGCCTGGAATTTTCCTCTTTCCTGTCTCTTTCTCTCCTGCCTACCTCTTTAGCTTATCTGCCACTTCCTCAAGTTTTCTCTGACCAACCCAAACTAAGTTATATACACATTTCCTTTGTATCACTTAACTCAACTTTAAACACATAATTAAAGAAGGAACTATTGAACTAATGTCTTTCCTCATCCCCCCTCCTCTGCTACAAATTGTAGGCTCCTTGAGGGCAGGAACATGGCCTCTGTCTTGTTCACCATATTGTTCCCAATACTTAATGCAGAGAATAAGTCATTGAAGTAGTGGAAATTATTCCATCTCAGACTCCCAAAGCCTGGAAAAAGTCCATCTGTGGTAAATTGTTTGTAAATGCGTGTGAATAATTCCTATAATTACTTTTCCTGTAACCATATCCTTGAATATTTCCCTCCCGCACTGATTCTGAGCTTAGCTACGTGTATTAGTTAGCTATTACTGTGTAATAAATCACTCCAAAATTAACACAACACAGCTTCTGTGGGTCAGGACTCCAGGCATGACTTGGCTAGGTCCCCTGCTTCAAAGTCTCTCATAAGGCCACAGTGAAGGTGTGGGCCAGGGCTGCATTCTCATCAGAAGGTTGAACTGGGGAAGGATCTGCTTCTAAGATCCCTCAGTGACTAGTTTGCAAGGATTTGATTCCTTAAAGAACTGTTGGGCTGAGGGTCTCAGTTCCTCACTGGTTGTTGGCTGGAAGGTACCCTCAATTCCTTGCCACATAGACCTCTTCATAAGTCATCTTGCTTTACCAGAACAAGCGTGTAAAAAGAGTCAGAGAGTGTCAGTCTTTTATAACCTAGTCTCAGAAGTGATATCCCATCATTCTTGCCATATTCTATTCATTAGAAGCAAGTCAGTAGGTCCAGCCCTCAAACAAGGGGTGGAAGTTACACAAGGACATGAATATCAGGAGGCAGGAATCATTGGGAGCCATTTCAGAAGCTACATACCACATCATGTGAATTGCTTTAGCCAACGGGAGAATAGAAAACATGCTTAGCAAAGATTTCCAAAGGACATACTCATTGGGATTTGCCCTTTCTTTCTGTGCTTGAAACTGTGAGACCAACATGTATACAAGCCAGAGCAAGCCTGCTGGAGGGTGAAATGCCTTGTGGAGGAGAATGGAGGTGCCCCCAGTTGACAATTCCCAGCCAACTGTCTATTAACCACTAGAGCATCAGTGAGGCTATACTAGATCATCCTAGACCAACCAGCTGATCCCAGAAGCATAAGAAAGTCCGGTAGAGCTCTGCTGAGCCAGTCTTGAACAGAACAACCACAAGGACACACCACAAAATCAGGAGCTGCATAAAACAGTTGTTGTTTCAAGCTGCTAAGTTTTGAGTAAGTAGTTTCTTACAGAGTAAAGCTAACTGATACACCCCCCAATTCTCTCATGTTGTAGGCAAATAATTGAGTATTCAAGAGGCTAAGTGACTTGCTCAATGTCACAGTGCCACAGGCACAGTGGGACAAGTTCTCTAGGACTGGGCATCAGAACAATACAGACGGTTCAAGTCTAAGCTCTGTTTTTTTTCTGGCTTGGAGACCTGGGCAAATCCTTTATGCTTTCCGGGGTTCAGTTTCTTTGTCAGCAAAACAAAAAAGAAGGTTTTCCAGAACATCTCTTAGCACTTAAAACTATGACCTGTCCACTTAGCTAGGGTTAGAATCCTTTTGGGTTCAGATGTCATTTGTGAATAGTCAGATAGTCCCTTCTTATCTGATTGCACATATTTGTCTAATGCTAATGTAAGTTTTGTCTACACACACCAACCATTCTGAACACTTTGATAGATCGAGTCATTACAAATCAGTTACTTTTTGGTTGCTTGATTGAACCAAGCAACTAATTCCACCATGGTTATAAATAACCTGCTAGTAATTGGTCAATTTGTCATATTAAAGCAATTAGAATGATGAAATGGATGGAGAAGCCCTTCCAAATGAGGTGCAACAAAATTAGAAGTCTTCTCTGGGGAGGGAGGATGCCTATTTAGCATTGCTGCTGGCATAATTCAGACCCTCATCATCCCTTTTGGTGTAAAGGAAAAACAGCAGCTTTGGAATCAGACAGAATGGAATCAAAGTTCAGCTCTACTACCACCTAGCTGAGTGATCTTGGACAAGTTATTTAGCCTCATCTCTTAACTGAGAATTATAATTCCTATATCATACACCTGCAGTAAACACTAAATATGATAACATGTCAAGAGGTTAGCACAATACCTGGCACATTGAAGAGCCTCAATAAATATTAGTCTTCCTCCGGCTTCCCTGTTGGCACAGTGGTTAAGAATCCGCCTGACAATGCAAGGGACAGAGGTTCGATCCCTGGTCTGGGAAGATCCCACATGCCGCAGAGCAACTAAACCTGTGCGCCACAACTACTGAGCCTGTGCTCTAGAGCCCGCGAGCCACAACTACTGAGCCCACATGCCTAGAGCCTGTGCTCCACAATGAGGGAAGCCACTGCAATGAGAAGCCCGCGCACTGCAACAAAGAGTAGCCCCCGCTCGCAGCAACTAGAGAAAGCCCGTGAGCAGCAACGAAGACCCAATGCAGCCAAAAATAAATAAATAAAATAAATTAATTTAAAAAAATATATATATATATTAGTCTTCCTTTTCCCAGCATCTCCAAATGCCCTCCATGTTTATAGACTCTCTATGTCCAGTCCTTCCTTCATGATGCTGAGAAGACATTTCTCTAAAACAAACCTGATCAGAGCATACATGGCCTAAAAATCTTTGACACTTCTCACTGCCTACCGAACAAACTCCAAACCTTTGTAGGCTATACAAAGCCCTCCCCACCTCTTCTCCAGCTGCGCTTCCCCATGCCTCCAAATCTGTACCTTCCCCAGATGGTGGTTTTGTTTCTGGACGTGTAATACACTTTCCTGCCTGCCTCTGTGCCTTCCCCCATTCTTTTCTCTTTACCTAGAATTGCCCGCCCCCTCCCCCCATTTATACACGAGAAATGCTCCCCTTTCCTTCAATTTCTAGCTTGAAGGCTACTTGAAGCCTTTTCTTAGTTCACTGCCTCCTCCATATTCAAGGACGTGCTGTGCCTACCACTTGGTACCTCACATGGCAAGGCAGGTACTGTGTATTTCCAGTGCTTGGCATTGTGTTGGGTACTAGAAGACACTCAACAAATATTTTTGAATGGACACATTAAAAGATTTATGACTAAACAGTCATAAATAGTATAGAATGGCAAAACATCTGTTTTTTAAAGCTTAAACCCCCAGAACTAGGAGATTCCTATGAAGCTGAACTTCAAAGGCTTCATAGGAATCTCCTAGTTCTGGGGATCTAAGCTTTAAAAAACAGATGTTTTGCCATTCTATACTATTTATGACTGTTTAGTCATAAATCTTTTAATGTGTCCATTCAAAAATATTCAACAAACTGGCTTGTTATCTTACTGAATGAATGTTTTAACCTCTATAGGTGAGTGACCCAGGCAGCAACAACTCTAGACTCCAAGAGGTATTTTAGACATTGCAAGAACGACAGACTCACAATAGAGAAATACTCATGGTCCTTCCCTAACCTTCTGATATTGTACCATGAAGGGCAGCTTTCCCGCAAAATATCCCATTGCACCACTATCAAAGGCAAAGTAGAAAAACAGGTATCTAAAACTGAACAGGACCTTTCAGGGCCTTCCTGGGTACAAGCCCCTAAGTGCCACACACACACACACACTGTGCACGCATGCTTCTTGTTTGGCCTCCCCTAAGCTTCCCTGAGTTCCAAGAACAGACTTAAGCAGTTAATGATTAGAACAATAGAGTCACAAGACTCTTAGTTCCTCCTGAAAGGATATAGATAACAATCTGATGCATATCTTTGCATTGTTCTGCAGAAACTAAGATCTCAAACTTGTGGATGATGGTGACTACATACTGACCACAAGCCCACAGACCACAGACTCATTGGAAACAGAAGGCTGATGATTAAGGTTCCTGAAACATCACCGTGTTACCTTACTACTAACCAACCAAAAAAATGTCCATGAGCTGATCCCGTACCCTGTGGCCCTCACCCCTAATGTGGCCTTTAAAAACCCTTCCCTAAGAGCCATCCAGGAGTTTGGGTCATTAGCTGTCCATTCTCCTTGCTTGGCACCTTGCAGTAAACACTGTGCTTTCCTTCACCACAATCCAGTGTCAGTAGATTGGCTTTGCTTTGCGTTGGGCAAGCAGACCCAACTTTGGTTTGGTAACACCCTGAGCCAGTCCAAAACAGCATTTCCTGTAATATTTTTGAAGCAGTGGAAGTAGTAGATATTTGTGGATTATTTTAATATAATTTTCAACATTCACCATTCTATCCCTTAGGTGCCCTTTGAAGACACACACCAAGTTTTGTCCCAATTTGTTTTATCAACTAGAGAAATATTTTTATCTATGAAAATTTTTTTTGTGGAAGAATAACCTCCAGAGTAGGTTTTGAACATAAAGGGGGAGGGCAAAAGGCCTCTGATTAATATGACAAGCCATCAGCCCCCTGTGGGGATCAGTACACACCCTCAGTGTTCAAGCCCCATAACCACTGGACTTTCCCTGAGTAATATGATGTGACAGTAATGGAAGTAGAATCTAGGTCAATCTTGTGCTCCACACAACACAACCGTTCTTTACGCTCCAGTGGTCCACACTTACTTCTGGAAGCGGTGGACCTATCATAATTTTGAAAGAACACTCTGGCTTCTTTTAATGGTAAGATAACACACACATTCTGCCATTTCCATTAAAAAAAAAGAAGAAGAAAACCTTTTTTCTTGATGATTAGCAATTAAAATAATTCAGCTTTAATTAGCTCATTTCAGTACGCAGCAAAAGGCTAAAATGACAGTAAAGAGCAATCTGGAATACAATGACTGACTCATGGATTATAAATGAGACAGCTGAGGTGCCACATTCAACCCGTGAAGATGCTGGGCTGCAGTCAGCACTCCACCTACACCCAGGGCCCCAAGCATTTAGGTCACGTCCAGCATATAGTACTGGGCTCATTTATCCACTCCACAAATAGCTGTTGAGTATCTTCTGTGTGCCAGCCTCTGGGTTGGATGCTGGAGATAATTTAGAAGGGAGACATAAACAAACCATAAGAGTATAAAAGGTAATTGCTTTGATTAAGGGGTTTAAACAAAGCACAGTAGAAGAACGCAGGAGAAACAGAAAAATCTGCCTGGAGCCACCAAAAAATATCTCACGGAAAGGATGAGTTAGCACTGGCAATGCAGTCAACCTGGGCTGGGGTATTATGGGGAAGAGAACAGCATGCATGCAGGCAAGAAAGGCAAAGAGCCGCTCTGTAAGTCTGTCTTGTTCCTAAGTAATGCAGGCTTGACAGAGCAGCTAGACGAGGGGTGAAATAGGTAGGCAAGGGCCAAATCATGAAAAGCCCTGCAAAGTTTAGACTGAGTCCTCTACACAGTAGTTTTTGAATACTTTTAAGCTAGAAGCACTTTGGTCAATGGAAATGCTTACCAGAAAGCATAAATGAAACAAATTCGTAAAGTCCAGCTGCTCCCACTGAAGCTGTTACTTATTGGAGGGGAATGGTGGAACCTCATTTGTTTGTAACCCCCAAAACAACAGAGCCAAACCACTGTTTCAGGAGAGTGCAAGTTGTAGTGGGCAGCCTCTAACATGGCCCCCAGTGATCACCACTTCCTGGTATTCATACTCGGCATAATTCCCTCCCTTGAGTGTGGACTGGACTTAGCAACCCGAAAAGGTGTGATGGAGTCATGTCCAAGATTAGGTTACAAAGACTATAGCTTCTGTTGTCAGAGTCTTTCTCTCCCCTCCCCCAACCTTCTCTCTCTGAAATTTCACTCTGAGGGAAGCTGACTGCCATGTTGTGAGTGCCCCTATGGAAAAGCCCTCATGGGAAGGAAATGACCATCTCTGGCCAACAGCCAGTAAGGACTCGAGGCCTCCAACAAGCACATGAGTGAGCTTGGAAGCAAATCCTTCCAACTGAATCCGGAGATGAAACTGTTCTAGCCAACACCTTGCCTACACTTGTAAGAGACCCCGAGCTAGCTGAGCTGCACTCAGGTTCCTGACCCACAGAAGCTGTGAGATAATTTGTTATGCAGCAAGAGATAACTAATACAGGAGCCAGTGAGGAATTCTGAGCCCAGAGTGACAGGATCAAGTATGAATTTTAAATATTAAATTAGGAATTTGGAAGTAACATATATACACTACTACATATAACATAGATAAAAAACAAGGTCCTACTGTATAGCACAGGGAACTATTCTCAATATTTTGTAATATGTATTCTGGAAAAGAATATATATATTCATTTTTATGAATCACTTTGCTGTACGCCTGAAACTAACGCAACATTGTAAAACAACTATACTTCAATTTTATAAAAAAGAATTATCCAATGAGAATCTACCATTTAACTACATATTGCAATAAAATTGAGTAGTAAGATTTAAAACTAAAAAATAAAACATAAACTAGCTACCCCATTAAAAAAAATATTAAGTCTGGAATGAGCCAGGAGGAAACACTGAATGGAGCAAAACCAGAGATAAGGCAATTTCCAGTCTAGGAGGGAGAGGAAGGGGGCCTGAACAGTGGGGGTGGAAAGCAGAAGTGGTATAAATCCTTAAGAAGTAAAAATAAAATTTGGGATTATTTGAGTCTGGGGAGCAAACGAGTTTCAGGGACAATGCCAGTCATTAGCTAGGGAACAAAGAAGGAGGAATGTGTTTGGAGAGAAAGAAAAAGAGTTCCATTTGAGATGTGTGGAGATCAAAGTGGCTGGGAGTCATCCTTACGGAGAACAGTAATTGTTACTTGGAGGCTGGTTCAGAGAAGTCTGCAGTAGGGTATTCTGCATAAGAAATTGTACTTACATATTAGGGTGCTTCAGTCACACAGGCTGCAAACTCCACTGCCTTTGGGGGCCAAGAAAATAACATAAAGGAATGAAGAGTTCTGGGTATAAAGTAACAGACTGAGGCAGGGACTGTTGAACTGTGGAGTGCCTGCCTTCCTTAAAGCTATCAAAACCAAACCCATATGAAACTCTGTGCTGTCTGGGAAACTGAATTCAGTTTCTAGAGAAGCTGGACTTTAACAGCACTCCTTAGGAAGGTGTCACAGCAGCGTGAGAAGGACATGAGCTTTGTGTCGTGGTCCAAACGCGGGTTGGAAAAGAATTTCCAGACACAAGGCAGAATGTAAAGTAGATAGAATTTATTAGAGGGAAGGATCGCTGCCAGAACAGCAGGCCAACTTCCTAGTAGTCTGGGAGAGTGGAGCCCAAACATGTGCTATTGATCAGTTTTTATAGCCAGAAAACAGAAGAATGGTCTGAGGTGAAATTTTTGTTTACTGATTGGTCAAGGCACCTATACCTTCCTTCTATAGGGTGGGAGTGGGACAGGGCAGATGCCTTTCCTTATTTGGGACAGGTCCCATTGCCCAGGTGGGCATCACCCAGGTGGGCTCAGGAATTTCGTAACCATCGCAACATGGTGGGGAGGGCGATTAAGAGTCCGGTAGGGGGTTTAACGCTGAAACTTTTTCAGGCAGGGTCACCCTTTGTCCTTGAAGCACCATTGTCCTTGGAGCACCACACTTTGGAGTCAGGCAGCCCTAAGTTCAAATCTTGCCTCCATCACTGGCTAACTGATGTCACTTATGCTCTCTGAGCCAGCATTTTCCTGTTAATAATAACAGTTTTAGTGGGGTGGTTGTGATTAAGTGAGGAGACAATGGTAGTTCAATGCCAAGTACAGTTCCTGCCACAAAATAGGCACCTAATGGGGGTAGCAGACATTATGATGGTGATATACTAATGGCCATTATCTCCCATTGAAGGGCACTCTAGGACACAGTGAATATCCTCACCATTGTTGACTTAAAAAAAATGCACAGGGCTTCCCTGGTGGTACAGTGGTTAAGAATCTGCCTGCCAATGCAGGGGACACGGGTTCAAGCCCTGGTCCAGGAAGATCCCACATGCCGTGGAGAAACTCAGTCCAGGCGCCACAACTACTGAGCCTGTGCTCTAGAGCCCGCGAGCCACAACTACTGAGCCCGCGTGCCACAACTACTGAAGCCCACGCACCTAGAGCCCGTGCTCCACAACAAAGAGTAGCCCCCGCTCACCACAAGAGAAAGACCGCACACAGCAGCGAAGACCCAATGCAGCTATAGATAAATAAATTTATTTTTTAAAAATGCACAACGTGAGAGTTGCAAGTTAAGTTTTATTTGGGGCAGAATGAGGACTGCAGCCCGGAGACAGCGTTTCAGATAACTCTGAGAAACTGCTCCGAGGAGGTGAGGGGAGGGGCCAGGACATAGAGGAGTTTTGCAACAAAGGACAGGTAGCCAGGACGTCAAAAGATTATTGTTAATTAAAGAAAACCAGATATCTCAAGTTAAGGAATTTAGTGCTTTTCTATACATGGGAAGATGCAAGAGTCTGGGCTCATTGAAATCATTCCTTTGATACGCACCTCAGCTCTCTGGGGCCAGTGTCCTGTATTTTCAGGCTCACCGCAAGGAGTGGCTGCAGTCTGACGACTGCTAGATGGCAGGTATTCTTTTCAGCCCTGAGTTTCCTCGGCTCTCCTTGGAGGGCTGCAATCATTAATGACTGTGACATCCTCTGTTTATTGATATGGCAGGAAATATTTCATTTCTCACCATTCTATTCAGAGAGCAGAAGAGTCATCATAGAGCATCCATGCTAGAGCTCTTAGTATTCAGTGTCCTGGAGGGTATGGTGTATGTTTGTGTGTGTGTGTGGGTGTGTGTGTGCGTGTGTCTTGCAGGTACTTTGTATAATGGGAAGTTTAATGTCAGAAGGTACGTGGTGCAATAAGAAAAACCAAGAACAGAAGTCATTGTACATTCAGGCCTCCAGGAACTGGGGTTGTGTGCAAACCAGACCTGGGACCAACGGCAGGAGGAGGGACCGCTCTTGTGCTCCAGAAATGTGACTCTGCTATTCCGCATGTGTTGGTGCCTGACATCACCAACACACTTATTCTTTCTATTATTTTTTCTCCACCTTATAGCTTCTCTTCCCTCATAGTACCTGCTTCCTTCTAACTTTGACCTCATACGGTCCCAACCCCAACTTATTCTTTTCCACCGTTAATTCTTTCTAATTCAGTTCTTGATATGACCTAGCTTTTTCTCTTTCCTCCCAGTCTGAATTCCTTAGAGTGAGGATTTGTTTCGACCACCACTTTAACAGTCATCGGCAGCTGAAGGAAAAGAAAGCAAAGTCATGTGATACAAAGGCCACCTAAACTGCTCTTTTAGCTGGAGCTACAGGTGGACAGTTTCCCACTGAAGGAACTGAGGACACGGAGACACCAAGGCTGACATGCCTGGTGTAGTGCATAGGTGAGTGTGTGTCCTGCAGAGGCTGGGAGGCTGGGGGTGGAAGGATAGGTCACAATACTGAAATACTGTTATTTCAGAAGTCGGTATGAGAATAATATTCAGCTATAAAAAAGAAGGAAACCCTGCCATTTGCAGCAACTTGGATGGACCTTGAGGGCATTATGCGAAAATAAACCAGACAGAGAAAGACAAATACCTTATTCACTTATATGTGGAATCTAAAACAGAAACACCCCTTGCAAACTCATAAATACCAAGAACAGATTGGTGATTGCCAGAGGCAGGGGCCAGGGGGTGGAGGTGGAGAAATGGGAGAAGGGAGTCAAAAGGTACAAACTTTTATTTGTAGGATAAATTAAGTCCTGGGGATACAATTACAGTATGGTGACTATAGTTAATATTTATCGTATTACATATTTGAAAGTCGCCAAGATGGTAAATCTTAGAAGTTCTCATCACAAGAAAAAAATTTGTAACTATGTGTGGTGATAGACGTTAAGTAGACTTATTATGGTGATTATTTCACAATAGGTACGTAAATCAAAGCATTATGTTGTATAACTGAAACTAATCGAACTTTATGTCAATTATATCTCAAAAAAGTCAGATTGAAATTAGGTGTAGGAAGATGACATGTAACATGACAACATTGGAAGCTTCTTCCAGGAGACCCTCTTTCCCTCCCACCCCCAGTGGATCAGGTACAAAGAATCATCAATGCAGTTAGCTCTAATCATTATGTCTATGGTGGCTTCATTCAGGTTCTTTACATAGCTGTTTGTAAAATGAATCCCTTCTGTGCCCCAGCTTCCAGGGGAGAGGATAAGACTTGCTTGCTTTCTCTGCTACTCATTCCTACTTGGTCTGGGTATATACCTGTGTGGAATTTGGGGCACCACTGTTACTCCAGGCCTGAGCAGAGCTAGTTCATCTAGAGGGAAATAAGGGTAAGACCAAGAGTGCTTCTCCTCACTGGCAGCTGGATTTCCCCAAGGAGCTGCTGTCCCCAGGGAATTTCATCCTTCACTTCCCAGAGAGACAGCCAAGCGCCACGGCAGCTGTTGTGATTTCCAGGAGGCACAGAGCTGGGGACTGCCGCCCTTCTCGTATCTCCCATGGGTGCCCATCCAAATGTATATGTTTCTGTTTGGAAGCTGGAGGTGTAAATAGCTTTGAAAGTGAGAGGAGAGATTTGTGGATTCATAGATTGACAGGATTGGTTAAGTAAAATGCCCCTTTTGTTACTCAGGAAAGTGGAGTCACAGAAAAGTGATGAGGTGACTTGCCCAAGGTCATCAAACTACTCATTCCACAATCTAGCCTGGTAGAGAAAGAAATAGAAATCGTATATTGTGATCCCAAAGCTGCTGCTCTTTCTTCTGCCACAGAGATATGAAGAGGAATTGGCTTCTGTTTTTATGCATTTTACCTTTTGATTACTTCTTTTCACTCTCTGCCCATGGTTGGTTTTTAGGGTGAGGTTTTTTTTCTGTTTTTTTTTCTTTTTGGTTTTTTTAGGGTGATATTTTGATACTGCGATATTACAGGCAAGGACCCAGCAATGCACAAACCCTGCCTTGCCTACCACTGCCCTCTCCCTTCCCACCAGGGTCCAAGGAAGCAAAGCACAAAAAGTAATCACAGGTTGTGAAACAAGATACCTCCAATAGGAGAGCCCAGGTGCCCATACCCCAATGTAGAGCTATCTGGTAAAAAAGTAAGTAGGGCCTGGAGAACGGACTTGAGGATATGGGGAGGGGGAAGGGTGAGCTGTGACAGGGCGAGAGAGAGGCATGGACATATATACACTAACAAACATAAGGTAGATACCTAGTGGGAAGCAGCCGCATAGCACAGGGAGATCAGCTCGGTGGTTTGTGACCGCCTGGAGGGGTGGGATAGGGAGGGTGGGAGGGAGGGAGACGCAAGAGGGAAGAGATATGGGAACATATGTATATGTATAACTGATACACTTTGTTATAAAGCAGAAACTAACACACCACTGTAAAGCAATTATACCCCAATAAAGATGTTAAAAAAAAAAGTAAGTAGGGCCACTTTCCTCTTGGGGTATCCCTGCCCTCTGACCATATGCAAAGAGGAAGAAGTCTAAGAAACAGGGGAACTATATGGCCAGGTTTGCACAATAGGTCTTGGTTTATCTGCTCCCCCAAATGCATATTAGGAGGAACATAGAAGAGAGAAGAGACTGTCTAGGCCTGACGCATCTAGAAGTGAGGCAGGAAGCACAAGAGAGGAGCACGTGGGTTCACACCCTTTTATAAATGTAGCCTGTTTTCGTTACCTGGTGGTCTGTAACAAATCACTCCAAAACGTAGCGGCTTACAAGAATCGTTGACTCTGTCTTGCAGTTTCTGTGGATCAGGTCCTCCTGATCAGACAGGGTACAGCAAGGAGGGCTGTTCTCGGCTCCACAGTTTCTGGAATCTCCACAGAAGACTCAAAGGCTGAGGGGTGGACCTGTCTGAAGGAGCGTTCCCTCACGTGTCTGTGGCTGGCTGTTAGCCACAGTGCTCACACGTGACCTCTCCAAGTGGCTTCCTCTAACGCCGTCAGTGCCTCAAGAAAAGCCAGGTGGAAGCCGTAGTAACTTTTATGACCCAGCCTCAAAGGTCACACAGTATCACTTCTGCTACATTCGACTAGTTGAGGCACTTGCAAAGGTCTGCCTGGGTTCAGAGGGAGAGGACAGACCCTACCTCGCAATGAATCACGTCAACATCACATCATAAGAACCGCACGAGAGATGAGACAGTTTGGGAAAATGCAGTACAATCTACTACATAGCCCAACCCACGTCTTGGGCTCCAACCATTCTGATTAGCGACTTCTTCCCTGTTGAGTGGGAAGCTAGGAAGAAGTTGATCTGAGACAAGCATGGCTAGGAAGAGGCCCTCAAATTTTATTTCTTACAAAACCACCACCCGCTTCACACAGATATTAATTTAGAGACTCCTTGCCATGCTCTTTGTAACTTCCTTACCTTGGCCCCTCACAAAAATTCAAATCAGCTGCCTGTTTTGACTTCTAGATGGGACTAGGTTGATGGATAGAAGGGCACATATGCGGATACTCAAGGACTCCTGCCCCATTGAGCCCTTCCAAACAAAAAAACAAAACCAAAATAAAACCTAACACTTTATTGAACTGCGTCTGAGAAATCCACATGAAAGTTAATTTGCCTTAGAACTATACCAGGACTTCCCTAGTGGTCCAGTTGTTAAGATTCCACGCTCCCAATGCAGGGGGCCCAGGTTCCATCCCTGATCAGGGAACTAGATCCCACATGCTGCAACTAAAAACAGAAAAGATCCCGCATGCCGCAACAAAGAGCTCGTACATGGCAGTGCGGATCTCGTGCGCCACAACAAAGACCCGGTGCAGCCAAATAAATAAATAAATATTAAAACAAAACAAAACAAAACTATACCAAATGTTAAATTCAAACACAACACAGTAGCACTCATATCTCATTAATTGTGTATACCTCAGTGGAAATTCATTTGGGTTTGAACTGGGGTAAGAGGAGTTAGAGGTGGAGTTGAGAAGCTGTAAGGATTAGGTAGAGGAGGAAGGAGAAGCAGAAAGAGCAGAGGCTATAATTACCTGGAACTTTGCTGTGTTACGCTTGACCAAGCTCTAGTTCGTGAAAGCAGTTTACATGGTTTTCCAGCTGTAAACCCACACTATCAGCCTGGG
Organism: Tursiops truncatus; assembly: GCF_011762595.2. Taxonomy (NCBI): domain Eukaryota; kingdom Metazoa; phylum Chordata; class Mammalia; order Artiodactyla; family Delphinidae; genus Tursiops; species Tursiops truncatus. The sequence goes on from NC_047037.1 coordinate 61,966,974, forward strand.
AATCACAGATCCTCCTCCAACCCTCAGCCAGACACCAGTCCTTGAGGCCAGACTTCTCTTTCATCCTACCCCTCACCGGAAGTGCCTCTTCCTTGTGAGGACTCCTACAGTAAGAACTAGGTAATTCATATTTTCTAATTAAAAATAATAGTAATGACAACTAACATACTAGCATTTATTAACAACTTACTATGTGCCACATACTGTGTTAAGTGCTCACACTGTCTCAAATAATCTTTACAAAAATAATCTACCAGGTGGATCCTAGTAACCACACCCTCTTTACAGATGAGGAAGCTGGAGGCACAGAGAGGTTCAGTAACTTGTCCAAGGCAGCACAGCTGATAAGGCAGCCTAACTCTGGAGCCCATGTTCTTAACCACTGCATTATTGCATAGGGAAACCTCATACAAACCAGTTACTGGGGGAAAGATCATTGTGAGCACATTTATTAATAAATAAATAAAAAGAAACATAGTGAACTAAAACTCTGCCTAAAATATTTAGTTAGAAGGGAAAAGTAGCAAATCAAGAGTAGAAAAAAATGAAACAAGACTATACATAAATAAAATAAAGAAGAAAGCCAAGTTAGTGTATTAAAAAAGTAAAACCTGTTTTTTAATAAATGACTATTGTCTCAATGAAAATAAGAAAAAATACAAATGAATAAGATTAGAAATAAGAACATAATACATAACTAAATGGGTGTTTGCTTACAAAAATATAAAGCACTGTGACAGATCAAAAAACTGAGAAAGAAATACAAGCAGTTACTCCCACAAAGATGCCTAGCCCTGATGGGTATATGAAAATTTCCCAAACTTTCAAAGAACAACAACAAAATAAATCCCTATGTTACATAAGCTTTAAATGTATGTGTTTATGTGTGTTGTATGTTACCCAATTTATTTTATGAAGTGAAAAATGATTGATTTCAAAATCTGAATAGGAATCAAATCAAATTATAGGCCAATCTCATTTATGAACATAAATGTTAAGATTTTGTGTTAGCAAAAGAAGAGAAAAACACTTTACATGTACTAGTCACTATGCTTAATTTTAGGAACACAAAACTGCTACAAAGAAATAAAAGTAATATAGGATATCACATTAACAGGAAAATAGAAATTAATATAATATATTATATAATCCAAAGAGACTTTAACAAGTTTTTGGCTATAATTCTCATCTCTTCCTGATGAAAACTTTTTTTAAAGATTATTTATTATTTTATTTGTTTATTTTATTGGAGTATAGTTGCTTTACAATGTTGTGTTAGTTTCTGCTGTACAACAAAGTGAATCAGCTATTTATATATATATATCCCCTCCCTCTTGACCTCCCTCCCATCCCCCGCATCCCGCTGATCTAGGTCATCACAGGGCACGGAGCTGAGCTCCCTGTGCTATACCGCAGGTTGCCACTAGCTATCCATTGCTGATGAAAACTTTTAAAATCAGGTGTTGGTAATTTAGGGTTGCTTTTTTTGTCGTATGGAATTTAGTTCAGTAATTCACCAGAAAGGCAGATTCCTGCTCTGCACTGTTTAAACTCATCTCTCTTATATGAGAATATATCCTTTACTTCTGGGGAAGGAATGTGGAAGAAGGGGTACTGGTAACAAGAAAAATATCAGCGTCTTAGGGCAGGGACCCTCATAACTACAGACTGTAGCACTGGGGATCTAGGGTCCAAGGAGAGACGAACTCAAGAGACTCATAGGTATGAAATACACCAGCAATGCCCAGAAAAAGGAGTAGGAACAATTGCTTCTGGATGTCCTGATAATATACCTTTTTTTTTTTTTGGCTTATTTTGATTTGAGCTGCTGCCAAATTATTTTTATCTTCAGCCCTTCCAAACAGGAAACTAAGGCAACATTAGCTAAACATAATGGGGTGTGTATTGAAAACAAAGAGTAGATTTTATTCTTAAAGAAGAAACACATATTGGTTTCTCAAATCAGATCTATTGTTCCAGAAATGTTGTCAATAGCTATTCAAGAAGAAAGAAAATACTATGTATATATATCAGAAAGGAAGAAACAAAAGTATCTATTTTACAGATAGCATGATTACAGACCTAGAAATCTAAGGAAATTAACTAAAAATTTATGGAAATAATGAGTTTAGTTGCAGGACTGACTCCAAAAGATTTGTAGGTATCTGTGTATATCATGTATATATGTGTGTATTGTATTATATATGTATCAGTATATGTACTAATATATAACAAGGAAATAAAATTAAAATGGATTCTATTGCTGGTATTACAACAAAAAAGGATTAAATACATGGGAATGGATTTAACTTGTGGCAAGGTTTATTCAGAGAAATTATAGAGAGGGCTGTTAATAAATTGAGTGCTATACTTGCTGATTAAGAAAGTAAATATAATAGTATTTCCAAGTTTAAAATGTAGATTTATCAATTAAAGCCTCAACAAGTTAAAGTCCCTAACAAATGAAGAGAACAATTCCTCTGGTATAATAACAAGAATAATGCCACAGAATTTTATTTTAAACGTAATGATTACTGACTCACCCTACTGTATATTTTGCTTTACTAAATTTTAAAACATATTATAAAGTGGTAATTATAAAAGCAATAGAGCACTAAGTTAAAAAACATAATAAAGTTGTTGAATCAGAAAAAATAGAAATATTAACAGATTAACTCAAACTCTGAGTTAATATGTGACAAATCAGAACTAGGACAGTGAGGGAAGGAATCGCTAATAAATACCATTGAGATAATTAGATATTAGTATAAAAAAGTATTTACTTATGCATACAGTAATTAAAAACAAAAATGGAAGCAGATCAACTTTGGTGGATTTCTAAAATTCCTAAGTCTCCTTTGCTTGCTTGGTAAAATGGAACTCATAATACCTAGCTTGAAGGTACTTTTGAGGAGTAATTTAGATAATGTATGTAGAGTACTTACCATAGTGCCAGAACATAGTAAATAGTGTTATCATGAGTCAGAGCATTAAGTACATACTAGAACAAACAAACTAGTTAAATGACCTAGAAATACAAACAGGAAAACATGTTTATCCAAGTGGTGGAGAAGGAATAAATTTCTGACCATAGAGGCATGAAGGACATTATCAGAGACAAGATGGATGTACCAAAATTTTAAAAAGAAACAACTTTCAAACAAAATATATTATTGAGAATAAACATATATTATTGAGCTCCTGAGTGAGGTAGCTTTGGAAAGAGTATTGCCAAGCCAGAGAGGGGAGGGACTGAATTTCAGGATGGCGGGAAGACTCACTCTGTATTTGTCAAAAAGCCCTTCCAGGATGAGCCAAGAGCCTTCCCGTGAGTTCAAAGGAACTCAAACCCAGCAAAGGTGGTCCCCCTCCCTATTCTGTCACCCCCTTTGGCTAGTTTGTCCAGAGCCCTGTGGTCCCTCCTTCTCCAGCTTGGGGTCCAAAGGAGCTTCATGTGGTCATGCTGGCACTGAGCCATTTCCCTCTCTTCACAGGGGCTGCTCACCTGGCTCAGCTCTGGTCAGTCCAGCTGCCCTTGCTAGCCGCCCCCAGCCTGCCCAATGGTCCAGCGTCCTCTATACCTTCTCACCCACCTGTTTAATTCTCATTTTCTCACTTTTCCCCCCTCTAGTAATCCCAAATTGCACGTCATTCCCATACTCCCACCCCAACCAATATACATTCTGTATTAGTCAGGGTTCTCCAGAGAAACAGAACCAATATTTAAAAGGGACTTTTAAATAAGGAATTAGCTCACATGATTATGGAGGCTGAGAAGTCCAGACCCAGAAGAATCCATGGCATAGTTCCAGTCCAAGTTCAAGCCTGAAGGCAGGGGAAGACCCATATCCCAGTTCCAAGACAGTAAGGTAGAGAGAGAGGATCCTTTCTCACTCAGTCTTTTATTCTATTCAGGCCTTCAATGGACTGGATGAGGCCCACTCACATTGGAGAAGGCGATCTGTTTTACTCGGTCTACCAATTCAGTGTTAATCCCATCGAGAAAACCCCTCACAGACATACCCAGAAATAATACTTAATCAAATATCTGGGTACCCCATGGCCCAGTCAAGTTCATACATGAAATTAACCATCGCACCTTTGAAATGTAGCTCATATTTCTAAGCCTTTGTGCAGGGACTGTTCCCCTTGTCTGGACCACTCTCCCCTTTTCCCTTCTTCATCTGTATAATTACTTTATCCTTTATGACTCAGGTAACTCCTCCAGGAAGTCTTCCTTGACACATCCTCGCCGAAACAAAAGCCTCTCTTCCAAGCATCGTAGCAGCCTGTGTGCTTCTCCCTGAGTAGGTTGCAAATTCTTTGTGGCCCAGAGACAGTCAAAGCTCTTAGCCGTCTCGGTTCCTAGCACAGTGCCTGCCTCACAGCAGTCCTAAGAAAGTTCTGTACCATCTGCTGCTGTCTACCCCGCTGAAGACTACTAGTTATTGTTTTCTTTAATAAATTTATTTATTTATTTTTGGCTGCATTGGGTCTTCGTTGTTACGTGCAGGCTTTTCTCTAGTTGTGGCAAGCAGGGGCTACTCTTTGTTGTGGTGCACGGGCTTCTCATTGTGGTGGCGTCTCTTGTTGTGGAGCACAGGCTCTAGGCGCGTGGTCTTCAGTAGTTGTGGCACGGGGCTCCTCCTCGCGGGCTCTAGAGAGCAGGCTCAGTAGTCGTGGCACACGGGCTTAGTTGTTCCGTGGCATGTGGAATCTTCCCGGACCAGGGCCCGAACCCATGTCCCCTGCATTGGCAGGCGGATTCTTAACCACTGCACCACCACGGAAGTCCAAGACTACTAATTTTGACATCACTGTTTGTCTCACTGAAGCTGCTCATACTAATTTCAATATGGCTCTCAGCCCTGACTACATGCTGGGATGTCCTGGGGAACTTGTAAAAAGACCAGGGTCCAGGCCCCACCCAAGGCTGAATGAATGGGAATCTCTGGGCTGGGCCCAATTATCAGGATTTTTTCAAAGCTCCCCAGATTGATTTGCCTGTGCAACCAGGATTGAGAACCATCAACTTAGGACAGTGTTCAGACCCCAACTAAGGGATGATCTTAATTCTGTGTCTGACTAGGCAGATGGGGACGTGAAACCCTGCTGATATGGTGCTATCCAGAGCTTAGGGGAGACAGGAAGCATCTCTGCTGCCTCTCAGGGAATCCCCACCACACACACCCCTCCCCACTCCCCACACCCCCATCACCATGAGGCTGAGTACTCAGCGTTCTCACTTTCACATCTTCTTGGAGGGTAGCTGTTGAAGCCCTCTCTCTGGGAACTGCCTTAGCAATTCCCATGCACCCACATCACTCGTTTGCCTTAAGCCTAATTGGAGGGCTGGAGCTTCATTGGGCATTACAGCACTTTGATCCTCAGGTGCTCCCTTTAGAGTCGAAGGGTGGCAGGATATTAATGGGACAATCCAACGTAAGCCTGACTTATGTACAATTTTAGGGGCCCTCTTTAAGAAAAAGAATACAAAATTACAAATCACAAAATTGCGAGGGGTTTCCCAAAGTTTTGGAAAGGGCCAGTGCAAGTACCACACCCTGAATTTAAGCTTCAGAGGAGATCTGCTTCTGAGAAGCATAACTACCACTTACTGTGTCAATACGTACCAGAGACTTTCCTATGGAGCTCTCCTTACAACAAACAAGCAAGGATGTGTTATCCTTATTTTACAAGTGAGGAAACTCTGGTTCAAAAAGTTTTGTTACTCATCCCAGGTCACACACGTGGCACTAGAATTCCATCCGGTTCTGGCTGGTTCTGGAACCTAGAGTCTTTCCACTACACCTGCAGATCTCAACATCTACAAAAGCTGGGTGCCTTCTGGGGGGCCTGGGTTTATTATAAAAGGCAGGCAAATCTACCACAGGCAAATCTTTTAAAATGTCCATGCATGTCTATGTTTCATAAACTACATATGATCACAGTAGCATATGTGTGGGATTATAAATAAGTGTATATTGCATGGAATACTAGTTAAAGAGCATAGATTCCGGGGAAGACTGCCTGGGTTAAAATCTTAGGTTTGCCTCTGTGTGTCCTTGGGTAAGAATCCTTTTTGTGTATCAGTTTCCTCATCTGTAAAACAGAGATAATAATACCTACCGCACAGGGCTGTTGTGAGAACTAAATACATGAGGAATATTTATTTATTATTAAATTTATTTATTTGTTTATTTATTTTATTTTTGGCTGCATTGGGTCTTCACTGCAGCATGCAGGTTTCTCACTGCGGCGGCCTCCCCCACTGCGGAGCACGGGCTCCAGGAGCACAGGCCTCAGCAGCTGTGGCACGCAGGCTCAACAGCTGTGGCCCCCCGGGCTCAGCTGCTCCACAGAGCATGAGATCCTCCTGGACCAGGGATCAAACCCGTGTCCCCTGCATTGGCAGGCGGACCCCCAACCACTGCGCCATCAGGGAAGTCCCTATATGAGGAATATTTAGAACAGTGCCCTGCAACAGTAAGGGCTGTGCAAGTTTTCTCTATGATAAACACAAAGGTAATTATCATGCATATATTAAGTGACACTAAGGGCGCATTCTCTCCCTCACTCTCTTGCTCTCTCCTTACTCTTTTAACCAAAAGAGGTGTGATCTTAAAAGTTTGGCAACTACTGCTTTATTTTACTCTTTTGGAGGCAAAGAAACAAATGACTCTGGGCATCAGAGTAAAATCCCTCCCGAACTGTCTCCTCCGACTGAAGTCGGCCTCCAGCCTTGGGATCCGCCAAATTGCCTAACTCCTCAAGCGTTAAAAGAGGGCGCTAATATGCTAGGATTATTTCTCTTGTGCTGTCCTCTGGCCCAGCCCTGTCCAGGAGTTGGAGGCAAACTGCTACACAGTGGTTCACCCTCTGATAACTGGGGGATGGAGAGACCAAGAAACAAGGCTCCACTGACAGCGGCTTCCCACTCCCTCCAAGGAAGAAGAAAGGGGTCTGTGTGCTGAGGCAGCTCCCTTGCCAGGAGCCCGGCAGAACAGCTGCTGAGCCCTGGCCCTGAGCTCCCGCTTCCCCCATCTCCAGGCTGAGGTGCCAGGGAGTGGGAACATCAGCTGCAGTGAAAAGAAGAAAGAAGTGCATTGAGTTGTGCTCCTGCTGCCTGCTTTCCTTTCCTCTTTCACTCTTTCCAGTGACAATCGCATAGTCTGTATCCCCTCGCAGCCTCAATGCCCTCAAGCCCAGGGGTCGGCTCCTCTATCTCTCCTGTCTCCCTGGATGTTGCCATCCCAGATTCCTGTCTTCCTAAAGGGAAGTCCCAGAAGACCTTTCTGAAGTTCCAACCCCCACTCCAGGCTCCTCTCCCTTCCCCTCCCATCTGCCTCTCACGTGCTCAGATAGACTTATAATTTATGCAAATAAACGTAGATGATTATGTAAATGATGCCTTCCCTTTTCTCATCCCAATTCTGGTAACACTAGAAGAAAGTAACGATAATGATTAAATCCTGCCATTTGCAACAACATGGATAGAAATTGAGGGCATTATGCTAAGTGAAATAAATCAGGTGCAGAAATACTATACATATGATCTCACTTATATGTGGAGTCTAAACAAACCAAACTCGTAGATACAGTAGATTGGTGGTCACTGGAGGCTGCGGGGGAAGGAGGGTGATGAGTGAAGGTGGTCAAAGGGTACAAACTTAGAGTTGAATACATTCTGGGCATCTAATGTATAGCATGGTAACTAAAGTTAACAATACTATTTTGTTTTGCTGAGAGAGTACCTCTTATCTGTTTTCAACCCACACACACTCACACACACACACAAAGTAACTAGGTGAGGTGACGGTTGTGTGAATTAACCTTATGGTAGTCATTTCCCAGTATGTACTTATATCAAGTCATCCCGTACACCTCAAACTTACACACTGTTGTATGCCAATTATATCTCAATAAACCTGGGAAGACAACAGTAATTAAAAGATAGAAAATAGAATCAATGTGTAAAAGGTAAAGAGGCTGAAATTTAATCTAGAAAAGAAAATGCAATGGCTTTTTCACAGCAAGATTCAATTTCCACAGAGGATAAAATAAAAGAAGACTTTGACCCTCAAATTTCCATTAAAGCTTCAAATCTATAGCAGATTGTAGAGTCTGACTCCCTATATCCATTAGGTTTTCCCATTGAAATTAGGGGCTCTTAGGAAGTGGTCAAAAGGGCTAATTGCTATATTATACCAATAGCTCATGCTACTATATTGGAATACAGCTTATATTACACACTGGAAAAAACACTGATTTTTCTGTCTTATAGACCAAATCTCTTCACAGAAAGAACCATAAATCCAACTGTTGAATTACTATTTTTAACACTCTTCTCATATGTGTAAGAATTAATAAAGCTGGCTTTTCATGAACCACATAAGAATAAGCAACTGGGTTTTTTAATTGAAAGGGTATTACAATACTCATTTTGGTAGACTGAACAAGATCTACAAGAAAATTATGTACATCTTATGTAATTTTTTTAAGTTTGAGAAAGGTAATTGGAAGCCAACTACATGATGATCGCTGGAAATCTAATAATATCAAATGCTGTTATGGCTGAAATTCTCTCTCCAATTTCCACCTACTCAGATTGCCTATTATTTATAAAACTGACCCACATCACATCTACACACAAGCTCTAGGAGCCCACAGAACATTTTGTTGAAAGTTTTAAAAACACATCTTATGACAGAACTATCGTTAAACATATGAATGATATTCTATTGCTTGGTTAAAATTGTATGTCTTAATTGGAATTTTTAAGAAAACTTCTTAGCAGCACCATCTAGTGGGGAGTGTAGCAAAAATCCTACTCTCAATATATCCAGTTCATGGAATGATTTATTTAAAGTTTAACTCATTAATTTTGTTCCATTTTCTGACATAGAGTCTAAATTATGAGATATTACTGAGGACCAGTTGAATAACTGAAAATACAGAAGTAGAGCAAAACTTAGATTTTCTGCAACAGTTCAGATTTCAAATTTTCATACATTCTAATAACAAATATTTTTGAATTTTATAATTATGTAATGTTATTGTCTTAAATAAAAGTTTAAATTGTACAAAATGTCATTTTATTTTTAGTTCTCTGTAAGTATTTTTTAATGCAAATCACAAATTAGGAAAAATTTTATTGGATCATGCATTCTGTAGTTACAGGTGGGTAGACAAGTCATAAGTCAGGTTACCAATGGAAATTTAGTTTTTATACCACCTTACATTAAACCGTGCTAGACAGTTTTAAACAGACAATCATTAGATGAGCAATCGTTCTACAACTTTCCTTCAGTGTTCCTAGGATAGCCTGGGCTAATCTCCAGCATGCAGAGCATGAGGTATAATATTTCAGAATGGCAAGCCTCAGACAAGGGGTAAATTAAGATTTTTACTTCTTCAATAATTACAGTTGACCCTTGAACAACACACTTTTCAACTGTGCGGGTCCAATAAACATATTGGAAAAATTTTTGGAGATTTGCAACAATTTGAAACAATTCACAAACGAACCACGTACCTAGAAATATTGAACAATTTAAGAAAAAGGTATATAAGAAATACATAAAATATATGTAGATACTAGTCTAGCCTAACATAGGCATAAGGTGAGTGATATTTAATATAAAATTAATAATGTGTTAGTTTTCTGTTATATAACTTTGCTTTCAAAGAATTACATTACTGTACAGTATGCCTCTCTCTGGTAATTGGGTAAACTGTGTATCACCCTACCATCACAGGTAAGTGGATTCTCTTAATGCAACAATGTTTCCAATACTGTATTATGAATATGACTGTAACACTCTATGCCATAAAAATTTCATAACAATTCATTCATTAACATATAGGCTAGGCTATCATAAAGCAATAATACTGCTGCTGCTTTGTTATTGATGCATGAATCGTTATACCTGTAAATAAATACAAATTTCTTTTTCACATTATCTTTTCATTTTTGACATCTAGTGTTAGTAATAAGGATAACAGCTACCATGTTCTGTATTGTATAAGACAATATTGATGTAGGTACTGACAGACAGATGATTCATCTTGTAAACAGACAACATAAACTAACTGTATTCATAAATACAGTACAGCCTGTAAATGTATTTTCTCCTCCTTATGATTTTCTTAATAACATTTTCTTTTCTCTAGCTCACTTTACTGTAAGAACACAGAATGTAATACATATAACATACAAAGCATGTGTTAATTGATGGTTTCTGTTTAGGGCTTCCTGTCAACAGTAGGCTATCAGTTGCTAAGTTTTGGAGGACACAAAAGTTATACATGGATTTCAGCTGCACAGGGGGTCAGCACCCCTAACCCCCACATTGTTCAAGGGTCAACTGGTATATTGAGCATCACCTATGTACCAGGCACTGGTCTAGGTTCCAATTAGAACAACGAACAAAACACCCAAAATGCCTACTTTCAAGAAACTTACATCAGGGGAAGGGCCATAGAAAATAAGCAAATAAACAAACATATAATATGTCAGACAGTAATTGTGCTATGGAGAAAATGCAGGATCAAGGAGATAGGGAGTAACAAGGAAGGGGATGGTTGCTCTTGTATGTGAGATAGTCAGAAGGACCTTCTAACAAGGTGACATTGAAACAGAAGGTAAAAAAGGGAGAAAGCAAGCTATGCAGATAGCTGAGGGCCATGAGTTTCAGGTAGACAGAACAGGACTTGCAAAGGCCCTGGGGTGAGAGATTACTTGGCATATTCAGAGAACACCAAGGAGGTTGGCTGGGGCAGAATGATCTAAACAGAGAAATAGGGGCTGAAGTCAGAGAGGTAGTGGGACTACATAATGTAGGGCCTCGTGGCATTGTAAAGAATCTCGTTTTTATTCTAAATGATGTGGGACACCATGGAGCTTTTGAATAGAACAGCTGTTCTTGGTGTTGTGTGGATAAGACCACAGTACAACAAGGAGGGAAGCAGGGAGTCCCATTAGGATGCTTTTGCCTCGAGTGAGAGAGAACTTAGACCCAGCCGATAGCAGAGGAGGCAGTGATAAGTAGTAGGATTCTGGATTCATTTGCAGGTAGAACCACCAAGATTTGCTGATGGATTAGATGTGGAGAGTGAGATAAAGAGTCAAGGATGATGCTAAGATTTATGTCCTGAACAACTGGCAGGAAGGAATGGGGTAGGCTGCAGGAGAAGCCTGTATTTTCGGGGCTGGCAAATATTAAGAGCTTGATTTTGAACATGTTAAGATTCAGATCTCCATTAAACATCCAAATGTAGATGTCAAGTAGACAGTCAAACAGGGGAGAGGTGCAGGCTGAAGGTGTGACTTTAGGAGTTTTCGGTGTGTAGAGGATATTCAAAGCCTTGAAGCTAAATGAGGTCACCAAGAGAGTAGGTGTACATAGACAAAAGAAGAGGTTTAAAGACTATGCCCTGGGACTTTCCAACATTTATTGGTGAGGGAGAAAGAGAACCAGCAGTGGAAACTAAGAAGGAGGCTAGTGAGGTGGAGGAAATCAACAGAGGTGGTACCCTTGGATCAGATGAAGCAAGCTTTTTAAGGAAGAGGGAATGATTGATGAATCAAGTAGGATGAGAATCAGGAATTGACCATCAGATTCAGCAATAAAATAGCCACTGGTGACCTTGACAAAGGCATTATTGGTGGGGTGGTGGGGATACAAGTCCGATTGAAATAGGTTCAAGAGAGAATGAGAGGGAAGCAATGGGAAACAGTGAGAATAATCAGTATAGATGTTTGCTATGAAGGAAAGAAGTGAAAAGGGCTGGTAGCTGGAAGGGGAGACAGGATCAAGACTTTTTGAGAGAGAAGTTTTTTCTTTTTTAAATTTATTTTTGGCTACGTTGTGTCTTCGTTGCTGCCCTCGGGCTTTCTCTACTTGCAGCGAGCAGGGGCTACTCTTCTTTGCAGTGCCTGGGCTTCTCATTGTGGTGGGTTCTCTTGTCGTGGAGCACAGGCTCTAGGCATGGGGCTTCAGTAGTTGCGGCATGTGGGCTCAGTAGTCATGGCTCGCGGGCTCTAGAGCGCAGGCTCAGTAGCTGTGGTGCATGGGCTTAGTTGCTCCGAGGCATGTGGGATCTTCCCGGACCAGGGCTCGAACCCGTGTCCCCTGCATTGGCAGGTGGATTCTTAACCACTGCGCCACCAGGGAAGCCCAGAAATTTTTTCTAAACAAGAATTTTTTTAAGATGGAAGACATTACACAGTGTTTACATGCTGGTTGGAAAGAAGCCATACAAAGAGAGGAGATGATGAAGCAGAAGGAAGAGGAGAGGCTCGCTGGGGTGGTGCATTTGAGTAGGTGAAAGGGGATGGTATAAGAGCATAGTGGGGGAGTTGGGGGTTGAAAGGCACACAGATAGTTGGTTCACAGAAATAGGAGGGATAGCATGATATATGAGCTCAGATGCAGGGGAGTGGATAGATGTGTTGGTGGGTACTCGTGGCAGGTCTCTTCTGATTGCTTCCATTTTTTTCTGTAAAGGAAGCAAGGGCATCAGCAGAGAAGGGGGACAGAGAAGGAGGCGATGGAATTCAGGAAAAGAGGGGGTATGAAATAGTCATGTAGAAGAGTGGGGAAATGAATGGCCTGGGGAAGTGTTCTGTATAATAATAGTGTAGCCTCCTTGAGGTTAGTGGGCTTTAATTGTTTAGTGACCATTTCCTTCACAGAAGTCCAGTAGTAATATTCTACGTTATTCATTTGGCACATAACACATGTTACATCCTGTTTTCATTTATCTGTTTTTGAGAGTCCTACCTCTCTTTTTCTTCTAATTATACCTCACATGTTTCCAAAAAGGGGCTGAGACAATTTACATACAATAAAGAATTATTTTAAATGACATAAATGAGGGCTTCAGAAAAAAAAAAAAAAGTGTGGGCCAGTGCTGCTGACTGTGTGGGGTGGTCTATTTCTCAGGTGCAAAGTTATCAAGTCCACAGGGTTAATATACTAAACCCACATCTTCCAATCTGGCCTCTACCAATAAGAAAGCTGGCATTTGACCCCCACAATTACTTTTTATTTTATTTCTCGATTATTCAGAAGCTGGCTGGTGAAGCCACTCATTGGAGACTCTCTTTAAGACTTTAAGAATTTAGGCCACAAAGACGAAGGAATGTTCAGAGAACATTTAAGAATAGAGGATATTTTGCTGATGGAAACCGTGATTTCTAGAGGACTCAAGGGAAGAATTTAGAAAGCTGAGGAAGACAAGGCATCAGATTAGGAGATATACAGAGCTGTATAGGGATGAGAGTCCAGGTGATGAGGGGTGGCTGGGAGTTTGGGGCTTCTTGTAGTGAATGACCAAAGCAGGGACAAGGTGTGAGGAGAGTGATATGGAAGGTCGACAAGGCAGAAGCTGTGTACTGGACGCTGTGGTGCACGGTCCAGGTTCCCCCTTTCAGTACCAAGGCACTTAATCTCTCAGCTGCTGGGAGAAACCAAGGACCGGAGTTCCCCCAAGGATATTCACCTTGGCTGAAGGTAGATGCCTTGTCCAAGGCCATGCCTCCCTCCCTGGGGGCAACCCACACCCAAAAAGGTGAAAGTACAAAGGCCAAACACCCCTGCCTCAATTCAGGACATCTCTGAAGGGCTGTCTGAGCCTCAGAGCTCCCCAAAGATCTACTGAAGCTTCTGCTACATCTGCCTCACAGTTCAACTCCTCCTTTTGCTCCTTCTTGCTTTCTCCACTCCCTTACAGGTGTTATACCCAGGAGCATTCACCAGTAGACTTCCTGCATGGAAATCTCTATTTCAGAATCTCTTTCCTGGGAAACTTGCTCTATGCCAATTGCTAACAGAAGTGGTCCTAGGAAACAAAATCTGAAATGGGATTTTAGAGCTGGATTATAAACCAGCCAACTGGCAATGAAAATGTCATCTGGTGGTAAGTGGAGTATTGAAAGCACCTAGCATGCCGTAACTGCACAAAAGTTAAAACTTTCATCAGTGGAGAAGTTGGGATGGGATATCCACAGAAGGTAATGAGGGGATTTTTCAGGCCTTTAAGAGGTTACAGAAAGTTGTAATGGATTCAGAGGGCTGTTGCTGGGGACTATTCCTGTCCTGGAGAAATACAATAAAAGGTGTGAAGGTGATTAACTACCAATCTAAGACAAACTGTGATTTTCAGAGGGCTTCCCTGGAAGCATATAAGACAGATTTATCTCCTGTAGTCACAGGATAGAAAAAGCAAAGGTCAGGCCCAGGATTAAATTATGAGGGAAATGGAGTTTCAGAGAAGGGTGAATTCTCATGGCAATTCTGCTTTGCCAAAGTTAAGGCCTTGATTGAGAAGAAATGGGACCCTGCGACTGGCAATGGGGACATCTGGGTCAGTGAATTTGAAAATATCAAATTCTGAGTTCTCCTGAATACTTTGCGCCTGCAGAGGTGGCCGGCCCCTCCTTCCTAAAGACTTGTGTTTCACCCTTGCTCAAAGACAATTCAGGGGCTTCTGTTATGCAAGACACACACTCAGCTCGTGAAATAACTCCCCTCCTGGGCATCAGAACAATAACTAGAGTTAAGTCACAAAATAACCCATTTAGGGGAGTGTTAAGACTAAGGGAAGAAAGGGTTTATATCCTCAAGGAGGTATAGAATCCAGCCAAGAGGTGTTGGCAGAAGCTGGGAGACTATGTTTGGGAGTGTATCCTGAGGGTGCTGGATCAAGAGGGGCAGAACATGAACTTTGGTAGAGTGAGTTTACTGATGTGGAAACCTTTTCCATGATACAGGATTTAATGCCCAGGCAGGCTCTAGGTCACACATTGCTAACACAGTGCTAGGTTGGCTCTTGGAGGCTTGGAGAAAGTGATGGCACACACGTAGTGAAGTAGATGTACTGAACTGCCATGGCAGGTGGTGGAAGAAGGAAAAAAAAAGACTCAGAGAGGTGGCTTGAGTGGGCAGTGGCAATGGCTTGGGTGGTTGGTCAGGGACCAAAAGGAGAAATATTGGAAGATAGGAGACAGCAAAAACTGGGGAATTGAGGGATGCACTGATGGGAGTGGGCACAAAGTGTGAAGAGCTGTGCATGACATGTTAATTCCATCCAGGAAACATCTACCACAGAAGATGAATTAAACAACCAAGTAGACAGAGTGACCAGGCTAGCAGACATCAACCGGCCACTATCATTACCCACATTAGTGCTGCTGGTATAAGTGGCCCACGACAGAGAAGGCTTGGTTGTAGGGATGAAGCTATGCATGAGCCCAACAGAATGGACGCCCACTCATCAGGGCTGATCTAATTGCTGAATGTACAACTTGCCCCAGTTGCAAGTTGCCATGGCGAGACCAACCAACCACTTGGTGGTAAGCCAACTACATCAATATTCTTTAGTCAGCAGGTCAGTGATTCATCTTGACTGGAATTGACACATATTCCAGGGTTTTCCTTTCCTGACTGCAGGGCTTCCTTTTCCAAGGACTTCAAGAGGATCTGAGCCAGTAAAGTAAGAACTCACATAATATTGCATCAGACCAAAGGACATGCTTTAAAACAAATGTGGTACAGAGGTAGGCATATGACCATGGATTCCCTGTTCTGATCAGATACTACACCACCCAGAAGCTACTAGCCTTCCTTATAGAATAATGGAATATCTCTTAGAAGGTATTACTGAGGTTCCAGCTTGGAGATTATATCCTGTGAGGATGGAGTACCATCCTCCAGGATGCAGTTCACATCCTGAATCAATAACTGTTATATGGTGCTATGTCCCTAACACGTAAAATACAAGGTTATAGGAACCAAAGACTGAAAGTAGAAGTGGCCCCATTTATCATCACGGCCAGTGACCCACTTGGAGAGTTTTGTTTCCTGTACCAGAAATTAACACCCTGAGATCTAGAAGACATGGTTCCTAGAAGGGAAATGCTTCTGCCAGAAACACAGTGAGATCATTTTAAATCTATATGTGCCCATTCAGTCACTCCTGGCTTTTTGTGTCAAGGAAAGGAGTCCCCCCACTGGCTGGGTATTTGACCCCAATCACAGGAGGAGGCAGGACTATAGATAAAACGTGAGCAGGGCTACAGAGAAAACTTGACCAACATAATTAGCAAGCTCGACCTTAGAATAGCATCCTAGATTCATCAAACAGAGAATGCACATTCTTTTCTAGCACACACAGCTGTTCATAAAAACTGATAACATGTGAAATCAGAAGAAGTCTATTACACATATACAAAAGAGTTGATAGCATATGGATCAATGGTTTCCAAACATCTTTGATCATGTACCTGCAGTGTTGCAGTTTCCCTGGGAAGCCCACTCTGAGACGGAGATGAGTGTGCAGATTGTTTAGGGAGGGCTCTTGGGACTAACACCTGTGAAGGAGAAGGGAGGAAGCAGGAATGAGCAGAGAAGTTCAGCTGCAATTGGATACCAACGAAGGCCCCAGCTCAATGTCCTTGGGAGCTCGAGAGCTATGTCAGCCCTTCAGAGTTGGGGCAAGAAGATCAGGTGCTTACACTCCTGAGTTGAGCAATCATTGAATACCAGCTATTTTTTAAAATTCATTTTTATTGGAGTATAGTTGCTTTACAATGTTGTGTGAGTTTCTACTGCACAGGAAAGTGAATCAGCTATATGGATACATATATTCCCCTCTTTTTTGGATTTCCTTCCCACTTAGGTCACCGCAGAGCACTGAGTAAAGTTTCCTGTGCTATACAGTAGGTTCTCATTAGTTATCTATTTTATACATAGTATCAATAGTGTATACATGTCAATCCCAGTCTCTCAATTCATCCCCCACAACAAGCTATTTTTGGAAAAAGTTGTGACCTTGAGCAAGGCAATCCCGAAAGAAGGCCATTTTCTGGTAACACTCCTACCAACTCGGAGAATAAAATTTTCATTCCTAAAAGAGGATCTGGGTAGCACATCACATAAATTTTGAGTATACATCTCTAATACATAATAATAGGGTGTTTATAAATTATATACTTTTACTATTATATTGACATATATGACATTTTAAACACAATAACATAGAAGTTTATAAAGAGTGAGATAGTGATGAACTAAACAATGTATTAAAACATTTTGCATAAGTGATGGTTTCATACTGCTATTCACTAAGATAAGACACAATACACACTTAGGACAGGCAGACTTCATCATGAATGGTAGGTTGTAAGTCAATATTTCTAATAATCTTCTTGATAATTTCAATTTTTTGGCCAACTTCTTACCTGATCTGACTCCTTTGCTTGCATTATTTGTGTTATCTTCAACTGTTCTTTCTTTCAAAGATTATTTTTAAGGGTGCTTTCTTTGAAGGAATCTTTTGTGAGGGTTAATTTAGTTAAATTAAATAATTTAGTCTAAATATCCACTTAGCCCAGCATACATAATTTGCAATATTTCTCAATATGCTGAAAGCAAATGTAAGAGGGAGGATGCCACTGTCAACCTCTCTACATTTTGGAACTCGCCCTCTTCCCTCACGACACTCCATTCCTGACATGTGGCTGTCTGAGACACAACCTGGTGAGGACAGCAGTGTTCTTATCTACATGAAATATTTATAAAGATTAATCTCTCTCTCTTTTTTTTTTTTTTTGGTGGTACGCGGGCCTCTCACTGCTGTGGCCTCTCCCGACACGGAGCACAGGCTCCGGATGCACAGGCCCAGCGGCCATGGCTCACGGGCCTAGTTGCTCCACGGCATGTGGGATCTTCCCGGACCGGGGCATGAACCCGTGTCCCCTGCATCAGCAGGCGGACTCTCAACCACTGCGCCACCAGGGAAGCCCAGGGGCACCCCATTTTAGAGATCTCTGATCTAGTGAGCAGGTTTGTGCACCCCAGATCCAGCACCTCCCTTTTGGTCAGTGCTGAGAGATATTGCTTCTTGAATTACTCCTCTTTCCATCTTTCCTTCTGATAGCACATACTTTGTTAGTGTTTTTATCTCTAATCAGGTAGGAGTCAATTTGAGGTTTAAGTAGGCCTGTGAGACTGTTTCCTACTAAGTCGATTTAATCCTTTCTGCTATCCCTTTGTCCTTGTGGTCTAGTTTTTAAATTATGTTCAGGTTCTTGGTGGTGTCTCCATGAATTGCCTACAACAATTATACGTGAAACATAACATACAAGTTTATTAGCAATTCAACATCAAGTTGAAAAAGACATCACACTGGCAAAAAAATGTTTTTCTTAAAACAAGAAATCCTGTTTAATGAGATTAGATTCTCAAAGCTGCCTGTGTGTCAGAATGACCTATGGCACTGAGAAAAACAGAAACAAAACAAAACAAAACCCACTCATTCTTGGACCCCACCTGCATTACTTAGGGTCAGCTGTGAGGAATTAAAGAACTACAAAAACAGGGTCTTACCCATAATGGGAGTTGATTTCTCTCTCACACAAATGACTGTTGGAAGGCAGAGTAGCAACTCTGCTCCATGAGGTCTTGGGGGGACCAAGCTCTTTGCAGCCTTCCTTTCTGCTAATCCCTAGGGAATTTTGTCCTTGTGGTCCAGTATAGTGGGTTGACCTCCAGCCTTCACATCTATGTTCCAGGCAGCAAGATGGAGGAAGGGGAAAAAAAAGAAACTGGAAAAGGATGCATATCATCTGATCCTTAAGGTAGTTTCCCAAAATCTGCCATGTGACACTGCCACTTACATCCTATTGTCTGGATCTCAGTCACATGTTCACAACTGGATGCAAGAGAAGCTGACAATAATACTATTTATTCTGAACAACCAAATACTCAGCTAAAAATTGAGAAGTTTATTGCTAGAGAAGAGAAACTTTGGGAGACAGCCAACAGTCTCTGCCAAAACTTACAAATCAGCGATTCTTTAGGCCTTGGCGGTCTTCAGGAATCCAAGTGCACTTATGATTTGGTTGGAGAAGGTTTTGCTGTACCCCATCCTAAGGATCTCATATTATGTCCAGAATTAGCAACTGCTTCTGTGCTCTCTTAGAGAAGGTGGAAAGATGGACACAAGGTCGATTGCATCAGCTCTGTGCCTATCATTTTATCAGATGCTTTCAGGCATCACTCAGCTAGGCTATTTTAGGTTTGGTGAAAGAGAACAAATAAATATTACAATTAAAATACCCTGGAATTCTTTTGACAAGAATTAAAAGCCCTGTTCATCTCTCTCACATTCCTCTTTCTCAGGGTGCTAGAAAAAAAAATACTAAGAAGAACAGACAAGACGTACAGTTGAACCTTGAACAAGGCTGGGGTTAGGGGTATTGACCCTTCTCCCAGTCTAAAAATCCATCTATAATTTATAGTGGGCCCTCCATATACATGGTTCCTCAGTATCTATGGTTCCCCTGTAACAGCAGATTCAATCAACTGTGAATGGTGTAGTACAAAAGTATTTACCATTGAAAAAATGGAATTTTTCAAACCTGAGCTGTTCAAGGGTCAAATGTAATCTTTTCTAAAAATTTGGTCCACTGGAGACACCAATCTAAATGGAGACTTTCCCTCTACTTTTGTCAACTTTGTTTAGAGAGATACTTACAGCAATAAAGAGAAGAAACTGTTTTGGGGCTTGAAACCTCTACACGGCGTGCCCTGGAAACAATACTGGGTGTTGCACAACTCTACAGGGTACTGTTCACATTATTTCTATGTGAACGGCAGTCCCTTGGAGCAGGGTATAAATGGTGTCCCTCAGAGTTGTGTAAGGTTGCTGTCCTGCAGGGAAGCAGTGTAACTTGTCTGTTAATATCGAAATACACATAAACTGGCAAAATAACCATGTGGCATTGACAGTCCCAAGAAGAGTCAAAAACTATTCTGTTCTTGAAGAAAGCTGTTTCTAAACATAGTCCAGAGAACTTGATTTATATTAATTTCATCAATGACTACCAAGAGGGTTCAGCTAATCTAGTGAATCTGCAATATTTCTGAATTTCTAGGTGTCTATTCTAAAGACAAGTGTAAGACCCTAGAAATTTCAGGTTTCTACAGTGCTGTGGAATATGATTTGCGTGCACATTTCTGTCACATCATTAATCAGGGGAGTTTAGGATCCCTCACTTTCTTTCTTGCAAGCACACCTGTTCCTGCTGGAAATGAATAAGTAGATAGCAACCGCAGCTGCACGGTGGCTTTCCTGATTTAAGGAACATAATTAGTCTCATCTTTAAAGCTGGAGTATTATGTCAAAGCTTCAAGGGTGCCTCTAATATGTAGCTCTTGTCAGAGTCAATTACCATTAGAACATATTTTTAACATGTCATTTAGAATGTGTT
This sequence comes from Tursiops truncatus, assembly GCF_011762595.2. Taxonomy (NCBI): domain Eukaryota; kingdom Metazoa; phylum Chordata; class Mammalia; order Artiodactyla; family Delphinidae; genus Tursiops; species Tursiops truncatus. The sequence goes on from NC_047037.1 coordinate 61,987,252, forward strand.
TTTTTAAAAAAAGATAGTTTTAAAATTATTAACAAAAACAAAATAAGTCTTTAAGCAAGTGCATTTTCAATAATGGGATGGGATATCCTGGAAAGGTTTCTTCATATTAGCCATTGCTGTTTATGGGACCCAACAGTTTGAATCAGTCTTGCCTCCTTTGACACAAAATAAGGATAATTGAACTCATGCTTCTTCTTCCCATTTTATATCAATATATAAAGTATTGGTCCTTAACATTTATTGGGTCATAGACATGTCAGAGAATACAATGTAAGATATGGCACGTTTTCTAAGCAATGCACTCAGATACATATACACAAATGTTAGCACAAAGTTTCAGGGATTATTGACTCAAAATCTATTCATAGACACTCTAGTTTCAAAACCCCAATCTAAAGGAGAATGTAGGATGAAAATAAGTTTTAAGAACTCAAAAAAAAAGAGAACTCAAAATTGAAATCTACTCAAGGTCTAAAGAAGAAAAAGTTGATGTGTGTATGAATTTGAAATAAGTTTACATTAATTTGAAACTAAGACACTTTGGAGACAGAGTTACTATTTTCAGGAATTTTTTTCTATTGATGTCTTTAATTTCAAGGACCAATTTATATAAAATCCAGCAATACACATCTCAAAAATTGTTCTAAATTGAACTACAACTCAAAGCACACTCTAGAAGTTTTTTTGGTTTGTTTTGTACAATGGAAAACTTATGCTATATTCCTTCAAGATTTCTCTATCAGAACTTTTGGTAATTTTCTTTGGGTTCACTGGTGAAAATATTGTAAAAAAAAACCAGTTCATTTACATCATCCTGAAGGACAATAACCTAAGCCCATTTGTTTGTTTGTTTACTTATTTATTAACTGTATTAAGATATAATTCACATACCATACAGTTCACACATTTAAGGTATACAAGTCAATGGTTTTTAGCAGATTTACAGAGTTATGCAACCATCACCACAATAATTTCAGAACATTTTCATCAACCCAGAAAGAAACCTTGTACCCATTAACAACCACTCCCTATTCCCCACCCCCAATCATTCCAGCCTTAGGCAAGCTGTAATCTGCTTTCTATCTCAATGGATTTGCCTATTTTTTCACTTAGCATAATATTTTCAAGGTTCATCATGTTGTAGTATGTATTAGCACTTCATTTCTTTTTATGACTAAATAATATCCTATTGTACGGCTATTCTACATTTTATTTATCCATTCATCAGTTGATGGACATTTGGGTTGTTTCCAATGTGGGGCTATTATGAATAATTCTGCTATAAACATTTGTGTACAAGTTTTTGTGTTGACTAGCCCCTCAACATTTAACCATACAAGGCAAAAAGTAAAAAGAGTTCTTATAACAAAATTAAACAAAATTTGTTTTACAATAATTTTAGACTTGCTAAGATTTCATACCCAACATCACAAAGGCATATCATGACCGGGAAATGCATCATGACTTTATCACAGAATTAGAGGAGGTTAGATCCCTGAGATCTCTTCTTACACTAAGTCAACAACTTAACTACTTTCCATTACTTCTGTCTGACTAGAAGAGTAAATAAAGACCAGGTTGTGGACATCCAGTGGTCTTGAGGAAATTATCATAAAATGTTACTGAGCCTCTTGCAAGCAGCAAGGACAACTGTGCACATGGGCCTTGGACAGAAGTGTTATATTGAGCATGACTTGCCAAGCTATCCTGACCTCCCTATTCTGGTCTGAAGTATGTGGTTTCCTCACCAACTCTCAATTGTGTTTTGCCTAAACTTCAACACTGTTCTGCCATTGATACTCTGCCTCTGACTACTGCCTCTGCCTCTCCCTTGGCAGCTTTCCAAGCTCACTCATAGAGACCCTCACTGCTGACTCTACCCTGCCAACCATCTTCACTCCACCTCTGAGACTGAAGTGAAATGTATCATAGGCTTCCTTGCTGGATTAATGCCCCTCTGGACTCTAGGTCTGTCAAGTGCTGTGCAAGATGCTCAGGGGTGCATGGTGAGTGTCTGTTGAATGAAGGGTCCATAAGATTTCCTATCAGTGCTACGTGTGTGAGGTTGAAAGGGCTCAAATGAATTTATACACGTATCAGTGAATAATTAATGACATATTTCTCCAATGATCAAAGAACTTGGGAACCTCAACTTATTCCTGAGGCTCTTTCCTTAGTGATTATGGTGTTAACATAAGTTTATTCACTGAGATTGAAATAATTTATCTGATAGGGACAGATTCCCAGGCATAGGAAGCACATTCCTAAAGATCTGACCCATTAGAATCTTCATCAGACAAAGACCCAAAGAAGAGTTTTAGCTGGCCAATTACTTCTTTTGCTTTGCATTTCAGAGCAATCTTACTTTGGATCTTTGGATTTAGTTTCACTGAAATTCAGTGAGCACTACCTGATGCCAGCATGTGAGGCAAAACCTGAAAGGCTGAATCACAATTTACTGCTGGGGGGTCCTGCCAAGCTTTGCCACTCTTTCAGAGGAGGGTTTCCCTGGGAAGCCAGTTTTTTCAGATAGTCACAAGGCTCCAGTTGGGGAATATCAGGATTCTGCCTGTGATATTTCTGCAACTTCTCTACCACTGTGGGCAACCCAACTGTGGAAGCATAGAACATGGGCCCACCCCTGTGCCTTGGCCATCCATACCCGTGTAAATAGACCACATCAATGTGCTCTGGGGTAGCCGCCATCCCTTCTCCCAAGATGCGGAATGCTTCATTGATGAGTGAATATAAGCAGCGCTCGAGGATCTCATCCCGGCTAATGATACGTGGTTCAATGTTATAGGTTTCTCTGTACTGTGTCAGAAATTTGGAAAGCCAGGGATTAGGTTTGTGAATCCTACCCAACGGCTTATCATAAAGGTACCAACCCTCACCTGTCTTCTGGCCAAATCGTCCTGATTCACAGAGCATATCAGGAATTGGGCAATATCTCCAGCTGCCTCGCTTTCGGGAGGGAGTTCCTGGAGGCAATGTAGGTCCAGTAAGACCTTGCCCTTTTCGGGATTTCCAACCTACATCCAATCCAGCAAGATCAGACACTCTAAAAGGTCCCATTTTGAAACCAAACTCTTCCAGCACCTGATCTATCTCCTCTGGTTTACTGCCTTCTTCCAATAAGAAATATGTCTGATTATAATAAGGCTTCAACATTCGATTCCCAACAAATCCAAAACAGTTGCCTACCACTACTCCAATTTTGTTAATCTTTTTTGATAAATTCATAATAGTGGCAATGGTAGTGGGGGAAGAGTATCGGCTGGGAATAACCTCTAACAACTTCATGACGTGAGCTGGTGAGAAGAAGTGGGTGCCAATGACCAAGTGAGGACGATCACTGGAAGAAGCAATCTCATCAATGTCCAGGGCTGAAGTGTTGGTGCACAGAAATGCTTCTGGCTTGCACACGGCTGACAGTTCAGCAAAGACCTGTTTCTTCAGGTTCCTTTCCTCAAATACTGCTTCAATAACTAAATCTACACCACTAAGCTCTTTTATAGATGTAGTTAACCTGGGTTTTGGTCCTGACCAAGAGTGGCCACTCTGCTGCATTTTGGACACTTCCTTTTCTAAGATGGAGGTTATTATCTTGTTTGCAGTCTCTAGCTGCTTCTTGTCTGATTCTACAGCAATCACAGGGATTTTGGCCATTGCAAAAGATATGGCAATGCCTCGGCCCATTGTTCCCAAGCCTGCAGATAAGAGTGAAGGAGAAAAAGAATGATTCAATGGTATTGGCAACTGAGAAATTACTCAGTGAATGGAAGGCTTCTGTGGAAACGTGGCATTCAAAGATACAAATTCAAGGACTACAAATGGATTGAATACTAGTTAAGGCTAGGCACTGTATTAAGTGATTCAGAAGGTATAACAGTAAGTAGGATTCACACACAAACACACACATGCTATTAGAAATAATAAACAAGTTCAGCAAGGTTGCAGGATACAAGATCAATATACAAAAATCAGTTTTATTTATATATACTAGCAATGAATAATCTGAATATGAAATTAAGAAAACAATTCCACTTGTAATAGCATTAAAAAGAATACTTCAGAATAAATTTAAGGAAGAATTGTAAGACTTGTACACTAATAACAAAAGAACATTGTTGAAAGAAATTAAATAAAACCTAAATAAATGGAAAGACATCCCATGTTCGTGGATCAGAAGACTTAATATTGTTAAGATGGCAATATTACCCAAATCAATCTGCAGATCCAGTGCAATCACTATGAAAAATCCAACTGTTTTTTTGGCAGAAATTAACAAGCTGATCCTACAAGTCATATAGAAATACAAGAAATCCAGAATAACCAAAACAATATAGAAAAAAAAAAAGAACAAACTCTTTCCAATTTCAAAACTTTTGACAAATCTACACTATTCAAGACAGTGTGATACTGGAATAAGGATAGACATATAGATCAATGAGATAGAATTGAGAGTCCTGAAATAAACTCATACATTTATGGAAAATCAATTTTTGACAAGGGTGCCAATATGGGGGGAAAGAATAGTCTTTTTCAACAAAGGTGCTGGGACAGCTGATACCCACATGCGAAAGAATTTTGTTGAACTTCTACCTCACACCATATACAAAAGTAGATCAAAGTGGATCACTCAAAGTGGATCAAAGGCCAAAGTAAGAGCTAAAACTGTAAAACTCTTATGAGTAAATCTTCATGACCTTGGATTAGGCAACAGTTTCTTAGAAATGACACCAAGAGCATAAGCAATAAAAGAAAAAAATAGATAAATTGGACACTATCAAAATTAAAAACTTCTGTGCTTTGAAGGACACAATAAAGAAAGTGAAAAAACCCCCATAGAATAGGAGAAAATATTTGCAAATCATATATCTGATAAGGTACTTGTATCAGAATATATAAAGAACTCAAACTCGACAATAAAAAGACAGCTCAATTTAAAATTAGGCAAAGGAATCTGCAGCAACATCAATGGACCTAGATATTCTCATACTGAGTGAAGTAAGTCAGACAGAGAAAGACAAATATCATATGATATCGCTTACATGTGGAATCTAAAAAAAGGGTACAAATGAACTTATCTACAAAACAGAAATAGAGTTACAGATATAAAAAACAAACATGGTTACCAGGGGGTAAGTGGGGGGAAGGATAAATTGAAAGATTAGGATTGATATAAACACACTACTATATATAAAAGAGATAACTAATAAGGACCTACTGTATAGCACAGGGAGCTCTACTCAATACTCTATAATGGTCTATATGGGAAAAGAATCTAAAAAAGAGTGGATATATGTATATGTATAACACTCACTTTGCTGTACACCTGAAACTAACACAACATTGTAAATCAACTATACTCCAATAAAATTTTTTTTTTTTTTTTTTTGCGGTACGCGGGCCTCTCACTGCTGTGGCCTCACCCCTTGCAGAGCACAGGCTCCGGACGCTCAGGCTCAGCGGCCATGGCTCACGGGCCCAGCCGCTCCGCGGCATGTGGGATCTTCCCGGGCCGGGGCACAAACCCGTGTTCCCCGCACTGGCAGGCGGACTCTCAACCACTGCGCCACCAGGGAAGCCCTCCAATAAAAATTTTTAAAAAATAAAATAAAATTAGGCAAAGGATCAATTAAACATTTCTCCAAAGAAGATATACAAATGGCCAATAAGCATATGAAGAGATGCCTAACATCATTAGTCACTATGGAAATGCAGAACAAAACCACAATGAGCTACCACTTCATACCCACTAGGATAGCTATAATTTAAAAAGACAGACAATAACAATTCTGGTGAGGATGTGATACCCTGATTCACTGCTGGCAAATTGTAAAATGGTGCTGTTGCAGTAGAAAACAAGCTGGAAGTTCCTCAAAATGTTAAACGTGCAATTACCATACGATCCAGCAATTCCATTCCTAGGTAGGTAGGTAGGTAGGTATATACATAACCCAAGAGAAATGAAGACATACATCCACACAAAACTTGTACATAGATGTTCATAGCAGCATTATTCAAAATAGCCAAAAAGAAGAAACAAGCCAAATGTCATCAACATGGATAAACAAAAGGTGGTATGTCTCTCCAGTGGAATATTACTCAGCCGTAAAACTAAATGGTACATCCTATAACATGGATGAGCCTTAAAAAACATTATGCTAAGTTAAAGTTGGATGCAAAAGTTTACTTGTTATATGATTCCATTTATATGACATGTCCAGAATAGGAACATCCACAGAGACAGAAAGTAGATTAGTAGTTGCCAGGAGCTGGGAGGATGGGCAATGAGGAATAACTGCAAATGGGTACAGGGTTTCTTTTTAAAGTGATGGAAATGTTCTAAAATTTTTTGTGGCAATGGCTACACAACTTTATGAATATCTAAAAACCACTTAAGTGTACTCTCTTTTTGGTGACATTGTTACTATGTCTTTTAAAAATGTTGTAATTGCAGTAAAATACATATAACATAAAACTTAACATCATAACCATTTCTAAGTGTACAGTTCAGGGGCATTAAGTACATTCACAGAGTTGTGCAACCAGCACCACCACCCATCTCATCTCCAGAACGCTTTTCATCTTGCAAAACTGAAAATCTGGGCTTCCCTGGTGGCGCAGTGGTTGAGAGTCCGCCTGCCGATGTGGGGAACACGGGTTCGTGTCCCAGTTCAGGAAGATCCCACATGCCGCGGAGCGGCTGGACCCGTGAGCCGTGGCCGCTGAGCCTGCGCATCCGGAGCCTGTGCTCCGCAACGGGAGAGGCCACAACAGTGAGAGGCCCGCGTACCACAAAAAAAAAAAACCTGAAACCCTGTACTCATTAAACAATAACTCCCCATTTTGCCCTCTCCCCAGCCCCTGGCAACCATCATTCTACTTTCTATCTTTATAATTTTGACTACTCTAGTCTTTTTCAACAAAGTCTACTCTAGGTGCCTCATATAAGTGGAATCAAATAGTATTTGTCCTTTTGTGACTAGCTCATTTCTCTTAGTAGAATAGCCTCCAGGTTTATTCATGTTGTAGCGTGTATCAGAATTTCCCACCTTTTAGGACTGAATAATAGCCCTTTGAATATATATATGTACCACATTTTGTTTATTCATTCATCTGTTAATGGACATTTGGGTTTCTTCCACCATTAGTCCACTATTGTGAATAATTCTGCTATGGACATGATTATACAAATACCCGTTTGAGTCCCTGCCTTCAATTCTTTTTGATATACCCAGAAGTGGAATTGCTGAATCATATGGTAATTCTATTTTTAGTTTTTGGAGGGATTGCCATACTTTTTTTCAGCAGCTGCAGCATTTTATGTTGAATTGTACTCTTTAAATGGGTGAATTTTATGACATATGTTTCACCTCAATAAAACTGTTATTAAAAATATGAGTAGTACCAACCCTCAAGGAACTTATAATCTAGTGGTGGGAAAGGAAAAAGTTCATAAATATCCACCCTTAAAGGTAAAGTAAGTGATGAGAGAAGTTCAAATTTCTTTGGTGATTCAAAGGAAAGAGATTATTTTTGGTTGGATGAGTCAAGAAAAACTTCAAGATAAAGATATTTGAAGAAATATTTAAAGAAAGATCAAACTAAAACAGTGAAATTGGAGAAGTTGAACCACCCAGCTGGGGAAGGGAAAAGAAAAGTGAGAAATATTTTTTAAAAAGGCAAGAAGGGGGCTTCCCTGGTGGGGCAGTGGTTGAGAATCTGCCTGCCAATGCAGGGGACACGGGTTCGAGCCCTGGTCTGGGAAGATCCCACATGCCGCAGAGCAACTAGGCCTGTGAGCCACAAGTACTGAGCCTGCACGTCTGGAGCTTGTGCTCCGCAACAAGAGAGGCCGCGACAGTGAGAGGCCCGCGCACCGCGATGAAGAGTGGCCCCCGCTCGCTGCAACTAGAGAAAGCCCTCACACAGAAACGAAGACCCAACACAGCCAAAAATAAATAAATAAATTAACTAATTATTTAAAAAAAAAAAGGCAAGAAGGATGGAAAATGTAGAAAAATTATTCGATGGCAAAGAGGTTGCTATTTCTTTCCCACACCATTTCATTTTCTTCCTGGGCACATAGAAGCCTGTACTTTCTAGACCTCTGGTATCCTGGTAGGGCCTGTAACTAATTCTGGTCAAGGGAATGGGGAAGAGGGTGGTGTGGGATCACGACTGGCCCCTAAAATCACCCACAAAATCCTTCATTACCACCTGGGTATAGAGGATGCAGAGAACAACTCTGAGGCTTTGGAGGAGACCCTAGAGCAGATGCTGGCCTGCAGGTTGCATCCAGCCCACTGCCTGCTTGTGTACTGCTGGTGAGCTAAGAATATTTTTACATTTTAAATAGCTGAAAATGAAAGAATAAGAATATTTTGTGACACAGGAAAATTATATCAAATTCAAATTTTAGTGTCCATAAATAAAGTTTTACTGGAATCAATCACACTGATTTGTTTTTGTATTGTCTATGGCCGTGTTTTTTCTTCAGCTACTTTAATTATAAAAATCTTTCATGTTCTCAAAAAAAAAAAAAAAAGGAAAACCAGAAGGCAACAGTCTAGTACAGAAATATACAACCAGAAGATATTACCACCAACCAGGTCCGACAACTAAATCATGTTGGGGATTCTGAAAATAAAAGCACACTAATACAAAGTAGTAAACCAGTGGTTCTTATATAATCAGGGATGGAAAAATGAGTCAGTAGGCCTGGAAAACACCATTCCTGAAAAAGAAACACTGTAAGAATATAAACCATAACTCTACAGTAAAAAGCGACCAGGACTTTCCATTCAGACATGGGTGAATCTAAAAAGGTGGTGATGCCATCTACTGATCACATGACCTTTTAAGGAACTGTAAAAAAGCATAGAAACAGTAGGTAAAAATGTATCTACATCTCATAAAATTAAAATTTCTCTGGCTAATTTATCTTTGTATTTACCTTTCTGCTTAGGACATGGAGGTCAGAAGTAACCCACAATGAACAGAGAACCATAGAATATTAACTATTCTTGAAAGCATAAAAACCAACTATAATCCTTACATATGTTCCTTAAATTATCACCAAGTATTATTAATAGTGACCTCTAGTGAACACCTGTAATCATTAAACCACAAGTCAAAGTCTCTGTGACTGCTTTCAGTATCATACTCAACTGAGAATGCAAGACAAAACTGGCCAACGGGACTTGTTAATTTCAGAAATCAAAGTAACTAAACTTTTTAATAGCCACAATTTAAATGTAGAATGTAAGGTTTTAACGATTTCTATCTTCCATATTTTTAACAAGCCATAAAATTGTGCTAGGTTTTCTGGTTAAAGTGATTGCAAATTTGGACCCTAAGGTTAAATCCTGGAGGTTAATTTTATATCAGGTCTGTATTAGCCACATTATAGCTACAATCCACTATCCTTTTTACAGAAACCCTTCCAATTTAAGACTCTGCAAGTTGTATACTGCCAAAAATGCCCATGTAGATTTATAAGAGCAGTGTAATATTGATGTACCATATTACTTCCATGAATTCTTAGCTATCTTGCCTTGCTTGATCCTAACAAAGGTTGTAAGAAGCTATGAAATGCCGAAAGACAAAAGGCCCAAAGCCCGAGCTCCCAGTAAATCAATAGGCCGTCTTAAAAGTGTCTTCTGTAACAAGGCTCATACTGAACTCCACTGACACCAGATCTCCCCCTGTGACACCCAGGACTCTCCTCCCTTAATATGTGCATGAAAGGTGAAGAAGGACAACCGGAAATAATTTGTTTAGGATCTGTATCTTATAAAACATCCTTATCGATTAATACAATGACATCTTTTATATTAAAGAAAGTCAGTACAGCATAATCCAAAACTATCTTTAAATAGTACATTTAAGGAAACTAAGCCAAAAGACTGTTGCATTATGATTTAATCTAATTGCACAAAAATTTGAAATTACAACCCCTCTAGATTTCTAAGAAGAAGGTTATGCATGCCTCCATATTCAATTCTGCATTGTTACATTTAAACCAGATAGTGAATTTCACAACATGATGGATCAATTTAGAATTTCCATGCAACACCTCAAATTATATAAAATGGAAGCAATTTTTAAAGCTTTGTGGAATGTTTAAAGTTCTACTTTGTGCTAAAGTTTTTTGGGTTTTTTTTGTTTGTTTTTTTACCAGCAACTTTGGATTATAATGTATCAGGTGGCTATACTTTAAAATGCTGATCACTGAATATCGTGGACTTTGAACTGGCTTCTACTCCTAAAAATGTATCACCACTTAAGTAGACAACCAAAAATTCCCTTCACTTCAAAAGTCTCAAATTGTGTTTCTTACAAAATAAGATTTGTGTAACAAACTGCCTTCTATGGGACCAGAACTATGGTAATAGTGGGTTCAACCATGTTAGTGGGTTCAATTATGTTAATATTTTATTTTCAAAAGCACTTTACAAGAAAATGTAAGTATGGCTTCCAATAGGAATGTTATACCTGGACTTGATTGGTACCAAGCTCAGATTTTAGTTTTGCAAGGAAAAACAGGCTTTCAGGTTAAACAACAATTTGTAACCAAAACTTTAATCCCAAGGATTCTCACAAAACATATTACAAATGACAGCATGAAAAAAAATCTTGCACAGTAACTCAAAGTTCAGCTCTACAATGTACCCTTAAACTAACAGGACATTGGTATATTGAATAGTCTCAAATTTCCAAATAATATTACAAAGAGCTATGTATTCATATACAGCAATCACAGAAGGAACTTATGACCTAAAGCAAAGGTAAACTAACTTTCTTGAAACTTCTTAGATTCTAAACCCACCGGACAACCTCTTGTCCGGGGTGAAGACTAGTGGAATTTTTAAACCTCTAATCTAGTTTAAGGGTGCAGCTTTTATTTTTACCTGCTGGCTTGTGTTCACAGCAGCTTTTAAAGACTGCTTGCTTAACTACAGCTGCATAGCCCAGCTACAGAAAGTCTTTTCAATTTTTGCCAGTTTTGTTTCCATAATATTAAACATCACACTTTAGCTGGACAGGAGTTAGAGGTTTATTATCAGTCTATGCAAGACTAAAAATTCAAAGCAAATTCAATTTTGCATAAGGGAACATTGTAAAGTAACAATTCTTGATATTACATGCCTCATATAATCCATTTCAAACCATAGAGAATTACATCTTTATGTGTCACTGTTCCAAGAGACAAACAAATGTGAACAGCTAAAACATTTTAAAAATGCGCCAAACTTACGAAGTCTCAAACAAAACTTGAATTTTCTGTACATACTCCTGTCAAATGAAGTTATTTCCTGTGCACCACTCCTCTTGCAAACTGGTCTTCTATTTCCTTTCATTTGACCTGGATCGTCTAGGAGACCCAGAGAAAGATCAGGACGGCTTGTGATTTCTCTCCTGGGACAGTGATCTCTCTCTTCTCCTATATCTAGAAAGGGACCTCCTCCGGCTGCGGGAGAAGCGTCTCCATCTTGGAGATGTGTGGTGAGGTGGAGGACTCCTCCTCCGATAATCATCTCGAGGGCGACGACCCCAAGAACGAGGCGGCCCACGATTTCAACTTCTCTTTTCCCCATTCGACAGTTCTACTCTTACTCGGCGGCCACATAGTGTTCTCTCATCTAGCTCTTGGACAGCATCGGCTGCATCTCGGGATCTTCAAATTCAACAAAAGCGAAGCCGGGAGGGTTTCTAGCAACCCGCACACTTCAGAGTGGTCCACAATAGCCAAAAGCTTGTTCCAATTCAGCCTTGTTACCATTGTTTCCAAGATTACCTACATAAACTTTACAGTCCAACGGACAGGAATCACGATGCATTTCAAGATCTCGGGTTAGAAACGCGAAGGCTCAAATCCACGCACCCTCAGCTGGGTCTTCCCGGTCCCCTCCCGCCTGGCACCCGCAGATGCTCTCGCACACCCGTCGTCCACGAAATTGCTCTATGGCTGTTTTTGTCCTCAATAGCAGAGTTGAGTAGTTGCAACAGAGACCATATGGGCCCAAAAGTCTAAAACATTTACTATCTGGAACTTTACAGAAAAAATTTGCTGACCCTTATTATCCAGGAGGATGGCAGAGCCTCTACTTGGAAAGAACCTGGTTCTAGAATTACTGTGGAGTGAGGACGAAAATGATCTTTATTGTGCTAAGCCACTGAGATTGTTATTTGTTACAGCAGCAGGTTACCTGTTACCTAACCAACCCACTGTGGATGTTTTGTGAAAGACATGTATATATAACTCTTCTACACTTTACAATGACTAGCTTTGGGATTGTTTTTTTTTTTCAATTGAAGTTTAGTTGATTTACAATATTCTTTAGTTTTAGGTGTACAACATAGTGATTCAAAATTTTTATAGATTATACTGGATTTAAAGTTATTATAAAATATTGGCTATATTACCTGTGCTGTACAATATATCCTTGTAGCTTATTTATTTTATACATAGTAATTTGTGCCTCTTAATCCCCTGTGGCAATTGGTTTTGAATAAAGAATGTTATCAATAATAAGAAATCACTGATTTAGTTTCTCTGGAATATATTTAATTTTTAAATTGTATTAAATTATTTAATATAATATATATATTAAATTATTTAAAACATTTAGGTTTCCAAATTTACTAAGCATCTGCATTTCACTCAGTAACAAGAGGGCTGGATAACTCTCACTATTGTAGCAGCTTGTATCCTAAACTTTGGCCTGGGTAAATAGGAGGTAGAGTTGGGGGTTCAAAACCCTGGCCTCCTAGCTTTTGGTCCCAAGCTGAAAATTCCTACCATGTAGAGATTATAAACTCACAGGGACAATAAGGACTAATGAGAAGTTTATGTGAAAGTGCTTTGTAAAGTATAATGTCATGCAGGTGATATCTCAGAACTGAACACAGCGGGGAAGGAAGGCCACCTGGTGAAGATGGAGCAGAGCTCCTCGGCGCTCACCTCTCAGAGCAGGTCTGCTGAAGGACCGCTGGCGCTCCAAACAGCTCATAATCCAAACCACAAAGTGGGCCAGACTAGTGCTTTTTAGAAGTGTCTTAGCTATAACTTTAGATCTTCTTCAGTTCTATAAACTGATACTTTTCATTTAATCACTGAAACAAAATATACATGAAAACAATATCTATTTCTTTCAAAAAGTTCTTAGCTACTAACTTCTATTTTCACAACCTTGTGGTCTCAAAGTTCTCAAGAACAAAGGGCTGAAAGACCAAACTTTTCACTGTTGGTAATTATGTTTTCATAGGTATATATTGCATTTACATTGAATTTAGTTTCTTAATTTTTCCTCATTAAACACACACAGACAGGGACCAGGAGTCCTACTCCTGTACCAAATCACTGCCTTTAACTGCCATGGAATTAAATCTAGTCAAGAACCTCTTCTACTCAGAGAAGTAAATAAAGGATAAGGGATGCTTTGACTACTGGTTCTGCAGTGTTTGGTCAACTGCAGTCTTCTCCCCTTCTGACAGCCCTGAGAGTCCAGGTGAGGTGGGAGAATGTGAACTTGCAGTTTGTGCCGACCTGATCTGAGAACATAGGCTTATGGAAGTGCAAAGTTGGGCTCATCAGGGCTGGGGTTTTGCCAGGGGGCATAATGAAAGGATGAGTCGTGGCATTTGAGGACATTGGTAAGAGAGTAGTTGAAGTGATGACTGGAACTGAAAACTGAATAGAGAAGAAAGTAAAGATAGGGGGAGCTGATCAAGTAACACATGTACTAGTTAGAATAACCGAGAAAGGGATGTGGGAAAATACAAGGTTGTGGTGAAAAAGTGAGATTTCACATTTCAGAGGTGGAGAAATGTTCAGGGTAAAGACAAGACCTACGGTGAAGCCATAAGTATGGGTCACAGAAGTGAAGTGAGGTGAGCGTCGCTGGATCTGAGGAGGTGAAGGAACCCAGAAGCAACAGGTCTGGGTTATTCAGGGCTGAATTATTCACACAGAGGATGAAGACAACCAGATGGCAGCAGGATTTGGGCCACAGAGGATAACTGTGAGCCAGGTACTAAAATGAGGGCAAAGCAGGGGAGCACTGACAGTAATGAGGAGGGATAAAGTGATACGACTGGATGGCAGGACCACAGAGGAGAGTGTCCTGAAAGGGGTAATGGTCTGAGAGGGGAACTGGGAAGTGACAGTGAGGTCCATGGAGTGTGGGAGAAGCAACAGCATTCTCTTGACAGGGCTGCAGGAGAAGCAGGTGCCCAGGGTAAGCCAGGTTTCAGGCAGGAGACAGAGGGGGAGCCATTAGTAAACCAGATGAGGCTGTGGGCGTGTTCCAGAGGACACAGGGTGCGGCGGGAGGCTGTGTCACAAAGAAGAAGTGCAGAGCAGGATGTGGATAAACATGAAGAAGGGGGAAATGACAAACTCTCTCACTTTATTTTTATCCACGTTGTCTTCTATACAGTTTAAATGCTTTTTCAAATATTTTTCAGAACAATGTGGGGTATACTTAAAAAAAAACAACCTTAAACTTTTAAACATTCCATGCTAGACACAAACCTGAAGTATTTTTAAAAAGCTCACAATAAGGAAACGGGGAAATTCTCAAATGATGGTTGACAAACAAAATTCTGATAAACTTAAAACTTTTACTATTATTTTGCATTAATTATTCTTGGCTTGAAGGAATACAAGGAAGAAGAAAGGGGTAAGTACATAACTGGGAACAAATATTGGTGTTGCTGAAAGAGTATAAAAAAGGGATACTCATAGTTCTTTGTCACACTATTTATGCATCTCCTTAAAAAGTCACAAGTGAACAGAGTCAGTGCTAGAGGAGCACAATGTGTTTGCGTTAAAGACACGCTATTTTATTCCCAAACTTGACTGAAACCACCACAGACTAAGAAGATGTAGAGAGGGCTCTTCCCCTCCAAGCTGGGTTGGTGTTAGAGAGCTGGGTGAGGGTTAAGAAAGTTGATGCTTTTAGTAAACTTTGGACCTCCTCCCCCAGAAGACTGTATATAAGCTAATACATATAACATTTCACTTACTATTTCAGGAGGTTTGGAATCTACCCAAGACCATTCTTGGGCCAAGACTAAGAGAAAGTGAAGTTTAGGAAAGTGGCCTGAAGAAGGCAATCAGAGAGCTAGCTTCTGAGGAAAGAAGACATTTTGTTTGAGAAATTTTCTAGGGGAAGAAGTAGGGAAGCCACTATTTCAGAGTTCAGATGAATTTGAGGATAGTGGTTTTGAACCAGGAGAAGCGAATGGATGCAAGGACCAGAAAGATATAGCCTTCATTCCAAATCCCTAGCTATAGGAGTGACAGCACACACTTTGAAATGTGCAACATATTAATAATCATTGTTGGGAAATCCAGGAATGAGAGACATGGAAGAGGTAGAAATGAGTTAAAAAATGCCCAGAGTCTGGAATCAGACAGACCTACATTAGACGACTTGGGTTTCATTAGCTCACTGTTGAGAAGGTTAGTGTTTCTAGGCCTCACATATAAAGTAAAGATAGTTCATGGGCTGGAGTGAAAATTAAGTTAGCTAACACAAGTGATACGTTTGGCAAACAGCCTGGCACCTGGTGGCCCTAAGCAAATGGTAATACTTTACGTGTGCAGATTTGGGGAGTGACATTACCCATGTCCTTACCGAGAATGCCAACAGAAGAGATGGGCCGTGCCAGTGCTGTTTTCCAGGATGCTCCAGAGGGAGTGGACCACTTATTTGTGGTCCTCTCCGCCAAGAAACAATATTGCAGGGCTCTAGCCTGCCCTGATCTCTGAAGGTACACATACAGCTCCTTTTCCTTCTTGATGCCCACCTCATAGGGATACTGGACAGCGGCCTGGACTGCACGGATGGAAGTCTCCTGAGAAAGGCACCCAGGGTGCTGCTTCCGCATCTTCCGAAGGGCTTCACTGAAAATGGTGTCCATGTTGGACAAGCTCTGGATCGGCTTGTTGTAGATTCTACGGGATTCTAGAGATTGATCTGAAAGAAATAAGAAAGAAAATTTGGAAATGTTACATATACCAAGGGAATATGTGTATATAGCAATAGTAATAACTTGTTCAAATTCAAAATATGAAATTAAATACTATTCATCAAGATATTTAATGTAACACTAATACCAAAATCTCCGACATCTTTGCAACTTAGTCCCATTAGACAGAATTTAATAGATTCAAAGCAATTTCCAGTTACCTAATTGAGGCATAAAAGTTACACTTTCTTTTTACTTCAAGGCCAAGATAATATTATGATAGATTAATTATATCAATCTGCCAGTGAGCTTAAGGAAAATCGTTCTGAGTTAATGATATTTTAGGTTCAAAATAATTTTAACTCCATTCTTAACAGTAACAAAAACTTTAAAATACCTAGAAAAGGAGACAGTGTAATATCGGCACAAGGATAGAGATACAAATCAATGAAGAGAATTGAAAGTTCAAACATAAATCCTTATAATCACTGCCAATTGATTTTCAACACAGGTGCCAAAACAATTTAATGAGAGAAAGGAGATGCTGCAGACAACTGGATATCCACATGAAAAAAACAAACTTAGATCCTTACCTAGCACCATATATAAAAATTAATTCAAAATGGATCATAAATCTAAATTGAAGAGCTAAAACTATAAAATTTTCTTAAAAAAAAAAGAAAAATCTTTATGACCTTTGGTTAGGCAAAGTATTCTTAGCACAATCCATGAAAGAAAAAAATCAATAAGTTGGACTTCATCAAAATTAAAGACTTTTGTACTTCAGAGAACACCATTAAGCAAATGAAATGAAATGAAATGATAAACCATAGACTGAGAGAAAATATTTGTGTGGTAGGCAAAATAACACCCTCCCCAAATGTCTACTTCCTAATCCCCAGAACCTATGAATATATTACCTTACATGGCAAAGAGACTCTACAGATGTGATTAAGGTTAAAGACCTTGAAATGTGAAGATTACCGTGTATTATCCAGGTGGGCCCAATCTAATTACATGAATGCTTAAAAGAGGAGAGCCTTTCCCAGCTGGAGTGAGAGAGGAAGAGTCAGAGAGATGCAACACAGGAAGGACTGGCTCCATGGATGACAACCTGGCTTTGAACACGGTGGAAGGGGGCCAAGAGCAAAGGACTGCAGTGACCTCTAGAAGCTAGGAATGGCCATCAGTTTACAACCAGCAAAAACATGGAGACCTTGGTCCTACAACACAAGTATGAATTCTGCCAACAACCCGAGTGAGCAGTAAACAGATTCTCCCTTAGAGCCTTCAGAAAGGAGTGCAGCCGCTGACACCTGGGTTTAGTCCAGTGAGACCCCTACCAGACTTCTGACCTATAGATCACTAAGTAATACATTTGTGTTGTTAAAACTGCTGAGCTGGTGGTAATTTGTTATCAAGAAGTAGAAAATGAATACAATTTGCATACAGAATATCTAATTAAGTATTTGTATCCAGAGTATATAAAGACCTCTTATGACTCAATAATAAGAAGGCAAACAACTCAATTTTAAAATGGGTAAAAACTTGAGTGGATATTTCACCAAAGAGCATATACAAACAGCTAATAAGCAGTGAAAAAACATTCAGCATCATTAGTCATTAGGGAAATGCAGATTAAAACCACAATGAATGTGGTAGGCAGCCTCTAAGTAATGGGATGTCGTTTCTGAGATTAAATGACAAAAAGATTCTTGCTCTCTCACTTGCTCGCTCTGAGGGAAACAAGCTACCATGGGTGAGCTGCCCTCCAGTGAAGCCCATGAGGCAAAGAACTGAAGGAGGCTTTCAGCCAACAGCCAGTGAGGAACCGAGGCCTTCAGTTCAACAGACCAAGAGGAACTGAATTCCACTAATAGCCACTTGAGTGAGCTTGGAAGTAGATCGCTCCCCAGTCAAGTCTCCAGGTAGATACAGTCCCCCCTGCAATACCTTGAATGTAGTCTTTTGTGAAACCCTAAACCAGAGGGCCTAGCTAACCACACCCAGATTCCACAGAAACTGTAAGATAGGAATAGTTTGATTTTAAGCAAATAAATTTGGGGATAATTTGTTATGCAACTATAGATAACCAACACAGACCCACTAGAAGGACTATCATCAAAAAGACATGACACAGAATGTTGGCGGTGATGTGGAGTACCTGGAACCCTCGTGCTTTGCTTGTGAGAATGTAAAACAGTACATTCACTTTGAAAACAGTTTGGCAGTTTCTTAAAAAGATAAACATAAACTTACTGTTCGACCCAGCAATTTCACTCCTAGGAATCTACCCAAGAGAAATGAAAACGTGTAAAACTTGTATGTGAATACTCACTGCAGCATTATTTATAGTAGCTCAAAACCAAAAACAATGTGAATATCTGACTGATGAATGGATAAAGAAAATGTAGTATAGTCATACAATGAAATACTATTCAGCAATAAAAAGGATCAAACTGGACTTCCCTGGTGGCGCAGTGGTTAAGAATCCACCTGCCAATGCAGGGGACACAGGTTCCAGCCCTGGTCCAGGAAGATCCCACATGCTGCGGAGCAACTAAGCCCGTGCACCACAACTAATGACCCTGCGCTCTAGAGCCCAAGAGCCACAACTACTGAGCCCACATGCCACAACTACTGAAGCCTGCGTGCCACAACTTCTGAAGCCGGCATGCCTAGAGCCTGTGCTCTGCGACAAGAGAAACCACTGCAGCGAGAAGCCCAAGCACCGCAACAAAGAGTAGTCCCCGCTCACTGCAACTAGTGAAAGACTGCGCACAGCAATGAAGACCCAATGCAGCCAAAACTAAATAAATAAATAAATAAATAAATTAATTAATTAATTATTTTAAAAGGGACTTCCCTGGTGGCACAGTGGTTAAGAATCCACCTGCTGATGCAGGGGACACAGGTTCGAGCCCTCATCCAGGAAGATACCACATGCTGTGGAGCAACTAAGCCCATGTGCCATAACTACTGAGCCTGTGCTCTAGATCCTGCATGCCACAGCTACTGAAGCCCGGGTGCCTAGAGCCCGTGCTCTGCAACAAGCGAAGCCGCCGCAATGAGAAGCCCACACACCACAATGAAGAGCAGCCTGCACTCACCTCAACGAAGACCCAACACAGCCAGGAAAAAAGAAAAAAAGGATCAAACTAATGACACATGCTACAACACAAATGAACCTTAAAAACATTATGCAAGCTGAAAGAAGCCAGACGCAAAAGATTACATATTGATGTGATGTAATTTATTTTAAATGTCCAGAAGAGGCAAATCTATAGAGACAGAAAGATCAGCTGTTGCCTAGGGCTGGGGGTGGGAGTGGGGGTAAGCTGCAAAAGGGCAGAGGGAACTTTTGGGGATAGTGGAGAAGTCCTAAAACTGATTTATGGGGATGGTTGCGCAACTCTAACTCAAAGGCAAATTATGCCTCATCAAGGCTGTTAAAAAATATCTAGCAATGAATTTGTTAAGAAAGGTACAAGACCTTTATGAAGGCCTATATAACATTTTATTGAAGAACATAAAATAATACCTTAATAAAGAATGACCCCATGTCCCTGAATATAAATATTTAATAGCATAAAATAAGTATTTTCCATATATTATATATGAATTTCTAATCAGAATCCTTGTGGTCCTATTTTTTTAAATAACTCAAAAGAATTATTTTAAAGTTTACATAAAAGTATAAATGTGTAACAAATTTATTTTTTCTAAAATAGTTTTCTAAAATAGTATTCCAGAAACTGTTTCCTAAAAAGTGCTACTATCTCTTAAAAAATAAAGCAATATATCAAAAATGTACACCTTAGTTAATTAGACCAGAAACCTACCAGAGCTTACAAAGCAGTTTCACTATAAAAAGACAGATGAATGTGAGCCAGTCTGGCATTAGTATGTTACTATGTGTCCAAGGGAGAGTAAGGTTTGGATATAATCATGTGCACAAGGAAGAACTGTATCTGTGAGGCATTGTATAATCTCAACCTTTTTTTTTTTTTTAACCTAGTTGGCAAGAACATTTCCTTAATGCTTGATTACTATGTAGAATTGAAAAGAATGGATTTTTTTTTTTTTTTTTTTTTTTTTTTTTTGCGGTACGCGGGCCTCTGACTGTTGTGGCCTCTCCCGTTGCGGAGCACAGGCTCCGGACACGCAGGCTCAGCGGCCATGGCTCACTGGCCCAGCCGCTCCGTGGCATGTGGGATCTTCCCAGACTGGAGCACGAACCCGTGTCCCCTGCACCGGCAGGCGGACTCTCAACCACTGCGCCACCAGGGAAGCCCAAAAGAATGGATTTTTAAATTAATGCTTTCCCATATGATATAAGAATAAGATTCAGGAAAGGAGGCAAGATGATGAGTAGCAGCATGTGGTCCCTGTTATTGTTGGAAAAACATGAACTCTACCCAACAGGCTACCAATTACTTGCTCAGTTAACCAATGAGTTACCCAATCCTTTATGGGAAGGCAAGCTCAGTGCAGAAGGATGAAGACCTTTCCAGGGCCTACAGCTGATTTAATTCCCTGGTGGCTCAAAAGAGAGACAAGAACAGACAGTGGGGAGAGGACAGTGGGTAGAAGACAAGTGGAAGAGGAAAGGAGGCAGAGCTGTCAGTGTTGTGGCATCTGACAACAGGTGGCTGTTGCAGACTTTCCTGGGACAGAGCATAGTTGGGTTTGGGATATCTTAGAGCTGGATCTCTGTCCTTGTGACACTACCACCAGCCCCACCATGACAGGGGCTGATTCTCAACATCATAGCACACATCAGGGTTATTTGAGGAGTTTAAAAAGTTTGGATGCCCATGCCCCACTGTGAACTCAGTTAAGAATCTTTAAGGGGGCTTCCCTGGTGGCGCAGTGGTTGAGAGTCCACCTGCCGATGCAGGGGACACGGGTTCGTGCCCTGGTCCAGGAAGATCCCACATGCCGCAGAGCGGCTAGGCCCATAAGCCATGGCCGCTGAGCCAGCATGTCCGGAGCCTGTGCTCCGCAACGAGAGAGGCCACGACAGTGAGAGGCCCACATAACGCAAAAAAAAAAAAAAAAAAAAAAAAAAAAAAAGAATCTTTAAGGGTGGGGCCTGGGCATGAGTATTTTTTTTTAATTCAATAGTTGATTTTGAGGTATAGCCTCTGGGAGGTCCAAGAGCAGAGCATATGTCAGCCACTGTATCAAGGACAGATGCAGCTCCTGGCAACTCTAACCTGGGCCAGAGATTGAAAAGAGATGAGAAAGAAAAAAAGGAAGAAAGTGGTCCAGTGGTTAAGACTTCGCCTTCCAATGCAGGGGGTGTGGATTCAATCCCTGGTTGGGGAGCGAAGATCCCACATGCCTTGAGGCCAAAAAACCAAAACATAAAACAGAAGCAATATTGTAACAAATTCAATAAAGACTTTTAAAAAAAATGGTCCATATCAAAAAAAATCTTTAAAAAAAAATGAAGAAGAAAAAAACTGAATAGTGTGCAGTAATTTTAGCCAATTGGCATATTCCTAGTATTCTGGGGATACTCAGAACCTCTGAGACTACAGATGCACATTTTGGGAGCCCCCCAGAGCACTTGTTCCGACCAGCCTAGGGCCAAACTAAGCACATCCACTGGAGAGTGCTGGATCAGGGCACAAACATTAGAAGGTTTTTTCCTGTCAATTTCCTATTCCTTTTGTTCTGTGGCTGTAACTGAAGGATGCTATTATCTTAAAACTTCATTTTATTACTACAAAATATATTCAGAATTTCCACTTTGGGTCTACAGGTATGGTGTTTTCAAAGTGTATTTCTTATACAGCTGGTAGTTTTAGAGTCTTGGTAGTTTTAAAGTCACTCAGCTGTAACTACATAATAAGAGAGGCAAGTGTGAGCAGGTCAGCACCAGCATTAGCTGCCAGGAACATGGGAAAGTGAAGAACTAATTAATGATTCAAATATGCTTATAATTGAATTCTTTCCCTGACCCATTCACATTTTTTTCTTAATTCTTTGAAGTTTTCTAAGGCAGAAGTTTTAATTAAAAAAATAAAGGACTCACATGCCCAAAGGAAGAAAAGGAGGTGATTATTTTCCCTCTTTCCTTTCTAGTAAACTAACAGGAAGAGATTTTCTCTGCCTAGGATAAAGAGAGACATAATGTGCAGTTTACAGAAATGGTTTCCTAAGACATAATGGACTCTCTTTTCTCTAACTCTCATAAACAATAAGCTGTCTCTCTCATAGAAGGGCTGCAAAGGACAAACACAACAACTGCATTTTTCCAGGCTTGAGGGGGGGGTCCCTAAAGAAGTGCGGTATAGAAAAAAGAAGCCCAGTTTAGACGTGTGCTCAGGCTTCCTAGGTATGGCAGTGTCACTCTGCTTTTGTGAAACATGTTTATATAAATGTTCCCAGACAGTAAAAATAAATTACAAAGCGCAAAAGATAAAATGAAGAGAAAGACAGATGTAACCACTAAGATTTTTTTTTAAGCCACAAAATCTAAACAGATCAAGGTCTTTGGGCAGAATAAGAATCGCTAAAAATGGCTAACACAGCCCAGTGCAGTCATAGTAACAGGACCAGAGTTCATTACAGGGACAAAAACAGAGCACTGGGTTCCTGAGTTGAGGCTTCCACTTGGGTGTCCCCTGTGCCCATCTTTGACTAACAGTACACATTTTCAGCTTCATGCCAGAATCATGCACGTGGGAACAAGGAGTTCTTACTCAGTTTGGGAACAAGCAGGCTGCTGGCCAAATGCAAATAAATAGCATTTTACAGGACCCTCCCCTCCCCAGTTTAGCCAGAGCAATCTGGTTTGGCCAAGTGATTTTGAATTGCTCTGCTAAATCCATTGCACTGCAGTAGTCTAAGAGGCTTCATGTAACAAAAGCATTAAGATACATGAAGCTAATTAACTTCCACAGTCAACTCTCCAGGATGCGTGTTAAGTTTGTAGAGAAATTTGCAGCTACTTCCCAAATCACATTTTTAGATATATAAGTTAACCTCCTACAATCCCCTCCCACCCATAACTGGCTCCAAAACTGCTGATTGCAACATTGACCATTGGAAATTTCCTTCCTTCTCAACTTCTTTATTGGATGTGGAAACTAAATAAGTGCTCTTAATCTTTTCCTTTTGTTATTTTTTTAAGTCAACATTTCAGCAGTGGGGGTGGGGGTAGTGATGCGGAGTGAGAATAGGCTGAATTAATGGAATATTTTTACAAATGGAAAAAGAGAATTCAAAAATTTTACAGTATTTTTAAAACTGAGATATAAATCACATCAGTAAAAGTCACCATTTTAAAGTTTGTTAATTCAGGGGTTTTTGGTATAATCACAAGGTGTGCAACCATACATGTTTGTTTTTTAACCATGCAGAACCGATTTACTAATATCTTTAAGACAGCAGGTAATGTTTGCATGTAAAAAGTCAAAGCTAGGAAAAGTTATCTCCATTCTCACTCTTGCTCTCTGTACATCAGTGGTTCTCAAAGTGTGGTCCCCAGAATACAGCATCAACATCGCCTAGGAACTTGTTAGAAATGCAAATTGGGCCCCATCCCAGATGTACTAATTCAGAAAGTAATGAGTGGGGTCCTATAATCTATGTTTTAACAGACCCTCCAAGTGATTCTGATGCACAGTAACGTTTGAGAACCGTTCCTCTAGATCAAGACAATTGCACTAGCTTCACTAGCTATAGATTTGTAAATGCACATATATTTAATATCTATATATATATATATGTTTTTGTTTTTGTTTTTGTTTTTTTGCGGTACGCGGGCCTCTCACTGTTGTGGCCTCTCCCATTGCAGAGCACAGGCTCCGGACGCGCAGGCTCAGCGGCCATGGCTCACGGGCCCAGCCGCTCCACGGCATGTGGGATCTTCCTGGACCGGGGCACGAACCCGTGTCCCCTGCATCGGCAGGCGGACTCTCAACCACTGCGCCACCAGGGAAGCCCTACATCAATATATTTTAATAAAAAATATTTTATATTTATACATTCATATTTATAATAAACATCAGTACTATTTATATCATATATTTATAATAAATATCTGTACTATTTATATCATATATTTATAAAAAATATCTATTATAAAACATAAATATACATTTTTATAATAGATTTTTGTGAAGCCTGTCCTTCAAATCAATCCATCAATTTTGTCTGCCAAATAACCACAGTCTAACAGCTATATTTAAAAGCAAACAAAGGAAAAAAAGAAAGGAAAAGCACAAGACCTCAAATGAAAATGAAATGCAAAATATGTAAGCCTAGCTAAGCTACACATTTTGTAAGATAATAAGTGTAAATGTAGATAAGATTCTCTGAGCTAGTCCTTCATTGATCTGCCCGATTTCTCTACCTTGTATCTCTAGCGTTTATCTATTACAGGGCAGCACCAAGAAATCATAGGATTCTAAACAGTGGAACTCATTTTTTTTTTTAAGTAAAAGTTCCAGAGTTTTCCTTGGGATTCTAAACCCTAAACCTCAAAAGAGACACAGTAGAGCTGCCCAGGTTGTAGCAAGACAAAAAAAAACTGGAGCCCATAGGGTCTCAATACAGTTTGAAATCAGCTTATTTTGTTGAAACATTCCCTTTCATTGATGAAGAAGATAAAGCCCCCAAAGCTGATTTGTTAGGGTCCATATAGCTATGGGTTAAAATTATAATCCAGGTCTCCTGACATCCAATCCTAAACCTATTTCTCTACTAGACTGTACCCCTTCCACACTGGCCAGGCATCCCTTTTTCCTTTGGGTAAATTTAATGACTCAGATAATAGGAAAAGATAAACATTAAAAAAAAAACAAAAAACAAAGGTCTTCTCTACCTACCATCCAGATACAACCACTGTTAAAAATCTGTTATATCTCCTTGTTTTTTTTTCTGTATGTAAATATGCATATGAACACACACACATTTGTGCAACTTCCTATCTGGTTGTTTTTTCTACTTAATATTACATGTAAGCATTTTTCCAAGCTCTTCAATTTCCTTTAAAAATGGAAGTTTTAATGGCTGAATGGGGTTGCTTCACTGAGATCTATCATCTTTTATGCAATTAATCCCTTAGAATTAGATATTTGAGTTGTTTCCAACATTTAATAATGATAAATAAAGCTTCAGTGAGTATCACTGTATACAAATCTTTGTGTACTTCTGTGATTATTTCTCTGTGATAAACGTCTGAGAATAGAAATAATAAGTCAAAACATAAGAACAAGCTTCAATACATGATTGCCCAATTGCCGTCTAGACAGGCAGGATATACTACAAGCTGTTTAATAAGTGCTTATTTAAATTCAATCTGAGCATATTATTTTTTCTATCTTTGCTAATTTGCTTGGAAAAAATTAGTGTCTTTCAAATCATGAATGGTTTTATATTAATCACCAAGTTTAAAAAGCATTTAAGAATTAAGCATATACTTACTATATGATCCAGCAATACTACTCTTAGGTATTTACCCAGGAGAAAGGGAAATATAATGTCTGCAAAGACTTGTGTACACCCATAGTGAAAACAACCTAAATGTTCACCAACTGATAAATGAATAAACATATTGTGGTATATCCATACTATGGATTATTATTCAGTAACAAAAAAAGAATAAAAAATTAATACATGAAAGAACATCATGAACCTCAAAAACATGCTAAGTGAGAGAAGCCAGACACAAAAGACTACATGCTATATGAAATTCTAGAAAACAAAACTATAGTAACAGAAAACAGGCCAGTGGTTGTCTGCGGCCAAGGGCAGGGGAGAGAATCTACTGAAAGAGGCATGACAATACTATTTAGGGTGATAGAACTATACCTTGATTGTGGCAGTGGTTATACAACTGCAAATGATTACAGAAATTCATCGACCTCTTCATTTAAAATGGGTGAATTTTATTGTGTGTAAATTATACCTCAAGCTGGAAAAATCAAAACAAAAGCAAAAATCATTTAAGAAATTCTGGGGGGAAAACAACTTATTTTCATTTTTGTGTATTTTCTTTAAATTTTTATCTGTCACAGACCTACTAGAGAATGGACTTGAGGACACGGGGAGGGGGAAGGGTAAGCTGGGACGAAGTGAGAGAGTGGCATGGACATATATACACTACCAAACGTAAAATAGATAGCTAGTGGGAAGCAGCCGCATAGCACAGGGAGATCAGCTCAGTGCTTTGTGACCACCTAGAGGGGTGGGATAGGGAAGGTGGCCGGGAGGGAGACACAAGAGGGAAGAGATATGGGGACATATGTATATGTATAACTGATTCACTTTGTTATAAAGCAGAAACTAACACACCATTGTAAAGCAATTATACTCCAATAAAGATGTTTAAAAAACAACAACAACAAAATTTTTGTCTGTATTCATAATACTCTATGTAACTATAAGTATAGACTATATGTAAGTTTGTATTTAGACATTTTTATATCACAATTTGACATTTCTACAAAGTTTTCATGATTATCATTTAAAATAGTTATACATAATTGTCCAAAACCCAGAACCATTCTCCTATCGCTAACAGGTAAATTACCAAATTTTAAAGCAAATGATTCCTCCTCAATATTTGGATGCCACCAAGTGGACAAACTGTAATATTACTTAGATTGAGTAGACCTTTTTAGAAATTTAAAAAAATAACAATTTAGTGTTTAAAATTTTAATGTAAAATTAATTTTTAAAACTAAATAAATTTTAGTAATTAAAACAGATGCTTTTATAAGTGTACCAGACCATGATGCTCATCTATCTCTTGTAGTAACTTAACTCTCAAATCTGAATCTCTGGAAATCAGTCAAAGAAAAGAACTTCTGTCAAAATCAGGGCCTTTACAAACTAAAACTACAGGTGTAAATGATAGACATGGGTCTCTCTTAAGCCCCAAACCAAAAACCATTTAGGGACCTACAAATGCAAATAGCCTTTGCTGTAGGCCAAATGACTTCCAACAAAACAATAAGTGCTTCCAGGAGGCACAATGAAACCAGTGATGAAACTGTGGTGAAGATTATCTGGAAAGCAGAGAAAGACAGCAGGAAACTCATTCCCCTTTGGGCAAAGCCTTGCTAACTCTCTTTAGAGTCACCAGTATTTTCTCCTTACAGTTCCTGGCCTTTCCAGTTCAAGCTTTTGCTATTGAAATGAAACAGTAACTGGTTAGAGCCACAAAAAGAAAGATTATTTCAGGGAAGTGTTTGGTCCCTGCCAGGGTGGACAAAAGAAGGACTTTTTCAAAAGAAGCCTTTGAATGACACCTAGCCATTACCTACCACCAACCGAGGGAGATGAACACTCTGCCTATAGCCCAATATTCCTCCCAATTATTTTTTCTGATGCACTTTAACCCTCTCCATCTTGCTGCCAACCTCCATAAATCAAAAAGAAACATTTTTTTAAAAAAAGAAATCTAGGAATGCCACTCCAAAGAACTCTTAAAGGAATGTCATGAGTCCATAAAGTGAGAAACCAGTGAGAGAGAGAAAACGTAGCTCACTGAGACAGAACCATGGCTTCATTGTGGTAAATTATAGAGCTTGTCTTCTAATGGCTGAAATGTTTGTTTGCTTGGTTTTTCTTAAATTTTAGTTATGTTTCTTAATAGAAGATACACTCATTCAATAAAAATTCAAAAGGTACAGAAGAATAAAAAGGGACGTCTACTTTTAACTGCTTCTGCTGGCTGGTCAGCCCCATTCCCAGAGGCAACCATCAATCCTCTCTTGTGAATAGTTACAGAAGTATCCTGTACAGAGACAGTTACATATATACACTCTCCCTATATAAACATTCAATCCCATCCCCCCTTTCTTGTTACACAAATGTTGCACCACTGTACACAATGATGCGTTTTTCATTTAACCATACAATACATCATGGCATTCATACCATGTCAATACATAGAGTTTCTCATTCATTTTAAAACTGTATTTGCAAATGAAGCAACGGACAAAGGACTAATCTCCAAAATAGGTCATAGAGCTCAATATCAAAAAAACGACCCGATTAAAAAATGCTCAGAAGACCTAAATAGAGATTTCACTAAAGAAGACATGCAGGGCTTCCCTGGTGGTGCAGTGGTTGAGAGTCCGCCTGCTGATGCAGGGGACGCGGGTTCGTGCCCCGGTCTGGGAAGATCCCACATGCCACGGAGCGGCTGGGCCTGTGAGCCACGGCCGCTGAGCCTGCTCGTCCGGAGCCTGTGCTCCGCAACGGGAGAGGCCACAGCAGTGAGGGGCCCGTGTACCACAAAAAAAAAAAGAAGAAGAAGACATGCAGATGGCCAAGAGGCACATGAAAAGATGCTCAACATCACTGATTATTAGAGAAATGCAAATCAAAACTACAATGAGGTATCACCTCACACCAGTCAGAATGGCCATCATCAAAAAATCTACAAACAATAAATGCTGGAGAGGGTGTAGAGAAAAGGGAACCCTTTTGCACTGTTGGTGGGAATGTAAATTGATACAGCCACTGTATCAACCTCCAGTATGGAAGTTCCTTAAACAACTGAAAATAGAACTACCATATGACCCAGCAATCCCACTCCTGGACATATACCCTGAGAAAACCATAATTCAAAAGGACACATGTTACCAAATGTTCATTGCAGCACTATTTACAATAGCCAGGATATGGAAACAACCTAAATGTCCAACGACAGATGAATGGATAAAGAAGATGTTGTACACGTACACAATGGAATATTACTCAGCCATAAAAAGGAACGAAACTGGGTCATTTGTAGAGATGTGGAGTCTTGTCATACAGAGTGAAGTAAGCCAGAAAGAGAAAAACAAATATTGTATACTAACGCATGTATGTGGAATCTAGAAAAATGGTACAGATGAACCTATTTGCAGGGAAGGAATAGAGACGTAGATGTAGAGAATGGACATGTGGACACAGAGAGAGAAGGAGAGGGTGGGACGTATTGGGAGATTAGGGTTGATATATACACTACCATGCATAAAATAGATAGCTAGTGGGAACATGCTATAAAGCACAGGAAGCTCAGCTAGGTGCTCTGTGACAACCTAGATGGGTGGGGTGGTGGGGGGCAGGGAGGGAGGTTCAAGAGGGAGGAGATATAGGTATACATATAGCTGATTCACTTCATTGAACAGCAGAAACTAACACAACATTGTAAAGTAATTATACTCCAATTAAAAAAAACTGTATCATATTCTATTTGGATGTACCATAAAATATTTAAGGAGTTCCTTATTAAGATGGACATTTAACTTGTTTCCAATTTGTGCTAGTTTTATTATTATCTTCTTTACCTGAAACTCTCTGGGCAAATTTGATTGCTTCTTCAACCGGATCCGAGTTCACAATTTTATCTAGAATACCCAGCTTAAGAGCTTCATTTGCCGAAATATGTCTTCCTAAAAGAAAACAAAATAAAACAAATCAAAGAACAATGTGATAGTAAACCAAAAACATCACTCTCTCTAGTAGGAAAATTCACTTGTCCTGGGTATAAACATCTGTTACTAAATAAACAAGCACCACGCTGACTGTTACAGTGGAAAGATTACTGCAGAGGTAATCAGAAAATTTGGATTCAAGTTCCAGCTCTACCTTGCACTATTTGTGTGAACTGTACTAGGACCACAATTTCTTCGTTGGTAAATGGCAAAAATTATGCTTACCTTGGTAATTCTGAGTATTAAGTGAAAATAATACATTTTCCTTCTATTCTATAAATCTCTATTAGAAGCACTTTATGAACTATAAATCTATATAATAATGAGAATTTATTGTTTGATAATAATAGAGATAAAAAATAACAGAGGTAGTAGCAGCACAGCAATAGCAATACTATCTGTTCTTATACTAGCATACACCATGGGCTGCCATTGATTACGAACTGAGCTCAAACACAAATATAGTTGGATAGACAGGGGAGAAGAATTATTAAGTTGATATCACATAAGTTATAATCAAAATTTCACAGGAAAAGTAGGGTGGACCTCTGCCATTTTTTGGCTACCCAGCATCTCGACCCTCCCTTAGCTTGTGGAATTGCTAATGTGTGAGCTTTGGATCTAAAAAGGAAGCTAAAAAAGAAACAGAGATGATCAGACAATTGTTCCTTCAGACCTGGCACTACGGTGTGTCCCATGATCCCAAGCTTGGCAAACTGAGGGTTTTTAGCTGGAGTGAGTAACACTAAGGAACAGCAATAGCGTAAATCTCACAGCACAGGTGGTGACATCTAGCGTCTGGTGGCGGTGGTGCCAGGAGCATCTACCATCCACTAGTGACACTTGGCAGCCTCTGGTATAGACTGGAAGCTCTAGGAGGTTACAGAAGTTTGATGAGGGTTTGCATTACTCCCATGTTCTCCAGCAGGCATAGATACGTAATTTGATCTGCACACTCTGAAGCGGGAGGTTAAGGGATATAAGCTTCCCTCACCACAGGGTCAGGAGAGAGACAGCAACACATTGCTTGCTTGTTTACCAGCACCATCTGGGCTTCTGAAGAGCAATCACCAACTCAGTCTTGCTGGCAACAACTCCACGGTCTTTGCTGCTCTTCCAGAGTGTTGGTGGTTGCCATCTCTGAGACAAACCCTCCATTCCCAGTTCTTACTAGTGCTTTGGAGAGCTACCAATGGCTTTTCTTGATCAGATAGACAATTCAATGATTTTGGGCAAGGGTCACTCTGTAACAGCAATATTTGGGCAGTTTTCTGGAAATGCCTTTGAAAACAGGCTTCCAGATCTCCGCCTGGGGTGAGGAGGGCAGTGGGGGGTGGGCAAGTGGCTTCAAGGGTGAAGTCTCCTCTGTACAAAATCACTTGAGTGAGGGGTGAGTGAATCAGACTCTCTAGGTTAAGGGGCCCAAAGGGACACGGAATGGAATATGAAAACCTGGGTACTAAAAGGATCTTTGGGGCAACTGAGCAGGGGAAACATGAGATGTCCACAGGATGAACTGAAAATTCCATTAGCTGTAATGTTTTCTTCTGACCTGGATTTCACAAAAGTTGGAAGGACCACTACTGTTCTTACGGAGTCAATGAGATTTCAGGTACTTTTATTCTGTTTCAAGGACCTGAAGACACAGCTCTGTATATCCAACCCAAATCCTCATGCTGAGATTTAAACTTGTTCTTTCTTGTGCTTTCTTGTTCTTTCTTGTGAGTGTAGATAATAACCACTGTCCAATCTAATAAAAGCCCTCCCTAGATCTACTATAAAGAGACTGGGGCAACTGAAGTTGAGACTTCTGCAAGCCAGGTAATCTCAATTCTTTCCAATTTTCTTTGTGGCTTTTTTTCCAAGCTTTAGAAAAAAATTTCTACATGGAACTCTTTCCAGATGCCAGTTTAAAGTCCCCTTAAAATTGTACAGACTACTTAAAAAGATAGGTGTCCAACAAAGATGTTAAAAAATAAAATAAAAAATAAAATAAAATAAAAAGATAGGTGTATGATTCCAATGTTAGTTTTCTTCTAATTCACTGTGACCTTCTCCATGCAAATCAAAATCTATCATATTCTTACTATTTTTACCTCTTTTCTTCATCATGTTAATAATAGTGATATTTCTATAAGCAGCAGTGCTTTGAAAAAGGTGAATCTTAGTTCACTTTATTTCTTTTTGTCAAAGAAGCCAGATTCCTTCCTGATTTCCTCCAAGATATTCTTGCCTTTCAGGCTTAATACTGAAAGCAGGAACACACAATTCCTCAATATTCCCCCACATGCTTTAATTTCTATAAACCTTAGAATTTACAGACTCATTTCACACTATTATGATTCCCCCCCCCCATATATATATATATATATTTTTTTTTTTTTTTTTTTTGCAGTACGCGGGCCTCTCACTGTTGTGGCCTCTCCCGTTGCGGAGCACAGGCTCCGGACGCGCAGGCTCAGCGGCCATGGCTCACAGGCCCAGCCGCTCCGCGGCATGTGGGATCCTCCCGGATCGGGGCACGAACCCGCGTCCCCTGCATCGGCAGGCGGACTCTCAACCACTGCGCCACCAGGGAAGCCCTCCCCCTATATTTTATGCTGCTTTTCTTCCTTTCTATTTTGTCTTTTGCAGAATTAACCCTCTCACGTGCTTTGAATTTCTGTAGTATGTTGGGTTGATTGTAAGCATCCTCTTATGAATTCTGCATTAGGTACTTAAAATAGTTCACATTCTTAAAAGTGTACTTATCATACCACTGTAAATTAAAGCAATTTCTAATCTAATTTATTGAAGAGAAGAAATTTAGTTTTTAACTCCCTTTTCATGCTCTAAAGAATTTATAACATCTCCCCATTTAAAGGGGGAAAAAGCCATTTTAGACTTTAGTCTAATTATATATTAGTAACTGTATAAATTTTACACTAGTAATTATATATTAGTAATAATATAGACTCATTATTTTCTAATTTGGACCATGTGTGCACAGTTTTGTATTGTGGTTTCTGTGTCAAAACATAAGTGTATTGGGGCTTCCCTGGTGGTGCAGTGGATAAGAATCCACCTGCCAATGCAGGGGACAAGGGTTCGAGCCCTGGTCCGGGAAGATCCCACATGCCACAGAGGAACTAAGCCCCTGCGCCACAACTATTGAGCCTGTGCTCTAGAGCCCGAGAGCCACTACTACTGAGCCCGTGAGCCACAACTACTGAGCATGCGTGCCTAGAGCCTGTGCTCTGCAACAACAGAAGCCACCGCAATGAGAAACCCGCACACCACAACTAAGGGTAGCTCCCGCTCGCTGCAACTAGAGAAAATCCCACACATAGCAACAAAGACCCAATGCAGCCAAAAATAAATAAAATAAAATAAATAAATTTATTTTTTAAAAAGTGTATTGATTAGCAGTTCTCATATTTTTTAGTCTTGGGACCCCTTTGCACTCTTAAAAATTATGGAATACGCCAAAGAGCTTTTTTTTATATGGGTTATTTCTATTAATATTTACTATATTAGAAATTATAACTGAGAACTTTAAAAATGTATCTTTATTAAATCACTTTAAAATAACTATGATAAACCTATTACATATTAACATAAATAAATTTTTATGCAAAAAAACTCTATTTTCAAAATTTTAAAAATTTAGTGAGAAGAGTGTTGTTTTATATTTTTGCAAATATCTTTAATGTCTGGCTTAATAGAAGACAGTTGGATTCTCATTGCTGCTTCTGCATTCAATCTGTTTTGATACCACATGGCATACAATAACCTCTGGAAAATTCCACTGTATATTTGTGAGCGAATGAGAGTGGAAAAGGCAAACAATATCTTATTATTATGAAAATAGTTCTGACTCCATGGACCCCACCCCCACCCCTGCCCCCCCATACACAATAGTCTTAGGTACACCTAGGAGTTCCTGGGCCGCACTTCAAGAACTCCTGATTTAGACCACATTTAAGACTGTATAGCATCTTAGTATACAAATGTTCCATACGTTGAGAATTTATTTGTGGCTGGAGTGATTTTAGCTGTTTCAAGAGTAACCTTTTGTTGTTTTGTTTTTATCCTTTGGAAGCTTGCAGGAGTCTATTTCGTGGAAATTTAAAATCTTTATCAAAATACAAGGCATTGACATCTCATCAGTTTTTCCAGGAAAATGAGGTGCTTACTAAAGTACAATCTCTGATTCCTTTATGTATCTGAAGAGATTCTTCTATTTTTTCCTATGGTTATTGCTTCTCCCCTTTTCGCTTTGTGCTCTGGGAGCTTTTATTATTCATAGCAGAGGCCTCTATTATAGACCTCTCATGTCTGCTGACTTCATTTACATTTTCTGTATTTTTTTTAGAAATTCTTCTGAATTCTATAAACGTGTCTCTATCCTCTATGTTGCTGATTCAGTAGTCTGTTCTAGTGCATCTTTTTTTTTATTGCTTCAAAGTTATTTTGGCTAATGTTTTGATTTTAAACAGGGTGTTCTTATTTAATAAATAAAATATTTTCTTTTCTAATTTAGAATATTGTGAGTTTTCTAAGATTTTTTGTTGCCTTTAATCTGTTTCAACAGACTCACATTTATGTTTCATTTTTCTAATGACACAGAATATTTTCATAGCTTGTTTTTTTTTTTTTGGTCTGTTTTATTTGTCTTAGTCATGAAATAATATTTGCTGATATTTATTATTGCTGACTGGGAGCCCTGGGTATTAAAACTCACCCTTAACATCTTGTTTGAGTATAGAGAAAACCCACATGGACCTAACTAAATCTGAAAGACTGGCAGGATAAAGATGCCATTCGCAGCTTCTTCCCCAATACCCTGGGTGGCAAGAGGTACCTCATCAAAGACTAGAGTCTGAGGGCATCCCTGTCCTGGGAAAGATCATAAAGTAACTATGGGGCTGAGACAAAGCTCTATGAGAATAGAGAAGAGGCTTTCTATGCTGTTCAGTGAAAAAGAAAGATGGGACCTAGAAAATAACAGCAGAAGCAACATCAGGGCACTGTAGTTTTCATCATTTGATTGGACAGAGAACGTCAGGGAATGAACTGCATTGTGCCCAAGCGTGTGTTTTGTGGTTCCTGCTAAAGATTCAGTTGTTTTCAGATGGCATTTTAAGGGAATTGTGGAGAAGCGTTGTTGTTGTAATTGTTCCACGTTCCAGAATTATCTCTCTTATGGTTTTCAGAAGAGCAGAAAAGGTTAGCTATTTATTAATTTAATCTAAATTTATTTACTTATTAATTTCCTATGGGGGCAGTGCCTATAGAGCTGGTATTTTTCTTCATTAACATCAGTAGGGAATCTTCAACTTTCAGTAACAATTTTTTAGCATCCCTTCTTAGGAAAAAAAATGTTTTCCAGAAGCAAGAGTCTTAATATCATCATTATTAATGGCTACTGTATTAGTTTCCTATACAGATTACCACAAACATTGCATCTTAAAACAGCACACATTTATTATCTTAGTTTAGGAGTCAGAAATCTAAAATAGGTCAGCAGAATTGTGCTCCTTCTGGAGGCTCTGAGAGAGAATCTGTTCCTGGGCTTTTCTAGCCTCTAGAGGCTGCCTACATTTCTTCTTCTCTTCCTCCACCTTCAAAGCCAGCTGTGTATCATCTTCTCTCCCTCCTGTCTTCCTCTTCTAAGGACGCTTGTGATAAATTGTGCCTACCTAGACAATCTAGAGTAATCTCCCATCTTGAGATCCTTAATTTAATCACACCTGCAAGGTCCCTTTCGAATGTGAGGTAATATATTCACAGGTTCTAGGTATTAGGACGTGGACATCTTGGAGAGAGGCATTATTATGCCTACCACAGTTACCATTTATAAAATGTCTCCTCTGTGACAGGTGCTATACCAGAAGCAAGTCATGTAATTTCATTATTCCTTACACAACTATGTGGTTGTTTTACTGATGAGAAAATGAAGACTGAGAGAAGTTCAGACAATCTCCCTTCTAAATTTCAGGCCAGTCTATCCAACTGTCTACCTGACACCTCAAGTTGGATGTCAAACCTTAACATGTCCAAAACTAAGCTCTTGTGATTCCTCCCTACAACCTGCTCTACCAGCAGAATTCCCTTTTTCTCAGTAATGGTGCCATCCTTCCAGCTGCTGAGGCCATTAGAATCATCATTTTCTCTCCCCTTTCCCTCACCTCTCACATTTGGTCTGTCACAAAATCCTGTTGGCTCAAAATATATCCAGAATTTGACCATGTCTCACCATTTACATTGTTACCACTCAGGTCTAACCTCCCATCATGGCTCCCTTGGATTATTAAAGCAGGCTTCTAATCAGTCTTCCTATTTCTGGCCTTACCTCCAATTAATATATTTTCAGTAGCCAGGGTGATCTTTTAAAAAACATAAGTGACAGCATGTTTGTTAGTTTTCTGCTCAAAACACTCTAACGCCTTTCTACCTCTTCAGAAGAAAAGCCAAAGTTCTCTCTATAATCTTCAAGTCCCTACCTGATGTGACTTCACCCCCTACTACTCTTCCCCTTACTCACCTTACTCTAGCTTCATTGACCTTCTTGCTGTTCTTTGAAATTTCCAAGTATGCCCCTACCTCAGGGCTTGGTATTTGCTATTTTCTCTGTGTGGAATATCTTCCTCCAGATATTGGCATAACAAGCTTCCTCCATCCTTCAGGTATTCACTCACATTCATTTTGTAGGAAAGCCTTTCCCAACTATCCTACCTAAAAT
Source organism: Tursiops truncatus (assembly GCF_011762595.2). Classification (NCBI taxonomy): domain Eukaryota; kingdom Metazoa; phylum Chordata; class Mammalia; order Artiodactyla; family Delphinidae; genus Tursiops; species Tursiops truncatus. The sequence goes on from NC_047037.1 coordinate 62,023,414, forward strand.
ATTACCCAACCCCCAGCCCTATCATTTTACATTTCCCCTTTCTGCTTTATGTTTTCTCCTTAGCACTGATCTCCATCTAACCTACCATGTATACTACTTACATAATAGGTAGGCATGGAGTTTAAGAAGAGTATACAGTGTGGTAGCTGGTCTCCAAAGTGACCTGCCATGTGTTTGACCTCTAAGTATTCAAGTTCCCCTCCCGAGTTGGATAGGGAAGACTTGTATAATCAATAGAATAGTTCAGAGAAGATGGCACGTGACTCCAAAGCTAGGTCATAAAAGACATTGCAGTCTTTGCCTTGCTCTCTCTTGGATCACTCACTCTAGAGGAAGCCAGCTTCCATGCTGTGAGGATATGCAGGTAGCTCTAGAGAAAAGTCCATGTGGAGAGGAAATGAAGCCTCCTGCCAACAGTCAGCAGCAGCCATCCATGTGAGTGCGCCATCTTGGAAGTAGATCTTGGAAGTAGATCCTCCAGCCCCAGTCCAGTTTTCAGATGACTATGGCCCCAGTCAGTATCTTGACTGCAACTTCATGAGAAACCTTGAGCTAGAACCCAACTAAGCTGTTCCCAAATTCCTGACCCACAGAAACAAGGGAAGAAAAGCACTGCCAATCAAACCACAACTCACAATGAATGTAAGAGGCGTCCTGATTTCAAAGATGTGGAAAACACTGTGCATTTTTGAATTGATAATTATTGTTATTGTTGTTGTTTTCTGTATATAATATCCATAAGGGCAGGAGTTTTTGTAGGTTTGATTTACCTCTATAGTCCCACTGCCTACAACAGGGCCCAGCAAATGAGAAAAAATTAAACAGCTGCTGCATGAGTGAATAAAAATTAATTTGTACAAGGCATATTGTTTATATGTGGTACAGCTGGGATTCAAGCTCAGGTCTTTGATTCTAAAGATTGTGCTCTTTCTATTGCCCATTCTTTGGGATATAGTCTATTACCAAGATCCTCATCTTATTTTTACTCAATCCTCCTCTTTCACTAAAGTCAGATATGGGAATAATAACATATAGCTAACATTTTTTACCATGTCTAGGACTGTTCTAAGCACATTGTATGGATTAAGGTGTCTAATCTTCACCACACCACCATGTGGTAGGTGCTATTGTCATAAACATTTATGAGGAAACTAAGGCACAAAGAGGTAAAGTGTCTGGCCCAAGGCCTCATCAGTTCCACCTGTTTGGAGTAAATAGTTATGTATGTTCTTTCATCCAACCTCACTTCAACTGGCAATATCTTTCTATGTCTTATCATATTTGGTAAATTCAGGGTCTCTAGATGATTTCTAGTGTTACATTGTTCACATTCCCTATTGAAAGAGAAAACTTTTATTTGAAGCTAACACCTTATCACCTGGGAAATGAAAAATGCAGTCATTTCCAAACTAAAATTTGAAATCTTTCCTTGGAAATTCTGGTTTTAATTCTTGTTTATATTATAATTTCTAAATTAGATCTGAATATAATGCACCCTATGTGAAACCAGTGTCTATGAGTAGACATTTAAATGTGATTAGGGCTCTGTATATACTTTCATTTAGAAAGCACTCACATTTGCTCTTCATGGTAACTTTTGAGAAGCTCTCAGAAAAGGCATTCTTTACATTTAAAGATGAGAAAATTGACATCAAAGAAGTTAAAGTATCCTCTTAAAATTACATGGGTAGGGAATGGTCAAGCCAGAATGTTTCTAAATCCTAGTCCAGTTCCTCACATTGAACTAGACAGACATTGGCAGGGTTAGTACTGACCTGAGGTAATTAAGTCAAGTGCAGCAGGAACTCCAATAAGTCTGGGGAGAAGCTGGGTTCCTCTTGCACCAGGAAGGATTCCTAGTGTGACCTCTGGGAAGCCAACTTGAGCCTATCAAAGATTGAAGGCATAAAGGTCATTAGAATGAGATGATATATTCAAAGTCAAGGCAAGCATTCCCCTGGGTTTCTCACACCCTCAAAAACATTGCTGCATAGAATTCAGTGAGAGTTTCTACAGAGAAAATTAGTGCACACCCTCTCCTCTAATTAATAGCATAAATAGAGCTGTGCCATCCCTAAGTCTTCATGTTGAAACACATCCCCAGCTTCTTACACAATTCTTCTCTGACTCTATTATTCACAGAATGGGAAAAAATAGTTGCTAATAACATATGTGGAATATATAAAGAACTTTTGTAACTCAATAATAAAAAGACAAATGATCCAATTCAAATGGGCAAAGCATCTGAATAGACATTACTCCAAAAAGATACAAATGGCCAATAAGCACATGAAAAGGTGTTCAGTATCATTAGCCATCAGGGAAATGCAAATCAAAACTACAAGATACCACTTCATACCCACTATGATGGCTATAATAAAAAAGACATACAATAACAAGTTTTAGAGGGTATGTGGAGCACACAAAACCCTCATACATTGCTGGTGGGACCGTAAAATGATGCAGTCACTTTGGAAAACAATTTGGCAGTTTCTCAAAGGTTAACCATAGAGTTACCATACGACCCAGCAATTCCACTCCTCTATATATACTCAAAAGAAATGAAAACATGCCCACAAAAAACACTTGTGCAAAAATTTTCATAGCATCATTGTTCATAAATCCAAGAAAGAAGAAACAATCCAAATGTCCATCAAGTAATGAATGAATAAGGAAAATGTGGTATATCCATAAAAAGAAATATTCAGCCATGGAAAGGAATAAAATACTAATGACATGTTACAACACAGGTGAACCTTGAAAACAATGCTAAGTGGAAAAAACCATACACAAAAGATAACAAATTGTATGTTTTCATTTACATGAAGTGTCTAGAATAGGTAAATCCATACAGACAGAAAGTAGATTAGTAATTGCTAGGACTGGGGGAGAGGGAAATGATGGTTTACTCCTAAAAGGTGTGAAGTTTCTTTTGAGGGTGATGAAATATCCTAAAATCAACTGTGGTAATGATTGTATAACTCTGTGAATATACTAATATACCGCTGGACTGTACACTTTAAATGAGTGAATTATATGGTATATGAATTATATCTCAATGAAGCTATTATAAAAAGAGAAAGAAAGAAAGAAAGAAAGAAAGAAAGAAAGAAAGAAAGAAAGAAAGAAAGAAAGAAGGAAGGAAGGAAAGGGAGGAACAAAGGAAGCAAGGAAGAAAGGAAGTGAGGAAGAAAGGAAGAAAGTCAGGCAGCAACCTCAGTCCAGATGAAAGGGTGAGATTGAGACCTTAATCACATGTCTCTCTTGGCCTTAAAAGTGGCCAAAGTTCTGTTAGTCATTTTCCAGGTATAAGGATGGGAGGAGGAGGGTACTTAAATACAGACTGCCATTTGCCCAAATTGTGATGCCAACAGCTCCAAAATACCTGGAATGTTTGAGCCTCTCTCACATGAGGCTTTCCTAGCAGTTGATCACCATTTTTCCCACCAGTGGTCATCCCTATCCCCTGACTTACTATTGCTTATAACTTAGATCTGCACTCAGTGTGCAGAAGGTCATGGTATTAGGAACACAGAAAAAGGAACACTTAGGATATGTGTCTTTATTTATAAGTTTTATAAAAAATTAAAACAACATAGGGAAACGGTTAAATAAATTATGATAAATCTATAAGATGAAAAATTATGCAACCATTTAAAATGATATTTTTAAGGAATATTTCCAATAAGATTGACAGCAAATTTCTCATCAGAAACCATGGAGAGGGCTTCCCTTGTGGCACAGTGGTTAAGAATCCACCTGTCAATGCAGGGGACTTGGGTTCGAGCCCTGGTCTGGGAAGATCCCACATGCCACGGAGCAACAAAGCCCATGTGCCATAACTACTGAGTCTGCACTCTAGATCCCGCTAGCCACGACTACTGAGCCCACATGCCACAGCTACTGAACCCCATGCACCTAGAGCCCCTGCTCTGCAACAAGAGAAGCCACCACAATAAGAAGCCTGCGCACCACAAGGAAGAGTAGACCCCACTCACCGCAACTAGATGAAGCCCACACGCAGCAACAAAGACCCAACACAGCCAAAAATAAATTAATTAAAAATAAAAAAAAAGATACCAGGGAGACCAGTGCCAGTGGGATGACACGTTCAAAGTACTGAAAGAAAAGTACTGTCAACCAAGAATTCTACATCCAGCAAAACTAGTCTTTAAAAATGAAGGCAAATTGGGACTTCCCTGGTGGTGCAGTTGTTAAGAATCTGCCTGCCAATGCAGGGGACACAGGTTCGAGCCCTGGTCCGGGAAGATTCCCACATGCCGTGGAGCAATTAAGCCCGTGCACCACAACTACTGAGCCTACACTCTAGAGCCCGTGAGCCACAACTACTGACACCCGCGAGCCTAGAGTCCATGCTCCACAACAAGAGAAGCCACCACAATGAGAAGCCTGCGCACCACAGTGAAGAGTAGCCCCCGCTCACTGCAACTAGAGAAAGCCCACATTGCAGCAATGAAGACCCAACACAGCCCAAAATTAAAAAATAAATAAAAATTTATTTTAAAAAATGAAGGCAAATTAAGACATTTTCAGATAAATAAAAATTGAATTTGTTGCTAGCAGATCTGCCCTACAAGAAATCCTTCAGGATGAAATGAAAAGACACTAGACAGTAACTCAAATCCACATGAAGGAATAAAGAACACTGTTAAAGGGTAACTACACAGGTAAATATAAAAGACAGTATTAATGTAATTTTTTGTTTGCAATTCCTCTTTTTCCTTACCTGATTTAAAAGACCACTACATTAAGCAATAATTATATATTTATGTTGATGGGCATGCAATGTATAATGATATAATTTGTGACAATAACAGCATAAAGGTGGTGTGTAACAGAACTATATGGGAGCAAATTTTTTACATACTATTGAAATTAAGTTGGTATTAATCTGAACTAGCTTATCAGAAATTAAGATGTTAATCCCCAGGGCAACCACCACTAAGAAAATAACTCAAAAATATACAGTGAAAGAAACAATAAGAGAATTAAAAGCGTACTAGAACTTATCCATTTAATACAAACAAAAGCATTAATGGAGGAACTGAGGAATGAAAAAATATAAGACGTAGAAAACAAATAGCAAAATGGCAAAAGTCCTTCCTTATCAGTAATTATGTTAAATGTAAATGGTAGAGATTGGTAAAATGGATAAAGAATATTTAATAATAATTTAGATACAGCATTAGTATAAAAATAGACTACAAGTGAAATACAATAAAATTCCAAATGTATTTTTTTTTAAAAAAAAAGATTGCGAAGAAAAAAAATTACACAGGAAAAAGACAAGGAAGAAAAAAAGTAAAATGTCAATAGTGGTTATTTCTGAACTGTGAGTTTATGGTGACTTCAGTTTTACATCTTTGTACTTTCCTGTATTTTATAGTCTATTACAATGATGAATATTATCTTTATTATTAGAAAAATGTATTACTTATAAAAATATTACTATTATAAGACTGGTATCACAAACCTCAATCTACATGTCTAATAACCCAAATTAAATCTATTTCCAGAAATACATGGATTTACTAGTTGTGCACAGTTTCCAATAGGAACTTGTCTTCTTAAGTACTAAAACTTATGAGACCACAAAACTGAAATGTTTGAGATAGGAAACAAAAATTTAAATAAGTATGTACACTCAGGGGTGATAGTCAAAATATTAATACCTCATACTGCATGAGCATGGCTCAGTGAAATCTGATGTGGGCCATAGTACTAGAGCAAGGTCCTGGGTGTCCTGTACAGGAGTTCCCCTTTAACTAGTGGGTCATGGGAAGGTCCAAAGGCTAGGGTTAGGGGAAGTGATGGGACAGTCACAGGCTCAGGGTAGTAACTCTTTATCAACTAGAATGGACATATTTCAACATTTCAACAAAGAGTAACACTGTACTTGTATGTAACAGCTGAACACCAGTGCTAGAAAAACCTAAGAGTTGTGAACCAGTAAGCTAACCATTCAAAATGATCACCTCTGATGCTTATGACTACATTTAGAGCTTGCGCTAAAGAAAAGCTCCCTACATCAAATCCCATATGGATCCCCTCTGTTACCTCTGCATGGGCAATCCTATAGTGACAGCCCAGGGCCAGCTCCAGTCCCCCTCCTAAAGCCACCCTTTGGATAGCTGCCACCACAGGCTTCTTGTTTCTCTGTACTTCATCTACTACACTTCCCAATGTCAAGTCAAAGGTCTTATCAGCACTGAAGCCACGGATATCAGCACCTAAGAACACAAAGACAAGGAAAAAAGAGAGTTGAAGAAGACTTGGGCTTTGCTATAGAACAATAAGTTACCAGATTACACTTAAGGAATCTCAGACCTCTTTGGACCCATGAAACTCTTTATCCTTTGGTTGCAGACACACTAAAGGAACAAGTAGCCTGGAAAATGTAGAAAGATATGAGAGAAAATCCTCAAATCTTTATCAGAAGTCCTGTAATCTAAAATCTGTCTTTCCATATGATAGTAGTAACTCTACCTTTAGAAAAATTTGAAAGCTCAGAAAAGGGAAGCAAAGATTCTAAGATTGAGTCAGCCATTCCCATTTTTTGCATGATACTCTTCACCAACTCTATTCACAGCAATTTAGACCCGTATCTTTGTTAAGGGCATCAGTCATTACAATATAAAACCTCAGGGTAAAATGAAGACATATTTGTGAGTTATATATTAATCAATCAGCTTAGAATTACATTTCTGTGATAGACTTTTTTGTGATCAATAAAAGTAACAACATTTACTGCTTTTCCTTATTATAAAAATAATATGTATTATAGAAATTTTGAAAAATACACAAAATTATACAGGACAAAAATATTACTCCAAATATCACCACACAGAGATAACAATGTAATATTTTGGTGAATTTTTAGTTTTTTCCCAACGCATTACGTAAATTGCTTTGTGACCTTGAGTAAGTTATTTAACCATTTTGTTTCAATACCTATCTTAAATAACTGATGTGACAATTAAATGAATGTTTACTATAATATATATTTTTAACAATATTGAGAACACTCTGTAAAGTCATTTTTTATATTTTCCTTTTTTCACATAACATTATACATAGTAGTGAGCTTTTCCCCTATAGCATTATATGTTCTTTGAAAATATTAAGCCTGGTACAAGTTAAAAAGTTAAATTAATTATTTCATGTTCAGCCTTTCTTTTTTTTTTTTTTTTTTTTTTTTTGCTACCTGCTCCTCATCTAGCATCCATCCAGGGATTATGCTTTTTTTCTCACCAATCCATCATATTTCACACTCTACTGTTATTATTTATTTTTATTTTTTTAGATTCCTTTTGGTTCTAGAGAAACAAGGTGAACTTCAGTCCGAATGCCATGTCTATTATTCCTGTAACTTTAGGTTAAACTAATTTTTCAAGTAACAGAAGCAATTAACATTTGTTGGATAAATACTATACATAAGGCACTGGGCTAAGTAGTTTCATATATTGTCTCATTTAATTTTCTTAACACCTAAGTTAAATAGTCTATTAACATTTTACAGGTTTAAGTTTAAGGCTTTGAGATGTTAAGTGCCTAGTTCAGACATATGATTCTGTAACTGGTTGAATAAGGATTTCAGCTCATGCAGTTTGACTATACAGTTCACATTCTTAAATGTTATACTACATTCTTCTACTTGCAGCAAAAGGTTAGTATGATCATCCCAGTTTTATAGAAACCAAGGCACAGACAAGAGTATAGTGATTTCACTTTTTAACTGTTTATCTCTGGCACATAGAAATGCAATTAATTTTTGGATCCTGATTTTACATCCAGCAAAATTCCTAAATTCTATTATTAATTCTAATAATTTTCTGATAGATTTAGTTTTTACAAACGCTCATTTCTTCTGAATAATGATGGTTCTGTTTCTTCCTTTCCAATCCTTATACCTTTTATTTCTTTTTCTAGGCTGGCCAGGGCCTAGAATATAATGTCAAATACAAATGGTGATAGCAGCCAGCCTTGTCTTATTTCTTTCTGAAAAGGAAAGCATTCAATTTACCATTTTGTTTGATGTTTGCTGTAGGTTTTTAAAAATAGATACATTTTGCCTGATGAAGACATTTTCTTTCTATATTTAGTTTACTAAGAATTTTATTCTTTAATGCATGCTAAACGTTACCAAGTGTTTTTTTCTGAATCTCTTGAAATAATCACATGATTTTCCTCCTTTAATCTTTTAATAGGATGAATTACATTGATTTCTCATGTTTAATGAAACTGGTATTTCTGGGATGAAAGTGATATATCATGCTTTTTATATATCGTTAGATTCAGTTTTATTATATACTGTTTCAGAGTTTTATATCTAGGTTTACAAATAAAATTGGCCTTTAATTTTGCTTTTTCATACTGTCTTGACATGTTTTGTTATCAAGGTTATGCTAGCCTTACAAAATGAGTTGGGAAGTGTACTGGATAGAACGGTGTCCACCCAGAACCTGTGAATGTCATCTTATTTGGAAATAGGGTCTTTGCAGATAGAATCAGGTAAAGAAGAGGTCATACTGGATCAGTGTGGGTCTATATAAGATCAGGGAAATTTGGACACAGAGGATAAAGCCACAGGAAGACAGAGGCAGAGATAGGGATAATGCAGCAACAAGCCAAGGATTGCCAAGGATTGCCAGCAACCACAGAAGCTAGAAGAGGCAAGGAAGGCTTCTTCTCTAGAGGCTTTGGAGAAAGAATGGCCTTGCAGATATCTTGATTTTGAACTTTTAGCCTCTGGAACTCTGAGAGGATAAACTTCTATTGTTTTAAGCCACCCAGTTTGTGCTCACTTGTTATGGCAGCCCCAGGAAACTAATATAGAAAGTGTTCCCTCTTATTTTTATTCTCTGAAATGTTTGTGTAAAATTAGAATGATATTTTCCTTGACTTTTCAGTTAGAGGTTACCAATGAAGTCATCTGGGACTTGAATTTACTTTGTGAGATTTTTGATTACTGACTCAATTTCTTTAATGGTTTTCTGTTTCTTCTTGCATCAATTTTGTAAGCTCTGTTTTTCTACTGGTTCATATTATCATTTTTAATGGCTAGAGCATCTTCAGTGATATCCCTTTTGTCATTCTTTATATGTATTGTTTGTATTGTCTCTTTTTTTTCTTGATAAGCCTCTCTGAAGCTTTATCAATTTTATTAGTATTTTCAAAGAACTTTTGATATTATTGTTCTCTTGATTCACATTCGTATTCTATTTTAGTAATTTCCCCTCTATCATTTCCTTCCTTCTACTTCATTTGGATCTATTTTACTGTTTGTTTTGTCAGTTCCTTAATATAAATACCACAATATGTTTCAGTGTTTTTTCTTTTCTGATATATACCTTTAAGGCCATACATTTCCTGCTAAGCTTTGCTTTAACTGTATCCCTCAAGTTTTATATATTGTTTTTATTATCATTCAGTTAAAAATATTTTCTAAATTACATTATGATTTCTGCTTTGACTCAAAGGTTATTAAAAAATGAATTTACTTTCCAAACACATGAGAATCTCTAGTTATATTTTTGTTATTGATTTCTAGCTTGATTGCACTGTTGTCAGAGATATTCTAAATGAAATTTATTGAGATAAGCTTTCACAGTCCAGTAGCTGATCAACGTTTGTAAATGTTGCAGATTGGAGAATACATATTTTCCGATTGCTGGGCACATTGTTCTATCTAAGTCCATTAAGTCAAGTCTGACAATCCCTAATGCTTTTCCAGAACAATTATTTTTGCTGCCTCTGAACTCTAACTACGTTCTCTCCTACCTCCTTTTTTTTTTTTTTTTTTTTTTTTTTTGCAGTACGCGGGCCTCTCTCACTGTTGTGGCCTCTCCCGTTGCGGAGCACAGGCTCCGGACGCGCAGGCCCAGCGGCCATGGCCCACGGGCCCAGCCGCTCCGCGGCACACGGGATCCTCCCGGACCGGGGCACGAACCCGCGTCCCCCTCATCGGCAGGCAGACTCTCAACCACTGCGCCACCAGGGAAGCCCTCCTACCTCCTTTTTTACAAAGAAATATCAGTTCTGATTTTTCATAATTCTGATCCCTCACTCCATGCCTCAAAGTCACCATCTTGGGCTCCCAACCTTAAGTTTTCAAATAGTTGAGTAAGCTATTTAATAGCTGGTTAATGTTTGGCCCACTATTTAACTTCTCTTAGGCTTAGCCTTCTCATCTGTAAATGGAAACTGTAGGATTTACTGAGGATTAAAATATAAAGTATGTAAAAATATTACTATTTTCATTGTTAATAAGTAAATAAGCTACTCAGTACTGGCACATAGCAGGTAAGCTAAACGGTAATTATTATAATGATTAATGTGTTTATATTTATTCATTGTTATGATTTCAACATCTATTTCTTCTCAGGTTACCACGACATACATTAAATTCCTCTGGCAAAAAAAAAAAAAAAGAAGAAGAAGAAGAAGAAGAAAAATGAAAAAAATTCCTCTGGCTACAGTAAGAATACATGGGTCTTCATATCCATGGAACTTTTGTCAAAGGGTATAATTTGGGAAAAGAAGAAAAGGTGCCACAAATACCAGTGAATAAATCACCATTTCAGATGCTTTTGCCGTATTTTGTCACTATTTTGCATCTTCACAGGATAACCCAATAAAGAGTGCATGGTCACTGAGATGGGTGACTATCAGAAGAAAAATGAAGTCCATTGCAGGACTCTGTGTAAAATAAAAGATAACATTTATCGAACATGTTCTGCATGCAAGCACTGCTCTAGGGCTTTCAGATGTGTTATCTCATTTACTCTCACAAAAACCTGTTAAGATATAAATATTATGGTATCTATTTTATAAATAGAGAAATTGAGTTTCAGGAGATTTAAGGGACTTGCCCAAGCTCACATAGGATGGTGACACATGCAGAGCAGATATGTACCAGCAGATGTATACTAGCAGCTATAATAGCCATCAAGCCTGGAACTAAATGTCCTCCAAAGGCCCAATCCAATATAAAAGAGAGTAAGGTCAGCATCTTCTCTGGGTTCTCTCCTATGACTCTTGTCTCTTTCTCCACAATGTTTCTCATTCCCATTCAACTCCCATATTCATTACCCACACTATAGTATTACCCACAAGAACAGATAATGCAGCATTGATCTCAGTCTGTGGCAGGATTTCAGAGAGCATGGGAGAGGGTTAGACACTGGTTACCTGCAGAGAAGATGCCATCTGCTCCACAAATCACAATGGCTTTTACTGTATGGTCTGTTAGAGCTTTCTGCAGACCCTCTTTTATTCCACGGAGAACAGTCTCACTAAAAGGGAAAAAAATTACATGAAGCATAAGTCAGAATCAAATTTCTACCATCTCAGAGTTTTTTTTCCTTTCTTAACAATGAAAAATTAAACATATACACAATGTATAAAAATCCTAGATACTTATCATTAAACTTTCACTAATTTAACAAATAATATATGTATTTACTGTAAATTAAGCACTGAGTTGATTAAACACATAAACTTTAGGAAAAAAAGTGTTTTCCTACATTTTGCTGTAACTTTGACCACTTAGAATCAGCACTATCAATTTAAAAATATTATATACATATCCTATGTACAGTGAGGGCTTACAACATCCTAGGGAGAACAAAATGTACACAACACAATATCACACTAAAATAAGTGCTGTAATAAAGGTACAAAGAAAGTGATGTGGAACTCCCGAGAGGAAAGAAAGTCTTGTTTTTAAAAATAAATTTATTATTTATTTATTTTTGGCTGTGTCGGATCTTTGTTGCTGAGTGTGGGCTTTCTCTAGTTGTTGTGAGCGGGGGTTACTCTTTGTTGTGGTGCACGGGGTTCTCATTGCAGTGGCTTCTCTTGTTGTGGAGCACAGGCTCTAGGCACTTGGGCTCCAGTAGTTGTGGCACATGGGCTCAGTGGTTGTGGCTCACAGGCTCTAGAGAGCAGGCTCAGTAGTTGTGGCGCACGGGCTTAATTGCTCCGCAGCATGTGGGATCTTCCCAGACCAGGGATTGAACCCGTGTCCCCTGCATTGGCAGGCAGATTCTTAACCACTGCGTCACCAGGGAAGTCCCAAGAAAGTTTTTTCAATTTGCCATATTGGCATAATATAAGAAACTGAAATTGTCTAAAAATAACAGTCTAAGTGATGTGGCAGGGGCTGCAAGTTACCCCCAAATATCCCTCCATCCCAACATTCTTCGAAGTATTAAACATCTGGTTTTTAGCTGGATACATGGCTGCCCAAAATAAAGACTACATTTCCCAGCAGTAAGGTCAGCCCGAGGCATTAATTTCTGGCCAATGGGATGGAAACGGATTTGGTACATGCAACTTTTGGGAATAGTCCTCAAAGGATTGGGTATGCTTTTTGCTTTTTCTTTCCTCCCTACTTCTGGCAGGAATGCAGATATGATGGCTAGATTTGGAGCAGCCATTATGGATCAAGAGGTGGAAGCTGTTTATTGAGGATGGCGGAGCAAAAGATAGACAGAATTGGGATCACTGATGATTGTGGAGCAGCCATACCAGTCATTCCAGGACGCTGCTGTGAGAGACATCAACTTTTTCTTATTTAATCCATCATGATTTTGAGTTTTCTGTCACTAGCAGCCAAGCCTAATCCTAACTAATTTAGGCGGTAAAGGCAAGGTCTGGGAAAGAAAGGGCATGTAGTAGACTTTGCCAAATTTCAGTAGATGAGGGAGTCATCCACAGAGGAGATAGTCAAAGCCAAGATTGAATGAGTCTGCCAAAGAAAAAGAACAGAGAGCTGAGGGTAGATCTAGATGATCTAAGAGGTGGGAGAGGCTCAGCAGAGTGATTCAGTACCAAGGGAGCCCAAAGTCACAGAGACCAAGAGAGGAGAATTTGCCATGAAGCAGAGGATCAACAAGTGCCAAGGGATGATAAAGGAGGAGAACTGGGAAGAGTGGTGAGGAATTGCTTAAAGGAAAAACGATAGAACCAGAGTCCAATCAGTTTTGCCTTAGAGTTCTAAGTATTGGGGGAAAATTTTATACAGAGTGAAAAAAAAATCTTAAAACAAACAACAACAAATGTCCATAAAGCCAGATTGTTCAGACCAGCAACTGAGTTAAAACCTCAGGGAATAAAGGAGATACTTGCCCTTGTTTATGGCAATTCCCTATTTTCCACCATTTAACTCCGCTGAAATCAAACAAAACCTCTTGCCTTCAACTAGTTAATTAGAAACCAAATCTGCTAATGGAAAACTGATTCTGAACCATCCATACTACTGAGAAGTCCAAAAGGCACATATTTCCTTCTGGGTAAATGATGGCTGGAAAATGAGCCCAATCTGCGCCACTGAGGAGACAAGGCTGGCTTTTCCCATTTCAACCAACCCCTACTCTTTTATTTCTTATGTTCTTGCTAATTTTGCAAATATAAAACACAGGAAAAAAAGAAAAATGAAAATGGCTGTAGTAGATATAGCTTTACTAGATTCTAGTTGAGTGAAAAGGACAACAACTTCGCAGCAATGTCAAGGTCACAGGGGTTAAGAAATTATTTTCTCCCCTTAATATTGTCAGGCATGGAGAAATGGAGTCTAAAGGTAACATTTCATGAGTGATGACCAAAGATCTTTAGCTTCTGTCACTATAGGAAGCCTTTCTTCTGACAATTTTTTAAAGCCAGGGGGTCAGCGAATCAAGCCGTGGCTTGTGACCAGCATTCTTCAAACAAAGAAATAGAAAAGAAAATATAATATATCGAACAAAACAAATAAGTTTCACGAAACTTTGTTTTCAGTTATGTATTTGTATGTGTGTGTGTCTTAGGTTGCTATGTAAAACATGGATTCCTGTGTGGATTATAATTTTAAAAAGTGTGAAAGCCATTGTTCTGGGAGATGGGCCTAGTAATCAGACATGTCCTACACTTGTAAAGAGGGTTGGCATTCACCTGAATAGAAGGAAACCTGGCTGGCTAAAGGAAGCAAGGAAAGATTTGAACTATTTGTTTGGGCCCAAAAATATTCAAATAAGAATCTCTCACTTAGCTAGGAAGAAATAATTTCCCACATAAAATTAGAAATAGGAAGGGAGAAAGGAAGGAAGGGAAGAAGAAAAGTGTAAAGCAAAAAAAAAAAAAAATTGGGAACCTGTTAAACTTGATGAATGTGCTGGGACACACACCTCTACCTAAATATAAGTTCAGAAGAAGGTAGATGGGAAAGGGCAAGAAAGCATTTATTCCCAAGTGGAGAAAATCTTGATGCAGCTGCAATGAATCCTGAGCAGCGGGGCCTGCTGGTAGGGGCTTGTAACAGGCCTTCTGACTAATAGTACTAATGATAGCTAACATCTGCTAAGTGCCAGTTTATAATCTCTAACACATTTAAACCTCACAACAACTTAATGAGGTAGATACTAACATTTCTCCTGCAAGGGGGGCTAGGGGGCAGGTTAAATAACAGAAACATTTTAAGTAGTTATGGTAAAATATTCCTAGTTATAGGTAATAGACTGTGGAACCTTTTTCCCCAAGTTCTAGATGGGCACAGTTTCCCATTATGAGCAGAGGTTAAGGCAGAGTCCTAATATTTAGTAATTCTAATAGGAATACAGTCAAGTTCAAAACTGATATGTAATCATATTACTCATGTTTTTCTTCATCAAAGCCAAAATAATAAATATTTTGCTTTTTTCTGAGAGTGGCAAGTAAGTGGACATTATCATCCTTGAATGATTTTATTTCTGATTTTTTATATTTTTAAATGCAAAATTTTATATTAAAATAATTATATTAGTGCTAATGATAAAATCAAATCTGATGATAGTAGGATGAAAATTCAGTTAAAATTAGTATGTCTTCTCATTACAGTCTCTTTTTGCTCCAGCATCATGTGATAAGGATTTTGACCAAAAGTCTTTCTCTTTATGCTTTATATGTTCTCCGTAAATTATCATTTCTTCTAATCCTACTCCCTGTGGATAGGTGACTCTTTCCTAGGCTGATGTATCACTATACTTTTTTCAGAGATATAAAAGAACCAAACCTATATAACGTCATTAACTTTCAAAAGAGCAGCGTTAATCTCACTTTTAAAAAGTAATGCTTTTACAAGTTTAACAAGGAAGGTACTCCACAGTAGTTTTTCAGAAAACGCTATTTAATAGGCTTATTCTGATATGGGCTTAACCCAACATGGATCTTCCACGGAAGCACTAAGACCTTAAGGTTTAGAACAGACCAAGAGATATACCTTTGCATATCTGGGCCAGGACACAATCCTCTTTTACTCACTGTGTTGGCATTAAAGGGGATCTATATTTTTAACAGTGCGAAGCCACTTTATTGTTGGATTCCTAAAACTTTTAGTCACACATTATAAGGGTGGCCTGGACTCGAGGTTGGGAAGTGAAGGATCAAGGTCCAGCCAGCATTGCACTAAGACCTTTGGAATAGAAAGTACGGCTGAGAAGTCAAAGTTGCAAGCAAGCAGAAGAGTCCAGCGCGAAGGGAGCACGGACAGACCCGATCCATCGCAGCTCCCCCGCTTCGTAGCCATCTGTCTGCCTCTCAGCCTCGGTTTCCTTACCAGTGAGAGAGTTCTCTGCAAACAGGAACTGAGCTAACCAATGTAAAAGGCCCTGGCATATGCCCAGGTTTAATCCGTTTCAGTGTCTCTCTCCGTTTAAACCAGCAGGGGAGAGTCAAAGCTTCCACTGCAGGCAGGCGGCTAAGACCCTGCTCGCTGTCCCCGGGCTGAAGGCGGCCGAGCCCGTTACCTGAGCGCGTTGACAGGCGGGTTTCGTAGGCGGATCAGCGCCAGGCAGTTCTGCAGCCGCGTAAACTCAGCCATGTTTCTTCAGTCGCCGAGGTCGCCTCAGCTCATGGCCCCAGGGCGATATCACTTTCACTGGGCGCTGGGCCGGCCCCGCGAGGAGGGGCACCTGCTGGGCCAATGTGAGCTCGGCATCGCCTCCCGCCCCCCGGGCCGCTCCAGGGCGCCGATGCCCATCATCCATCCCAGACCTCCTCCTTCCCCGGACCACAGCCCCGCGCTCTGCAGATCCTTGTCGTCTCCTCTTTGTTGGCTCTTGTCCTGCTCCCTGCACAAAGTAGATCAGGGAGGACGATGGAAAATGAGTGGAATTGCCAGCAAGTCGAGATTTGCAAACCGCTGGCCCAGAGGGGCTGGCTACTCTGGACAAGTCCTACGTTCCCTAAGTTGGTGGAGCTGTGTCCTCATCACAGTTTTCATCTACACGATCCTTCTTAACAGGGACAGATATCTGGGATCCTCACAATTATGTGATATGACACACACCTGGAACACATAAAATACACAAATCATTCATTTCACCTAAATGGGTACGGTACTAATATCAAATATTTACAGAACCGTCATACAGCGACCTAGTGAAACCTTCAACTTTCCTGTCTGCCCAATCCTTCCATTTCTTTCTTCTTCTGCCATTCCTAAAGATTGTGATTTCCAATACTTCAACCACCAATTGAGCACCTATTATGTGCTAGGCTGTAGGCAGGAGACTAAAGATAAATAAAGCCTCGTTCAGGCTGGGACAAAGTTTTTAAAGATGCAGTTGGCCTCAGGCGGTCTCCACAGTCCATCAGGGGGCTAGAAGGCAGTCTGGAAGTTTCAGAGAAAAAAACAATGGAGCGGTTTTATTCACTAATGTTTCACCAATTTTAGCAAAGATGAAGGATTATTTTCATAGATTTTCTTTTACCTGTTGAAAATAAAACCAGGTTCCTACTCCTAGGAAAGTACCTATTGCCTTGAAGCCCTGAAAACAAGTAGCAGTCAGAACCCATCTAATCCGTCAAGGACAACCTATCAAGGACAGCCCCTCTTTTTTTTTTTTTTTTTTGGCTGCGTTGGGTCTTTGTTGCTGCACGTGGGCTTTCTCTAGTTGCGTCAAGTGGGGGCTACTCTTTGTTGCGGTGCACGGGCTTCTCACTGTGGTGGCTTCTCTTGTTGCAGAGCACGGGCTCTAGGCACTTGGGCTTCAGTAGTTGTGGCACATGGGCTCAGTAGTTGTGGTTCGCGGGCTCTAGAGCGCAGGCTCAGTAGAAGAGTGTACGGGCTTAGTTGCTCTGCGGCATGTGGGATCTTCCCAGACCAGGGATCGAACCCGTGTACCCTGAATTGGCAGGCGGATTCTTTTTTTTTTTTTTTTTTTTGCGGTACGCGGGCCTCTCACTGTTGTGGCCTCTCCCGTTGCAGAGCACAGGCTCCGGACGCACAGGCTCAGCGGCCATGGCCCACGGGCCCAGCCGCTCCGCAGCATGTGGGATCCTCCCGGACCAGGGCACGAACCCCCATCCCCTGCATCGGCAGGCGGACCCTCAACCACCGCGCCACCAGGGAAGCCCGGCAGGCGGATTCTTAACCACTGAGCCACCAGGGAAGTCCCAGCCTCTCACTTTTGATAGCCAGCCAATCACAAACAGCCCAGGCAGGGCACACGCCTCTGAGTGCCAACATTCAACATCAACCAGCCTCTTACAAGTGGCATCAATCTCTACTGCCTCTAAAATTCGCCAATCCCTGAATTCAACCTTGCCCAAAAACTATATGTAAGATCAACAGTCTGCTCTGCTTGGAGAGACTATGTATGACCAGCACAGCTTTCCCTTACTGTAGGAAGCAATAGATTCAGTATTGTCTTTTCAGATGTCGGCCTCTAGGGGAACAATTCTGCCGTCCATCCTAACAACTTCGAGTACCTCCACAAAGGCCATGTAGGCAAGGCTTAACAGTTCTGAAATTGCTCCTGGAGGAAGTGGAGATCAGCATGGTGTGGAGCCGTTTTGAGGCATTTTTCTCATCTACATCTTGGAGTCAGCCACGGGTCATTTCTCATCTATCTCCCTAGTTTTATTTGAACACAGAACTTTCTGCCTTGCACCTCCCTCCCCTTAGGTACAGCTGCAAATTTCTGTGTAAGTCTATAAAACTGCTTGGCAGTTTATTTTTTTTATTATTCTATTTTTTTTTAGTGAAACAAGTAAAAGGTTTATTAGGAGCAAAAAAGTACATGTGAATAGACACACATGGGTGGGCTCAGAGAGAGAGTCGCGCCTTTGTGGTAGTTTAAATCACTTACATGGGGCCTTTCTTCTGGGTTTCCTCTGGCCAATCATCTTGCTTTGCCTGACTCAGAGTCCGTATTTGGTTAACTCAGTGTCCTCCCCGTGTGCGTGCGCACCTCTTAGCCAAGATGGATTCTGGCGCAGAAGCCTATGGGAAGGTTGATGCCACGTATTATGCCGTGGTGCCCCCTCCCTTTTTGGCCCCCAAGGAGTCTTTCTACGCATGGGTAGTCGGGAAGGTCTCCTTGACCTCGAGAATGAGAAATATCTGGTCTCTTTATTGTGAATCTGGGCAGGACTCAGCTCCTCCCTGCCTTGCTTGGCAGCAGTTTAGAGTTGGCTTCTCAGCAAGGCCGGGATTAGGGTGGGCAAAATTGAAGAGGGCACTCACTCTCGGTTTCATGCAATTGCTGACCCTGCCCTGCTCCTCAACAACAGCGATCCCCACAGTTCCTGTAATCTGTCATCCAGCCCCTCCTGTTTGGTGCCATACTGTGGGACTAGGTAGCAGATACCATGCTGATCTTTCTTTTGCTGTCTATGTAAATAATAAACTGTCTAAATCTATTTGGACTCCTTATGGGCCCAATCTATGGCAGTGTAGCAAGCTAATATAGCAGGTGCCACCATGATGTTGTTTACAGACCACTTGACCCCTTGACAGTCTCTTGATTGTTGTGATGAACTATTACATTCTTAAATTGTCTTCTTATTAGTTCCAACAAGTGCTACTTAGCAGGATGCCATTCCTCTTGACTAACACACTTCCACATCATTTGCATGTTACTGCTTTTGCTTCTTAAATATGTCATTTTCATTGCTGTCATGGTGTTGCAATTCACAAATAGATCAGTTGATCAGGACTTCCCTGGTGACACAGTGGTTAAGAATCCGCCTGCCAGTGCAGGGGACACGGGTTTGATCCCTGGTCTGGGAAGATCCCACATGCTGCAGAGCAATTAAGCCTGTGTGCCACAACTACTGAGCCTGTGCTCTACAGCCTGTGAGCCACAACTACTGAGCCCATGTGCCACAACTACTGAAGCCCAAGTGCCTAGAGCCCATGCTCCGCAACAAGAGAAGCCACCGCAGTGAGAAACCCGTGCACCTCAACAAAGAGTAGTCCCCGCTCAACGCAACTAGAGAAAGCCCACGTGCAGCAATGAAGACCCAATGCAGCCAAAAACAAGAAAAAAAGAAAAAGAAATATATTCAATGGCCATGATTAAAAAGTCTACAAATAACAAATACTGGAGAGGGTGTGGAGAAAAGGGAACGCTCCTACACTGTTGGTGGGAATGCAAGTTGGTGCAGCCACTATGGAGAACAGTATGGAGGTTCCTAAAAAAAAACTAAAAATAGAGATGCCATACGATCCAACAATCCCAGTCCTGGGCATATATCCAGACAAAACTATAATTCGAAAATATAGATATACCCCTATGTTCATAGCAGCACTATTTACAATAGCCAAGACATGGAAACAACCTAAATGTCCACTGACAGATAAATGGATAAAGAAGATGTGGTACACATATATAGTGGAATATTACTCAGCCATAAAAAAGAATGAAATAATGCCATTTGTGGCTACATGCATGGACCTAGAGATTATTATACTAAATGAAGTAAGTCAGAAATATAAAGACAAATACCTTATGATATCACTTACATATGGAATCTAAAATATGACACAAATGAACTTATCTATGAAACAGAAACAGAACTCACAGACAGAGAACAGACTTGTGGTTGCCAAGGGGGTGCAGGGGAGGGTTGGATTGGGAGTTTGGGACTAGCAGATGCAAACTGTTATATAAAAAAATGGGTAAACAACAAGGTCCTATTGTATAGCACAGGGAACTATATTCAATATCCAGTAATAAACCATAATAGAAATAAGGTTTACAAAGAAGTATATTCAATATCTTGTAATAACCTAAAATGGAAAAGAATCTGAAGAAAAAATGTATATATATATAATATAATGAATTACTTAGCTGTACACCTGAAACTAACACAATATTGTAAATCAACTATACCTCAATTAAAATAGTAGTTCATTACAGCTTAAAAGAAAAATATAAGAATGTAAATATAAAACTTTTATGTACTAGAACGTGTAAATATATACTCATGGTAAAACAGAGCTAGCTATCTAAACTTGGCTTTCCCTGCATTGGTGATCTTTTAGCTCTGGAATCAAGGTGTGGTGTTGTAACACTTCATTTGATAGTGACATGAAGCCATCAGAGCAGACTGCTTTGGTAAACCAATCAGGTTTTTCTGGAACGAATGCAAAATATTGCTTTCCAGCTGGAGTGATAAAATCTCTCACATGTTCTCTTTAATGTCCTTTCCCCTCTCACTGTGGGATACAAATGGACACAAGCCTCCCGGGGAGGATAAAGCCGCAGAAGCCAGACTTCTCAAATGATTCTGTAAAGGAGAGCTGGCCCACTGACTGGAACCAACATGGACTGTTACTGGCTAAAGAAAGAAATTTGGATCTGTTTGTTAAAGCCTTTAAACCTATTGTAACTAATATAGTGAAGAAAAGGGCAGTGAGTACACACTTCCACAGTGAAGTTGGCTGACACTTGAGGACAAAAGCTGCTCATATTAGTGTCTGAAATGAGAGATGGGATAAAAATAATTTCTTCACTATACAATACCATCAGTAATGATAATTTTTATAAATTCAAGTGGCTTGCTCAAGTTCTGAGCCTTGGAGATACACCCCACACACACACACATGCACACACATATTCAGTATCTTAATAAGATAAGCCATCAGGATTTCTAAAGGAGACCCAGCTAGGGCAAGAATGACTCCGTCACATGTTAATCATTTTCACCAGATGAAATGGCAGAGATCAACAATGTACTACTGAGCATATTTAAAGATCACGCCCATGTGCTGCAACAAAATTTGAGTTGAATGCAGCCAAAAATCGAACTGAGAATTCATTCACTGCTATCTCCCCATGTTTCAGCCTCTCAGCTTTCCAGTGGGCTCTGCTTATCACTTTAGGTTTGCAAATAGTTTTTCACTAAATGCCATCTGTCAACTTCTGAACTGAAAATCATGTACGAAAAATGTCCCTTCTCAACAGGATACCACTCCTGGCATTCTCTGGCATCCAATTTCATTTCATGTTGAAAGTGCAATTAGGCTGTAGTTCACCTTTATGTTTTCTCAGATCTTTCTCCGGATTTCCCACCATATCATTTTACCGAAGAGACCATTTCATCTGCTAATAAGAATCCTTTTCAGATTTTTCTGACAAACTGGCACCATTTAGAAAAAGGCTACATATATATAAATTTGAGAGATGCTCTAGCTTATTTAGTCTAATATTCTCTCAAATATAGGAATGCCTCAACAACATTCCTAGCACAAGATTACCCACCTCTCTTGAATGCTCTCAATGATGGGGAGCTCAGTACTCTGCATGGTAGACATTTTTGCTTGCTAAAAATTTGCACTATTCCTTAGGACTTTCCACTCCCTGATTCTACTTTTGTTCTCAAAAGTAATTACTCCATGATTCTACTTTTGCTATACACTGTCTTCCTTTAATTAGAACAGTCTTTCATCAAATATTTAAATATGCTAACAAGTCTGTCCCAGCCTGCTCTTCTTAGGCTCTTCCTCAGGTACCACCATTTCTCATAAGAGAAGCAATCTCTAGTTTCTCACTACATGGGTTGTTCTGGACACTCTTCATGTTTGTCAATGGCAATGATTCTCTGTATTCTGCACCTGTCATCAATCAGGTGATATTCCTGTTCCCTTAACTCATGTTTGTTCTTTTTTCTGATCCATAAAAACTCTTTTTCCTTTTAAATTTCAAGTGAGGTACTCTTTTCTTTAAAGGATAATTAACTTTTTATTGAGCTAGAACTCACATACTACACAACTCACCCTTTGAAAGTGTACGATACAATGATTTTTAGTATATTCACAAAATTGTACATCATCATCACTCTCAAATTCCAGAATATTTTAGGACCACAAAAAGAAACCCTGTGTCCATTAAGTAGCCACTTACCATTCCCCTTTCTCCTTATCCCCAGCAAACACAGATCTACTCTAATAAAGACACTAATCTGTCTCTATGGGCTTACATATTCTGGACATTTCATATAAATGGACCCACACAATATGTGGCCTTTTGTGTCTGGTTTCCTTCAGTTAGCATAATGTTTTGTTTTTAAGATCCATCCATGTTGTAGCATATAGCAATACTTCGTTCCTTTTTATGGCTGGATATCCACATTTTGTTTGTCCATTCATCAGCTGGTAGATATTTGGGTTATTTCTACTGTTTTGGCTACTATGAATAATGCTGCTATGAACATTTCGTGTACATGTTTTTATGTAAACTGTGTGTTTAATTCTCTGGGGTATACACCTAGAAGTAGAATTGCTTGGTCGTATGGTAATTCTATGTTTAACTTTTTGAGAAACTGCCAAACTGTTTGGCACCATTTAGCATACAATACATATAGCAATGTCTGAGGTTTCCAATTTCTCCAAATCCTTAGCAATACTTGTCCATTTTAAAACTTATTAGGCTAGTTGTTTTTTTTTTCAATTTTTATTTTTTTATTATTTATTTTGGGCTGCATTGGGACTTCATTGCTGTGCGCTGGTTTTCTCTAGTTGTAGTGAGCGGGGTCTACTCTTTGATGTGGTGCACGGGCTTCTCATTGTGGTGGCTTCTCTTGTCGTGGAGCATAGGTTCTAGGCACGTGGGCTTCAGTAGTTGTGGCATGTAGGCTCAGTAGTTGTGGCTCGCGGGCTCTAAAGTGCAGGCTCAGTAGCTGTGGCGCACAGGCTTAGTTGCTTTGTGGCAAGTGGGATCTTCCTGGATGAAGGATCGAACCCGTGTCCCCTGCATTGGCAGGCAGATTCTTAACCACTGCACCACCAGAGAAGTCCCCTCCACTCTTTCTTTCATTCATTCAACAAACATTTTAGAACTGTCCTCTCCCAGAGTCTTGGGATACTCAGTCTTTACCAGTATAGATGGTTATTCAGATAGGTGGTATAATAATGTCTTTGGTTAGAGAAACTAACAAGAAAGAAAGAAAGGGAGAAAGGAAGAGTGAGAGAAGAGAGGAGAGGGGAGAGGGGGAAAGCAAAGCAAAGCAAAAAAGTCATCTAGTGGTCACAGTGGGAGATAGCATGTGTCTTTTTTTCTACTAGACTGACTAACACAAGGTTTACTGGAGGTAGGACCTTGAAGAGGAAATCGAGGCTAAGAGGGGAAGTGATTTGTTTAAGGTCACATGGCTAGTTAATAGCAGAGCTAGGCGTAGAACCCAAACAAACTGACTCTAAGACCTGTGTAAACTGTGACTGACTCTTAAAAATGTGGTTTGGGAGTTCCCTGGCAGTCTAGCCGTTAAGATTCGGCACTTACACTGCTGTGGCCTGGGTTCAATCTTGGGGAACTGAGATCCCACAAGCCACGTGGCATGGCCAAAAAAAAAGAAAAAAGAAATATATATATATATATATATATATATATATGGTTCAAATGATTTAAAATTTGATTAAAACATTTTATACTGATTTTTATCAAGTTATGGTATGTTGGTAGCAAAGGGGGAAAAGAACATTGGTTGAATGAAGGCACTAGATGGACCTATGATAACATTAACATGGAATTATTTTTTCATTAAAAGGTCTGTCTCCCTCACCATATAGAAAGCTCCTCAAAGGCAGGGGATTATTTTATTCATCTTTGTATTCCTAATGCCTGGCCTGGTGTCTCCTGAACGAATGAATAAATGAATAAAATTAGGAGGCTTAGACTTTAGAACTTACTGCCATTGTCTAATTTTGTGACTTTCAGTAAATTATTTAGTTCCAATGGACCACAGATTCATTAAAAGTATCATTGAGGGCTTCCCTGGTGGCACAGTGGTTGAGAGTCCGCCTGCCGATGCAGGGGACACAGGTTCGTGCCCCGGTCCGGGGAGATCCCACATGCCGCGGAGCGGCTAGGCCCGTGAGCCATGGCCGCTGGGCCTGTGCGTCCGGAGCCTGTGCTCCGCAACGAGAGAGGCCACAACAGTGAGAGGCCCGCGTACCGCAAAAAATAAAAAAAAAAAGTATCATTTACCTTTTTTAATGATAGAGTTGGAAGAAACCTTAAATTTCATCTATTCCAACTATATTATTCTATGGGTCTATGGGATTACCTGGTCATTTGGAACACAGACACATAACCAACATTTCAATAATAATACCTATGTTAGCTTTGTCATAGTCCTAAAACAGAGTTTGAATATTTAAGAGAAATCGTGTCCAAAAGAGAAGTCTAAATAAAGTTGTGCCATGTTATTGGCAGTGTATTCACAGTATTTATGTTTACCCTCAGGAACTGCTTGAATCCGTTACTTATGCCTGTCTAGCCAGTTAAAACTGAAGGTAGAGCTCACAGGAATTGATACTTAACCCCTCATTTCTGGGTAAATATAAGAAGTTTGCCAGGGGAGAAGGGGCTACGGTGTTTGAAATGAACCCAGCAGTGGCAAGACCAGAACATTCACACGATCATCAGAATCCTGTGGCAACTGCTGGGTTCCACTGCTCTTGTCTCTCTTGGACTGGGATTTTCCTAGTCCTTTTCACTTGAGAGTGAAGGTTTTGCAAGTGAATCTGCTTTTACCTTATTAACACCTTGAGGCATATTTTGGAAATGGAGGAAGGTAGTGAGTATTTTTAGACTCTACTTCTGGTCCTAGCCCTGCCATTAATTGTGACTTTTGGTCAGTTGCTTCTCTGGATCCAATTTTCCTTACTTGTAACATCAAGAGGTTGACTAAATAATTACCTCTAAAGTTCTTTTCAGTTCTAACATTCTGTGAATTTTTTCTTTTTGTTCTAAAGATAAATCCTCAGCTCAGCTGGTCCCATCTTTTTTTTATCCTGGGTTGACTCTCTTCCTCCCATAATAACTTACTATGCATCTCCACATTTTTGAGGGCAGGGCTTGGGTTTTACTCATCTTTCCCTCAGTACCTAGCACAATAACCAAGCAGGTGATTTCAAGGAGCGTCAAAACGGATTCTTATACAAAATTCCATCTTTGTCTGGAGGAGCTCACAGTTCAGAAGTACCAAGCATCATTAATTAATCACTTAATTAAAAGCTGAGGATAAGAGGAAAATCGGTTCCAAGCTCCTTTACCATCTGCATGTTCCAACAGGAAACCAGAGAGCGTTTGTAATAAACACTCATTGAATGCTTTCACTATTCCAGCGCTTTCCATGTATTATCTCAAGTAATACACACACCAACCTTATATTCTAGGTACTAATATTGTCTGTTTCACGCTTGAGGAAACGGACACCGAGAGGTTAAGTAACTTGCCTAGGTAATACCGTTACAAGTGAGAGGCAGCATCACTTGAGCAACATTTAGAAAACCTTGTGATTCTCCGAGCGGCCTGACGAGTCCAGAGAACAGTGATGAGTTCAAAGTACAGAAGGAGCAGAAGGAAGTGATCATCTAAGGGAAGGCTGCAGAAGTTGGCAAAGAAGTTTGAAAAACAAAAAAAATGCTCTTCTCCAGGCTGTTCTACATAGCCGGAGTTTAGGAAAGCAAGCAGAAAAAACCGCGTAAACAAGGATGGGAGAGCGCCTGGAACCCAGGGGAACCGAGGAACAGGCCGGAAGTGGCGTCAACTAGCGGCGTCAAGTGCTTAGCGGGACTGCGGGGCCGGGAGGAGTTCGGGCCGGACGCGACACCCGGAAGTTACGCCCTGGAGGCGGTACCTGGTTGTGGAGGGCGTCGCGATGGGCGGGGCGGGGCGTCAGTGATCATCCTGGAACCACGGATCCCAGGCAGGTAACCTGCGGGCCGAACCTGGACCGGGGCAAGGGTGAAAGTTGGGGTTGGGGGCTCAGATTGTTAGAAGCTCCAAGCTCGGGCGGAGAAACGTGGATCTCGCATGAGGTGGGGTCTGAAGGAAAGGCTTCCTGGCGTGGGACTCCCTGGAGAGACAGGGATACGAGGAACTTTGGGAACGGGGTCGTGAGGGCCGAGGTCGTTGAGGAAATACAGGCTGAGTCTTCTAGGAATCGGTCATGGCTGGGGGTCACAGGCTCATGAGTGTTGGCGCTCGGGGGTGAAGAGATGGAACCTGGGCACTGAGATGAGCTGACCTAGAGTTCATTTCCCTCCTACTCCGTCCCCCGTCCTGTTCTGCTAGTAGGGGACAGCGACATCGTCTTTTCATCTCTTAATCCAGGGCAGTGCTTTGCCATTATTAGGCATCTTTAGATGCTGTCAAATGAATGAATTAATGAACGCACGAACC
Source organism: Tursiops truncatus (assembly GCF_011762595.2). Taxonomy (NCBI): domain Eukaryota; kingdom Metazoa; phylum Chordata; class Mammalia; order Artiodactyla; family Delphinidae; genus Tursiops; species Tursiops truncatus. The sequence goes on from NC_047037.1 coordinate 62,049,867, forward strand.
CAATTCTGGATCAGCTGGGGGAACTTCTGAACTTCAGTGCTCCTACTTGTGAATGTAGAAGTGATGCCAGCTTAGTTTGCTAATCAGTGGTTTTGAGGATGTCAGTGCAGTAGAGATTCGGGATATTGTTGTTATTGTTTTGTAGTTACTGAAATTTAGAAATGTGTCTTAATATTTTTCTCTGGGGTGGGTAGAGAGGAAAGGCGATCAATTTGGCTTTTTTCAGGTTCCTTTACTTTTCTGGGAATAACTTCCAGGTGAATGATACCAGACAGAAGTTGGCCATCAAATGATAAGCTGCAGTTGTAGCACTGAGCTTCTAATTAGTGTTCTAAGTGCTTTCTTTTCAGTAATATGAACTTGCTTTGTTTTTCGTAATGTTTTCTTCCTTAAATTGAGGTATTTTTACATTTGAGATATAAGTGAGAAGTATTTCATAACAAAGATGAAAATAGTAATCTATAAAAATCCAGTCAGAGGTTTCACCTGGTGGGTACACAAAAGGTGAACTCCTTCCAAACAGTTGTAGGAGGCTTCCAAAAGAATGAATCCCTGAAGGTTAAATTGTTTCCTTTGTAAATTATTTGTTTAGGTGTCTTGAATGGAATAAATAGTAGGCATAGACCTAAACAACAAGTAGTGTAACCAGATTCTTTTTGGTTGTCAAATGGGAAAAAAGTGCATGTGAGACACATCAGGCTTGTAGTAAGATCTGGGCATGAATCACTATCTAGATGCAGTGATTGATCTAGATCTAGGGAGGTGATTATGTGTATGGGTTTCATGCTATCAAATGAGGCAGTAGCTCCTAAGTGGTTCTAGAATGTTATTATTAGATTGGATATAACGGAGTAGGAAAACCTGAATTTAAGGCTTTTTGTTTGTTTGCTTTACAAAGAAGAAACTAGTAAGCATTTTTAGATTTAACAATCTAAGCTGTTCTTAAAAATAGGTTGGAAAAAACTAAAAGTAGGCATGTGAATACCTTATTGAAGACATCTAATTTTTTAGTTTGCCTGCCTTTAAACCTTGTTTCCCAATTTCTGGAAACTGTTGGTATCCAAATCATCCCCACCTTTGTGTGCTCTTACTATGGTGCCACTTTTAGGATACATAAAAATTTGGTACCTCTAGGTTTGTATTAATGTCATAAAGTCTAATTTTGCTACCTCAATGTGCTGTTCGATGTCATGTCCACTGATTTTGCACATCTAAATGCCTATATTCATAATAATTATTATAACTGTTATTCATCATAAATTGGTATCCAAGTGGTAATTTGGGTATGTGCATTGACATTCTTGAGGTATTCAGTTTTGCAGAACTCAGAGATCTGTGGACGCTAACATGGACTTCATTTAAAGAAACCCACGGACCATTAATGGACAAAAACATGAATCAGATTGTATTTTGGCATTCAAATCCTAGCACTTTGGGAAAGGTAAGTTTTTAACTGTTATATGTTAGGTGAGAAATAGCCCTGGATAGGTCTAGAAAATTGTGGGATTGTGATTGAAAATATAGGCTGAACCTCTTTAAATTATGTTTTAATCTGGACCTTCCAAAGAGGTTTGAGCTTTGTTCAGTATATATGAGGCGATTGTTACTATTTCTCTGTAAAATTGATCAGAAATTAAAGAGATTGACAAGATATGTTATTCCTGGAAGATTATTGCTCTGTTTTCTTTGGGGGGTGGGGGGGAGATCTCCTTTCAACATTTTAGAGCCTGGTGGAGTATATCAACCCTGTAGATATGGGACCTCAAGCAGTCGTTAGGTCATCTCACATCCAGGTTTGGCTCTGTAATAGTATTTGTCCCAAATCTAGCCAATTTTATTTTATGCCTTAGGTTAAAGCAAGAAAAGAGGCCCCTAAATGTCTTTTTTTTTAAAAATCCTACCTTATTTGTGCTATTTTCTTTTTTTATTTTTTTCTTCTTTGTTCTTTTAAAAAATATCTTAGATGATTCACTCTCCAGGCCTTTTATCTTTCTGTCCCAGGGGTAAAAGTTCTCTCTTTCTTCTATTTTATCTTTCCTAGTTGAGGAGTTTTTAATTTTCAAAACTTTTAACTTCTAACTTTGCAATAATATTAGGCACCTTTTAATCACTAATTATTAAACTTATAGTTTTTCCTGGTGTCCTCTGTAGATAAACTGGCTTCTTGTTTAGAATTTGTTCACTTCTAAAAATAGACTGTGCTTCTAGGAATTCATCTTTCAGATATATTTGCACTTGCACACAAAAATTTGTATTTAAAGATATTCATCACCATATTATTTGAAATAAAAAAAAACAACAACAACTAGAAATAACCTAAACATCCCTCAACAGACATCTGGTTAAATAAATGCCTTCATATAATGTAGTATTTGCTGCTGTTAGAATGAAGTAGATCTGTAGGTGTAGATATGGAAAAATCTCTAAGATACATTGTTAACTGAGAAAAACAATGCAGAATGGTATGTATAGTATGTTTTCATTTGTGTTTTTAAAAGCATATATTTCTGTATATACTTGTAAAATTTCTTCCAATCTATATATATAAGGAACTACTGACATAGGTACCCCCAGGGAATGAAACTAGAAATCTAGAGTAGGAAGAAGACTCATATTTTTTCTGTATTCTCCTTCTGATGGATTGATTTTTTTTTTTTTACTATGGACATGTTTTTATTTTTATAATACTAAGAAACAAACAGCAAGGCTTTAGGCTAATTATGGGAGCCCACTATTATTCCTTATGACTTTTGTCCTTATGATTATTTGCACTGTTCAGAGGGAGTAGGGTTGCACAAGTGAGCTAAGTTTATTTCAGAGCTGCATGAAAGGTTTGGTGATATTTTAATAGGTTTTTAACCTTGACATTAGATTATTATTCATAGTAAGAATTTGTGAATAAATTAGGTGCTTAGTGTTGCCGAATTCAGTGCTCATACACAATTCATACTGTGTGGCTGACCTTCCCAGGTGATATGGATGTTGTTACCTTTGTTTGCAAGCTATGTTTGTGTTGCATTGGCATGGTTCTTCTGAGCCTCTCCTTATTACCGAATGGGATGGACTTTATTTGATATGAATTACTCTTCAGTGATTCTACTCTTTAAACACATCTTATCGTTATTATTTCACTTTGTTCTTGATGTCTGGAACTGGCCTAAGACATTTCAAAGAATGGCTTGTTCTCTCTGTTATGAAATCAGGAAGCCAAAAAGATCATTTAGATATATTTGGATAATCTCATTCTGTATTGAGAATATTACTTTGAATTGGCTGATTATCTGCCTTGGAACTCAGCAAAAATTTATGGTGACTTTTTACTTCTCTAGCCGTCTTTGTGTCTCCACACTTTCATTGGGGGAAATTTGGAATAACAGTAGTAGGTCAGTAAAATGAGTTATACAAGAAATTTAAAGATATAATAATCTACATTTTGTTAGTGGAGGGATTTTATTTGAAACTTGCTTGAGAATAGGCTATGTAAGATACATACCTATATGATACTACTGTCATATAAAATACATGATGTGTATCTTGTTAAAAGCAAAATGAAGGTCACTAATCTAGGGGCTGAGTCATGATTAATGGAATAGAACAGGTTATGGTATGCCAGGTGTTTTATACCACACTTTGGCAGACTGTTTTGCATATAATCATTTCTATTAAATGATGTTTTGCTTCTTGAGATCTGTGGGACTAATCACTACTGGCCACCAGGGGGAAACCAGTGGGCAGGATGCCTAGAATGGGACTTCTTATCCTTGCTAAGAGAATGGATAGCAATGAATTGAGTCCAAGGGTAGACTGTGTTTTCCTAAGTCAAGATGAATATGGTAAAGGTGACTTATAGATGAATGTAAGTTATATGTAGAGAACATAGAATTGGGAAGATACCTGTGTGTTTGTGTATGTACAAAGACGTATAATACAGTATATATTAAAATGTGTATATATATTATTTCACATATTTTTTATACATATATTTTTTTTTCACATACATTTTATGTGAAAACTACAAATTCTGCAGAGGAAGATATCCAGCTAATGCAAGAGAAAAAAAAAATCAGAAGTTTAAGGCCTCAGAGCTAGGCCTGTTATGGGGTAATTCATAATAGTTAGAACAGCTTGAAAAATTTTGGAAGTTTTAAGATCATTCACAGGGTCCAAGTGATGTGAAGGTAGACAAAAGCCTGAGAATGAGAAAGTTAAAATCTAGTAACATGCAAGGTATGGTTAAGGGTATTTTTTATGATTCTGTTTTGTGGCATTGTTTTGGGTGGGGGGAAAAGAAGGAAGAACTGAAAAGGTTATTGCTGTTCAGTTGGAATTGAGCTAGGTCCCTAAGCTTTTCTTAGCATTCCAATTGTGTATGACCAAGATGGATTAACTAGACCCATTACCTACAAAACAATCAGTTTTTGTATATTAATTATTAGAGAAACCTTGAAGAACAAGAGAATTGTTTTTAATCAATTTTGTAATTATATAAAAGGACAACTGTGATGTTCTAGGTTGAGGGCACTGGGACTACTTTGTTCAGAAAATAGAAGACTTTGGAAGAGTTGGAGAAACTCCATAGGAAGTGTACTTGTTCTCTGGTATTTGAGGCCAAAATTAGTTCTAAATGAGAGAAGGTATAGATAGAACTAGTCAACAGTGGAGCAGATTGTGTGAGGCAGTGAACTCCAAGTCATTAGGGTCACTTAAGCAGAATTTGAGCATTGGGAATGTTGTAGAGGGTATTTCTCATTGTATGGGAGATTGTACCAGATTATTATTAAGGTATCTTTTAAATCTGAAGAAAAAATTATAGTGCAATAAAGTGGTTTATTATAGTATGTGTATACATTCTGTTATCCCTGTATTTAAATACTGAGAGCTAACTTATCTACTGGTCATTCACTCACCAACTTCAGATTACTCATAAATAAAACTACCTGAGCTCCCAAATTATAAGACACAAAATCTATATGCGTTTCTCAGGTCCTTACTCGGTTTATTTACATTTAGACACAGTTCTAACATGCTTAGTTAACTGGTATCTAACTCCACAGTGTACTAGAAGCAACAAATTCTGAGTGGGCTAAGTGCTCCTATTAGAGGCAGGCACATTGACAAGTACGGACAAGAAGGAAGTCAGAAAGCCGACCAACTAATTTTAAAATTGTAGCACCTGGAGCTCTTTTGATTAGATGAGAACACCTCTGTGGTCATGGATATTCAAAATGATAACCCTGACTGAACTTAAATAATGTATGTTCAGTATTTTCTATTTAAGAATACCTAAATTTTAGAAAGATTTCTTCCGTGTGTTTAATAACAAAAGACATTATTTTGGCATTTGGAGAGGGTACATGCATTGTACAGTGGAAAGAGCAAGGACTCTAGAACAGTAAACACAGATTTGAATCTGGGCTCCAATATCTACTAGCTGTTCTATTAATTAAGTTTATTATTCATACTAAGCCTCAATCTCTTTATCTATAAAATAGGAATTTACTGAAGAGTATGTAAAAGATTTGCCTATATTAGGTGTTAATTAAATAATAGCTATTATTATTTCATTATTACCATAAAGCCTACTCTACCTTGAATTTTTTTCTCTTCAAATAGAGCAAAAACAAACTTATCTAATAAGTTTATTGTATATATTAATGCAAATAATGGTGATGACATGCTTAAAAAACCTTTTTAAAAAATTGTATAAGTAATCCATGTCCACTTTACAAAAAATAGGATATAGAAAAAATATATGTGTATATCCCCCCAAAAGGAGTAAAGTCATCTATAATCCTCTACCACTATTAATATTTAAGTGGCATGCTTTATTTTTAAACTGCTTTGATATTCCTATAGGATGTCACTCCTGAGTAGTGACATCTGAAACTGGTTCTACATTACTACTGTTGGGAAACTTAAATTAATCACTACACTTTCTAATCAGAATATGCAGTGAACGATTGTGACATAGCACAATGCTGATTTAAAGAAAGCCCTAGTTCTGGAAAATTTTGTGTAATGAAACCAGTTTTGTAGAATAGTGGGTGTAGTTTGGTGCTGTGGAGCTGGAGGGCCTGAGTTTGAATCCTGACTCCACTCTTTACTAGTGAGGTAAACTACCTGAAATTGTTTAACTTCTCTGTACCTTGGTTTCTTCATGTGTAAATTGGGGATAATAGTAATATCTAATTCATGGGATTGTTTTGAGGATGAATGAATTAATCTACCTAAAGTGCTTAGAATAGTGCCTGGCACAAAATATAGACTCAGTAAATATAAATTGCTATTATTATTATTTATTTTTAAAAGCTTAATTTTTTCTTGGAAAAAAAGCAGGTTTATGGGAGCAGGTAAACTAAAAGAAACAAGTTAGAATGAGCACAAATAGTCAGTGAGATGTACTGTATATTTTTCATTTGAGCTTGCAAAGTGGTCTGAATTTTTCCATTCTAAGGCTTTGTTAATTTTTCTCCCTGTTTAAATATTTTCAAACCATGATATTCCTAATTTAGCTTCTTTCTCTACCCCACAAAATCAACTTCATTTTATGCTGTCTCATCCAACAAATAATTTGGCCATGCTTTCAAAAATCAAAAGCCCTTTAAGACAATAAAATATCATGAATAGCAGTGAAAGAGATTCAGGAAATTATCATTAGATCATTTTATCTGACTACAGCCCACGGTGGTTCTGTAAGAACTTTGAACTCAGTTGCAATTTGAAGTGAAGAATGTTAATCAAAGTGATAAACCAATGAACATATTTAGCCATTCTGTACACTATGTCTTTTTAAAATCTTTCTTTCCTTTTCTTATTTCTTTTTGTTTTGTTCTTTCAGCATCGTATCTAGTGATCTGATTAATTACTGATCAAAGAGTTATAGCTTTTCAAAACCCTTAAAAACTTTTATTAGACTTGCTAGTAGAATTTTTTTGTGTTTTGTTTTAAAGCATCCAGTACAACTTTTTGAAGACCCTCTGGCCTACCATGATTATGCATTCAAGATTTGAGTTTGAATAACTTCATCAAGACTTAGATCCTCTTCAAAAGCCTCAAGTCTCATCTGTATTAAGCTCTCCTTTGAACCCTCTCACAAAAATAAAAGCTTAAAGGGACTAAAATCCATTAATACATTCCATTTTATATCCTTTTCTCTGATTTCAATTTCCTTGGCCTTTAGGGTCTTTCATATTGCTTATGTCCCTTTAGACTACAGCCAAGAAATCAGTGCTTTCCAAAAGAATGTATGTCCTGTGGCCATAAGTTTTCATTGGTAGAGAAGGGTAAACTTGGCATGATAAGTTTAGAATCAGGTCTTTTGTTGTATCTTATAAAAACTTCAGTCAACACTAAGAAAATGAGGATGAAGTGGTAAAAATATTTAAGGTCAGATTATGCTCTCAGAGGCTACATGGTTTAGGGAAAAGAACCCTCAACCTAAAAGTTAATGGTTCTTATTCTCTCAGCTCTTGGGCCTAGGAAGGTAGGTGATTTAAGTAGAATGAAAACAGGTACCTGTCCAGGCTGAATACATGGTAGCAAGGCTATGTTAATTTTTGTTTTCTTTGAGTACATAGAATACTCCAGTGGGCTAATTCTAAGAGGGAGGAAGACTATAAATTTCCCTAAAATTATAAGCTAGCATTGATAATGCTATAGAGCAGTTATGTGTTATAACATACACCTGGTTTGCAAAATTTGTTTACTAAGTTGCGACCAGCATTTTTTTTTAATGAAAGTACATAGAACAGAAAATTTTACAATTCATCCCAAATGGTAAGAGTAAATATTGTTTTAGTCATATATATATACACACACATAGGTATACATATATATAAATGTATGTGTCTGTATTTGTGTACTTGGTCATTAAATAAAACGCATTTTTCCCTTTGAGTTGCAGTCGCTGATCTAGGAGTATCATTTCAGTATTAATCCCTTTCCATGCATTTGGATTCTAAGGAGACTCAATGTTTCTTTTCACTTCATACAGCTACTTGTGACAAAGGAATGAACGGTTAATATCAGTTTGACTTTGGTCTAATGAATGAACTATTCTTTAGTTCATAGCACAGAGAAAACCTATAGGCCCTAAGGGTATTTTATTTAATATTCTAATACCATCTACTCTCACACCCAGACCGTTATAACATTTAAGGTTGGTTTAACCTCATACTAGTTGAAAGATGGTATTAAATGTTTTCCCTTTAAATTTTTTTTATTTTACTTCTATATTTCTGGACTAATAAAAACAAAAAACTCCCGCTTAGTTTAGCATTGTTTGAGGACTCAGTGGAGATAGGTTCCAGAGAATATAGTTAGCATAACTGGGAGTTTGATGGTCGCTAGAAGAGAAAATGCCAATTTATCTTTCTCTAAGTACCTAAATTATCTTTCATGATTTAAGATTAAATAAGCCACTGGCATTAACTTATTCAATTGTTTCCCTAAAAACAGATATCCACTGTTTTGGTGATAGCATTAGTTAGGAATAGGTGACTTTTACAGTATCCATGAACAATAGGTAATGGCTTCTTCTTCCAAGGGTTGCACATTACAATTCATTGGGGAAGAACTAATTCTTTAGTGCTTGACTAAGTTGTAACCAGCATTTTTTTTTTAAACGAAAGTACATAGAACAGAAAATTTCACAATGCATCCCACGTGGTAAACGTAAATATTGTTTTAGTTCTCTGTCATCGCCTAACAGTCCCAGCCACCCTGGTCTTCTAGCTGATCCTCAGAAAGAAAGCTTTCTTCTGCTTCAGAAACTTTGCTTCTCTGCCTGGAATGCTCTTGTGTTAGATATCTATGTGGCAGATATCTATGTGGTTTAATCCCTCATCTTCAGATCCTTCAGGTCATGATATGTCACCTTCTCAGTAACGCTGTCTCTGACATCTTATTTTAAAACTGTAACCTCACCCCCGCCCCCCGCCATGGCATCCCTATTCCCCTTCTCTGCTTTACTTTTCTCCATGGTACTTATCTCTGACTGACATCCTATTCGCCAGTGTTTTTCCCAGCACCTAGCACAGTGCCTGACACATGTAAGTGCTTAGAACATATTTATTAGGTGAATGAATTTAACTTGTATTCACAGAGGTGCACATTTGGGACAATGAGTCCTATAAACCGAATTATGGGGACCTAATATTTTTAAATGACTTTAAAAGATAAGTTAATTAAATTTATTTATAGCTTGCTTTGTTCTAAATATTTGAAGTAGCTTCTAAAAATGCGTATAGTGCAAAGGGATGAAGACATAGAAAGAGAAGAAAACAAAGTGAATGTAATAGTAACATTAAACTGGGTAAAGTTAATGTATAGAAGGGCCTCCATAGTGACTAAAGGCAGATTGTAAGTTTGACTAGTTAAAGAGTTAGCTTGCTCAGAAATGATAATTGGACTCGAATCATGAACTTTGTCCTGTGGCACAGGTCACAGACATTTGAGTCTTATGTAGGGACCCAGAAAACCTATTTGGTTTAACTATAAGAACTTGTGAGATTACTCTTATAGAAAAAACTTGCTTTCTGTATTAGGAAATATCCTACTGGTATAAAATGTACACAGTCTATCCATAATAAAGCTTCTGCTGTGTCTGAGAGATGACAGTCATAGCTGTCAGCCTCTGCTTCTGTTGTGTTTAGGACATTTCCAAGGTTGATTCAAAGTTAGTAATCTGATATTTTTGAAAGTTTGCTGTCAAAGATACCAATGAGGACATCAATTACTCTAATTTCTCCTACTCATGAGGTAGTATGAGATTCCAGTGGTTGTGGCTTCCTTTTAAGATAGATAATTGGAGGCTTAGAGTTAGGTTTTTCTTTTTGTGATATACGCATATATCAAATTATTGTGATCAAATTATTGTGTTGTATACCTTAAACTAATGTAAGGTTATATGTCAATTTTATCTCCATAAAACTAGGGAGAAAAAGAAGTTTTTATACAGTCAACCACTGAATTGGGGTGGAGGATTGGGAGTTAAGTAGGTGAAATAGACTTCAAGAAATCTTTCACCAATATATTGGGTTGGCCAAAAAGTTCGTTTGGGTTTTTCCGTAAGATGAGCTTTTTGGCCAACCCAATAGTAACCAAAATTAGAGCTACCTTGTGTATGTGTGAAGTTCAATGGGACATTATGCAGTAAGACATGTCTTTTTTTTTTTAAGATTTTTTTTTTTTGATGTGGACCATTTTTTTAGTCTTTATTGCACTTGTTACAATATTGCTTCTGTTTCATGTTCTTGTTTTTTGGCTGCGAGGCATGTGGGATCTTAGCTCCCAGACCAAGGATCTAACTGGCACCCCCTGCATTGGAAGGCGAAGTCTTAACCACCTTGACCGCCAGGGAAGTCCAAAGACATGTGTGTGTTCGTAAGAAGTATACCTCCTGAATTCTGTTTTGTCTTTTTTTTGGTCATTTAAAACAAATAAATGAAATGAATGAAAACAAAACAAAACTGAGAACTCTTGAGATAGTGCAGGCCAGAGATAAAGTGGGGGATGTGAGTGGGGGTGGACTGCAGACCTTCCAGTAAACTTCGCCATGCTTCGTTAAACAAAGCTGGCATTTTGAGGCAAAAGGAAAGAATATTTAGCTAAGTGGTGTTGCACTGGCAAAATGTGCTTTTATTTGACTTTTTCTTGCTTGTACCTTTCTCCTTTCTATCTTTGACCTGGAGATGAACAGTACTTTTGGAAGTCAAATCTTCTGCCCTGCCCCATTTTTCAGGTTGAAGGATGGGAACTAAATGAACATTAGACTTTTAGGGAAATGATGAAAACATGGATTTAAAAAAAATCATTTATGTTCCACATATTTCAAAGTCAGAATATGGGGAAACTAATAACACCACAGAACCATTAAGGTGGACAATTCGCATAAAGGGAAAGTAATTTTACCAAAAGCTTTATGTATAACATGTTGCTGATTAATCAATTATATTGGGTTATGTTTAATCTATAAGTATACATTTGTCTAACCATGTATAAGTATACATTATTCTAATTTAAAATGTACTGATTTTGCTTTGCACATTTTATTTATTTGATGGAACTTTATTTTTAAAGAAATCAAGCAACTCTTCATTTTGGCATTTCATGAGTAACAGTAGAAAACCTGAGAACAGACAGAACTATCAGTGTAAAAATAAAGCAAAGGTCATCATATCTTCTAGCATAAGTGTTATAGAAGCAGAGAGCTCTTGTTTTCATTAAAAGTGCTGAAGTGGCAGAAAGAAAATATCCCCCAACAACTTTGCTGACACAAATTTTGCTACAGTGAGGACGAAAAAAATTGTCCAGGCTTTTAACTTGATATTTCTCAAACTGTGTTACTCAGAATAGCTGATACAGCTAAAAGAGACTTCGTAAACCAAAAGGGTTCTATAATGATATAAGTTTGGAAAATGTCACATTTTTTTGGAAATTTATAATGCAAATAAGCATTTTCCAAACCTATGTGTGGCCAGAACTCTTTTTGGCTCATAAAATCTTAATAACCCTTGGAATAGGGTTTCAGGAAATGCTGTTCTAGATTGAAAAATAAATTTAAAATATATCTTTATACATATACACATGTATGCTAATATATTCTATTGTAATATTTTATGTACTGTTTAGTAAATAAATCCTATTGTCAATGAGATTTTTACCCAATATCATTAATGAATATAGAGGTTAGAATATTACGATTATTCAGAAATTTGTACATATGTACTAAGTTGGATGTGTGGTCATTAAATAATTGTACAGCCTTGACCTAGATAATCACTTATCTTTTCCTGGACACATTCTCTTTACTTGGCCTCCAGTATATCACACCCTTCAGGCTTTCCTCCTACTTCTCTGACTATTCCTTCTAGGCTCCTTTGTTGGTTTCTTCTCATTTTCTTGACCTCTAAACACTGGAGTGCCCTAAAGCTCAATCCTAGGACCTTATCTCTTTTCTACCTAGACCCATTTCTCTTATTTACTCTCACAATTTTAATACTGTAATTACTAAAAAATTTTTAATCTCCAGCTTGGACCTCTCCTCTGAACTCCAGACTTTTATATACATCTGCCAACTTAACATTTCCATTTGTATGTCTAACATTCATCTCAAACTTCACATGTTCAAAATTGAACACCTAATCTTCCTTCCCATCAAACTTCTTTTTAGTTTTTTTATCTCGGTAACAGACACTTAGATCATTCCTGTTTCTCAGCCTTGGAGTTATCCTTGACTCCTCTGTTTCTCTCATACCTACCATCTGATCCTTTAGAAAGTCCTGTTGACTCTACCCTAAACATACAGGCAGAGTCCAGTCACCTCTACCACTACCTCCTAACTTATTATCTTTTTTCTTCTACCCTTGCCCCTTTCAACCTATTAACACAGCAGCCAAAGTGATCCTGTTAAACAGAAGTAACATCAAGTCACTCTGCTCAAAACTCCAGTAGCTTCCTTTCTTACTAATAAGAACCCTTTACTTCTTTGACCTGATCTGCTACTACTCTTCACCAGGTAACCTGCTTCAGCCTTCTCTCTGTTTTAGGGATTTTGTTGGTGCTGTTCCCTGTGCTTGGAATGATCTTGCAGAAACCATGTGGCACTTTCCCTCACCTCCTTCAGGATTTGACTCAGAGGTCACTTCCTCAGTGAGATCTTCACTAGCTCCACTACCTAACTCCCAACTCTCCCTCCTGGCCACCACACACATACTTCTTAATCCCTTTTCTTGCTTTCTTTTTCTCCTTCTCACTGTATAACATTCCATGTATTTTCCTTACTTATCTTGTCTATTTCTTTCTTCCAGCTCTAGAATGTAAGCTGCATGAGAGCAGAGTGATTTGCTTTGTCTTTTTTGTTCTCTGCTGTAACCCTAGTGCCTAGAACAGGGCCTGGCTCATAGAATGTACTAAATAAATATTTGTTGAATGAATGAATGAATTAATCATGTATAGAATTGCTTAAGTGTCTTAATTAGTTGAATATAATATTGTTTATTTGTCTTAATGTGGCTGAATATAAAATAATTAAAGGTTTTATTTATACAGAAATCAAAGTAGTTTTGACATAATGGGAAAAATCCCATTTAAGCTGAGACTTTCTCAAAATGTCAGTATATATTTATACTCATTTGATTACTATTTATCAAACACTTGATATTTTCAGGTATGCTGTCAATGTGCAATTAAGAAATAATGCTTTCGGGGCTTCCCTGGTGGCGCAGTGGTTGAGAGTCTGCCTGCCGATGCAGGGGACACGGGTTTGTGCCTCGGTCCGGGAAGATTCCACATGCCGCAGAGCGGCTGGGCCCGTGAGCCATGGCCGCTGAGCCTGTGCGTCCGGAGCCTGTGCTCAGCAACGGGAGAGGCCACAACAGTGAGAGGCCCGCGTACCGCAAAAGAAAAAAAAAAAAAATTACTCTTGAATGGGTAAGGTAAATATAGTCAATATAGTGGTAGTATCTTTTTCTGAACTTGCCATAGTATGTAAACATAGATGTATTTAAAATGGTAGCTAGTTTAATTGGAGAAAATTACAGAGCACATATAAATAAGAAAATCACTGAAGGGGCTTCCCTGGTGGCGCAGTGGTTGGGAGTCCGCCTGCCGATGCAGGGGACACGGGTTCGTGCCCCAGTCCGGGAAGATCCCACATGCCACAGAGCGGCTGGGCCCGTGAGCCATGGCCGCTGAGCCTGCGCGTCCGGAGCATGTGCTCCGCAACGGGAGAAGCCACAGCAGTGAGAGGCCCGCGTACGGCAAAAAAAAAAATCACTGAAGAAAGTGCGAGAAGAAAAGACTGACTTCCAAAGTTTTATGTGCTATAGAATACAACTGCCCTTGTAACCATGTGGTATTAGTACGGACAGATCAAAATATAAGTAGCAAGATTGAAAACCAAAATTAGATACATCAGTATTAAAAGGACTATTTTGAAAAACGAAAACCTAAACCATGAATCAGGAATTAGCATGGATCCAATTCAGAGGAGAAAGCACTAGTATATGTATTGTACATTCATATATAGAATGAAGACAAAAATGGAAACAAATACCAAGATAAAGATTTGTGAAATCAAGTTGTTTAGATATAGTTTAACAGGCATTGAATATCAAAGTGATAACATTTTCTTAGTATACATAATTTATGCCAAAAATTAAAAGTATTAGTAAACAGAGCAAATAAAGCAAAGTGCTTTCTGGACATGATTTTAGATAAAAAACCATTTGTAGTGTATACAAAAATTAAAAATCTCTTAAATCTAAAAGAGTTCATATTAACTATAGGAGGAGAGTTTTGCTTCTGTTTAAGATGTAGAAGCTGCAAGAGAACATTTCTCCCACTCTAATGTGAGAAAAAGCCTGATAATCCACAAAGTCATAACTTTTCTTGAGCCCATGAGAGAGTTGAGTTCACAAGGCAATCAGGTGAACTGAAATTCCAAAGACAAGCCCTTCTGAGAAGAGATGGGACACAGGAACTGTTTTGCCTTTGGCAGAGCATGGGAGGAAGCAGCAATCACCATAAACGGGGATAAGAAGAGAACAGCTAAAATTTTAATGAATTCTTGAAGTCTGAATATGGGGCTAGAATAACAGTTCAGAATAACTGGGAGCCCCAGACACAGGGGGGTCTGCACTCACTTCAAGCTCTTTTCTATGGCTCCCTTGTATTAATTTCCTTAGACTGCCAAAACAATAAGTGCCACTAACTAGAATGAGTTAAAACACCAGCAATTCTATCACAGTTCTGGATGCTAGAAGTCCAAAATCGAAGAGTTGGAAGGGCCATGCTCTCTCTGAAGAATCTAGGGAAGAATCTGCTCCATCCCTTTCTCTCTCTCTTTTTTAAAAATCGGTATTGGATATTTTTATTATTTTTTAAATTTTATTTTATATTGAAGTATAGTTTATTTCCATGCCTTTCTCTTAACTTCTGGTATTTGCTGACAATTCTTAGTGTTGCTTGCTTTGTGACAGCATAGCTCTAATCTCCGCCTCCATCTTCACATGGTTGTCTTCCTTATGTGTATCTGTGTCTCTGTTGCCCCCCACACAACATCTTAACCGTTTAAAGTGTACAGTAGTGTTACCTGTATGCACACTGTGCAGCACATCTCCAGAACTTTTTCATCTTGCAAAACTGAAACCCTGTACCCATTGAACAACTCTTTTCTTCTTCCCCCAACCCCTGGCAACTCCATTCTACTTTATGCTTCTAAGAGTTTTACTACTCTAGATACCTCATATAAGTGGAATCATCCTGTATTTACTTTTTGGTGAACTGGCTTATTTCACTAGTACAGTGTCCTCCAGATTTATCCATGTTGTAGCATATGACAGGATTTCCTTCTTTTTAAAAGGCTGAATAATGTTCCATTGTATGTATATACCACAGTTTCTATACACATTTATCTGTTGATGGACATTTAGCTTTCTTCCCCCTCTTGGCTAATGTGAATAATATTGCAATGAACATGGAAGTGCAAATATCCCTTCAAGATCCTGTTTTCCATTCTTCTGGCTATACACCCAGAAGTGGGATTGCTGGATCATGTGGTAGTTCTATATTTAATTTTATGAGGCACTTCCATACTGTTTTCCAGAGTGGTGGTACTATTTTACATCACTCCCACTAATAACGCACATGGATTCCAGTTTCTCCACATACTAACACCTGATATTTTCCCTTTGGGGGGTTTTGGGGTTTTGGCTTTTGGGATTTTTTTTTTTTTTTTGGCAAGAGGGATAGTGTCCATCCTAACCGATGTGAGGTAATATCTCGTACTGATTTGCATTTCACTGATAGTAAATTTGAGTGTCTTTTCATATGCTTATTGGCCATTTGTATATCTTCTTTGGAGAAATGTCTATTCAAACCCTTTGCCCATTTTTTAATTGTATTATTTTGTTGTAGGAATTCTTTATATATTCTGGATATTAACCCCTTATCAGATATGTGGTTTGCAAATATTTTCTCCCATTCTGTTGCTTTTTCACTCTTGATTGTTTTCTTTGCTACACAGAAGTTGTTAAGTTTGATGTAGTCTCATTTGGTCTGTTTGCTTCTGTTGCCTGTGCTTTTGGTGTCATATCCAGAAAATCATTGCAAATCAAATGTCATGACGTTTTCTTTTGGTTTTTTCTATAAGTTTTATAGTTTTAGGTCTTATGTTTAGGTATTTAATCCATTTTGAATTAATATTTATATATGGTATAAGGTTAAGGGTCCAGCTGCATTCTTTTGCATGTGGATATCCAGTTTTCCCTATACTGTTGGTTGAAGAGGCTACCTTTAACCAGTTTAGCCTTGGCTCCCTTGTTGAAGATTATTTGATCATAGTGAGTGTTTATTTCTCAGTTTTCTATTTTGTTCCATTGGTCTCTATGTCTGTTGTTATGCCAGTACCACACTATTTTGAATAATGTAGCTTTGTAATGTGTTTTGAAGTCATAAAGTGTGAGGCCTTGAGCTTTGATTTTCTTTTCCAAGATTATTTTGATTATTCAGGGTCCTTTGAGATTCCATATGAATTTTAGGATTTTTTTTCTATTTCTGCAAAAAAAATGTCATTGGAATTTTGATAGGTGTTATATTAATTTGTAGATTGTTGTGGGAAGTATGGACATCTTAACAATATTAAATCTTCCACTCCCTGAACACAGGATGTCTTTCCACTTACTTGTGTCTTCTTTAATTTCTTTCAGCAATGTTTTGCAGTTTTCAGTGTATAAGTCTTTTGCCTCATTGATTAAGTTTGTTCCTAAGTATTTTATTCTTTTAGATGCTACTGTAAATCAGATTGTTTAATTTCCTTTTTAGATTGTTCATTGTTAGTGATTTTTATGTGTTGATTTTGTATTCTGCAACTTCACTGAGTTCATTTATTAGTTCTAGTCGGGGTTTTTTTGTGGAATCTATAGTGTTTTCTACATATAAGATCATGTTTTCTGTGAACAGGGATAATTTTACTTCTTCCTTTCCAATTTAGATACATTTTATTTCTTTTTCTTACCTAACTGCTCTGATGAGGACTTCCAGCACTATGTTGAACAGAAATGGCAAGAGTGGGCATCCTTGCCTTGTTTCTGATCATAAAGGGAAAGCTTTCAGTTTTCACCACTGACTGTGTGTTAGCTATGGCCTTTTTTTTTTTAATTGAAGTATAGTTGATTTACAATGTTGTGTTGGTTTCAGGTGTACAGCAAAGTTATTCAAATATATATATACGTTCTTTTTCAGATTCTTTTCCCTAATAGGTTATTAAAAAATATTGAGTATAGTTCCCTGTGCTATACAGTAGGTCTTATTTTATATATAGTAGTATGTGTATGTTAATCCCAAACTCCTAATTTATCCCCCACCACCACCACTTCCCCTTTGGTAACCATAAGTTTTTCTATGTCTGTGGAGCTGTGGACTTTTTATATATGGCCGTTATTATGTTGAGATGATTTCCTTCTAATTTTTTGGACTTTTTTTTTTATCAAGAAAAGGTTTTAATTTTGTCAAATGCTTTTTCTGCATCAATTGAAATGATCACGTGGATTTTGTTCTTAATTCTGTTAATGAGGTGTATTACATCAATTGATTTTTATATGTTGAACCATCTTTGCATTCCAGGAATAAATCCCACTTGGTCATGGTGTATAATCCTTTTAATGTGTTGTTGAATTTGGTTTGCTGGTATTATGTTGAGGATTTTTACATCAGTATTCATCAGGGATATTGATCTGTAGTTTTCTTGTAGTACCTTCATCTCATTTTATCAATAGTATCAAGGTAATGCTGGCCTCATAAAATGAGTTTGGAAATGTTCCCTCCTCTTCAGTTTTTTGGAAGAGTTTGAGAAGGATTGGTGTCAATTCTTCTTTAAATGTTTGGTAAAATTCTCCAGGGAAGCCATCTGGTTGTGGGCTTTTCTCTGTCAGGGGGTTTATGATTTGTGATTCAATCTCCTTACTAGTTGTAGGTCTGTTCAGATTTTCTGTTTCTTCATGCTTCAGTCTTGGTATGTTGTATATTTCTAGAAAAATATCTATTTCTTCTAGATTATCCAATATGTTGATATATAATTGTTCATAGCAGACTCTTTGGATTCTTTTTGTTTTTGTGGTTTCAGTTGTAATGTCTCTTCTTTCATGTCATATTTTTGTTATTTGAGTCTTTTTTTTCTTAGTCTAGGTAAGAGTTGTCAATGTTGTTGATCTTTACAAAAAACCAGCTATTAGGTTCATTGATTTTTTTTCTAGTCTCTATTTTTTTAATGCTGCACTAATATTTGTTATTTCCTTTCTTCTGCTAATTGAGTTTAGTTTGTTCTTCTTTTTCTAGTTCTTTGAGATATAAAATTAGCTTGTGGATTTGAGATCTCTCTTCTTTTTTTAATGTAGGCATTTACCACTACAAACTCCCCTCTTAGTACTGCCTTCACTGCATCCCATAAGTTTTGATATGTTGTGTTTTCATTTTCATTTGCCTCAAGATATTTTCTAATTTCCCATGTGTTTTCTTCTTTAATGCATTGGTTGTTCATGATGTGTTGTTTAATTTCCACATATTTATGAATTTTCCCATTTGCATTCTTCACCAGAAGTTGTTTGTTTCTTTTTTACACTTTATCTTTGTTGATAGTCTCATTTTGTTCGTGCATCATTTTCCTGATTTTCTTTAGTTGTCTGTGTTCTCTTGAACACAGCACATTGAGCATCTTTAAGATGACTGTTTTCATTCTTTGTCAGGTAATTCATGAACCTCCATTTCCTTAGAGTCAGTTTCTGGAGATTCATTTTGTTTCTTTGATTGAGCCATGTTTCCCCATTTCTTCGTATCCCTTGTTATTTTTTGCTGGGATTTGCACATTTGAAAAAAACCGCTACCTCTCCCCGTTCTTTAGACTGGCTTCATAAGGGGAAGACCTTCACCAATCAGCTCTACTAAAGATTCTGGGAGCCTCTCAAACATTGTATGAAGAGGCATCTTCTCTGAGCTTGTATGTATGTACCTTCCCAATTAGTTTCTTTTTCAGGAGTTTGTAATCTTATCCTCCCTCTGGTGTTGGTCTGTAGTATTGCTGGTTTTCTGGTGCTAGAACTAGTGTCTGTGCTCTCCCCTGTTCTCAGTGGAACAAGACAACTTCCTGGGAGTTGTCAGAAGGTGTTTTGAATCAACCTGTTTTGTGTCTCTAAAGAGCTCAAACGAGTGGAACTTTGATCTGGCTAGTACCTTAGGATTTTCTCCTATTTTAGAATGAGTTTCCTAGGGATATTTCTACTCCAAATAGTAGTACTCTTTGTTTCCTCCCTCCTTTGAGAATGTTAGTCTTGCAATCCCATGTGTCTGCTGTGAGCCCCAGAGACATCTTTGCTCATTTTCTTGGCAGCCCCGGGAGGTCTTCAAGCCCATCAAGGTTCTCTTTAGTTATTGTTTGGACTCTCCTTTCCTTCTCATTCAGCTGTTTTGAAATAATCTGTGTGCCTTTTGGTTGAAATTGAGAGAAAGAGAAAGGAGGGAAGGATAGGGGAAGGGAGAGATCTAGACACATTTTCTTCCTATTGCTGAAACAATCTATTAAAATATTAATTGCATCACTATTTTTTTTTTTTTTTTTTTTTGCGGTACGTGGGCCTCTCACTGTTGTGGCCTCTCCCTTTGTGGAGCACAGGCTCCGGACGCGCAGGCTCAGCGGCCATGGCTCACGGGCCCAGCCGCTCCGTGGCATGTGGGATCCTCCCCGACCGGGGTACGAACCCGTGTCCCCTGCATCGGCAGGAGGACTCTCAACCACTGCACCACCAGGGAAGCCCGCATCACTATTTTAAAAGAAAAAAAAAGTAAATAGCTTTCCTCTAAAGTTCTATTAAGAGGAAAATGGATGAATGAGCTTTGCTGACTGTTCATTCATTGTAATAAAATTCATCAGTGCATTATAGACCTGCTTGTATCAACATGGATCAATCTCAAAAAACAATGTTGAATAAAATAAGTTTCAAAAGGATTTTACATATTTTCATAAAAATGAAAAATAGTACAGCTGACCCTTGAATAACATGGGGGCTCAGAACACCAAACCCCACACAATCAAAAATCCACGTATAACTTTTGACTCCCCCAAAACTTAACTACTAATAGCCTATTGTTAACAGGACGCCTTAACTATAACATAAACAGTCAATTAACACATATTTTGTATATTATATGTATTATATGCTGTATTCTTACAGTAAAGTAAGCTAGAGAAAAGAAAATGTTATTAAGGAAATCATAAGGAAGAGAAAATATAGGTACAGTACTGTACTGTATTTATCAATACCGTACGTTTACATCTGTTTGCAAGATGAATCATCTGTCAGTACCTACATCAATATTGTCTTATATGATACAAAACATGGTAGATGTTATCTATATTACTAACACTGGACATCAAAAATGAAAAGATAATGTGAAAAAGAAATTCATATTTATACAGATATAACAATTCATGTATTGATAATGAAGAAGCAGCAATATGACTGCTTTATGGAAGCCTAATGTAATCAATACGATTGCTTCATGGTAGCCCAACCTATACACTAATGAATGAATCATTATAAAATTTTTATGACATAGAATATTACTGTTATATTTATAATGTAGTATTAGAAACATTGTTATTTTTTTTTTAAACGACTTATCTGTGATGATAGGCTGTTTCTCCATTTAGGAGAGAGAGAGGCATACTGCATGGTAATGTGATTCTTTGAAAGCAAAATTATAAAACAGTAAGAAAATGAACACATTATTCTTATATTAAATATCACTCACCTTATGCCTGTGTTAGGATAGACTAGTATCTATATATACTTTTATGCATTCATGACATACCTTTTTCTTAAGTTTTTTCATATTTCTAGGCTACATGTTTCATCTGTGAGTTTTTTCAAATTGTCACACATCTCCAAAAATTTTTCCAGTATATTTATTGAAAAGAAACCATGTGTGAGTGGACCCACACATTTCAAACTTGTGTTGTTCAAGGGTCCACTTACTTTTTGGGGGATGATGAACACTATATTCAGAATAGTAATTAAAGTATTGGAAGTATGTGAATTTGGAAGAGTACAGAGAGTGTTTGAAAATTTTTATATTTTGGAAAATATCTGACAGAACTATGAAAAGATGAGGTAGCAGTGGGAAAAGGGTGAATTATTATAAAGTTAATTGTGGATTAAAATTGGAAAGCTCTTTGGACTCTTAGGCAGCTCTGGAGACTGTCTAGCTACTTTCTCTACTTGTCTCTCATGGCCTCTGGATTCTATCCAAGGAGGAATGATCTTACTGAGTTTGTTAATCACTGTGTGACAGGGAAGGCTGCTATGGTAATACCCCTGTTTTGGGTATGAGTCCCTGGGTTAGGACAGCAGGATATGTTCACACAAAATAATGTTTATCAGAAGGGTGCAATGGAGTGCAGCAATTCCTAAGAGATCAAGACACAGTCTTTCACCTATTGCAGTTTGCCCTTCCTCAGCTTCCTGTGCATCTCTGTCACTATATTACCACGTGGCATTGTAATTATTAAATTTCTGCCTATCTTACTAGACTGTTAGTTCTTCAAGCACTCATTCTTTTTTTTTTTTTTTTTTTTTTTTTTTTTTGCGGTACGCGGGCCTCTCATTGTTGTGGCCTCTCCCGTTGCGGAGCACAGGCTCCGGACGCGCAGGCTCAGCGGCCATGGCTCACAGGCCTAGCCGCTCCGCGGCATGTGGGATCTTCCCGGACCGGGGCACGAACCCGTGTCCCCTGCATCGGCAGGCGGACTCTCAACCACTGCACCACCAGGGAAGCCCCAAGCACTCATTCTTAAGCATGTAGTAGGTGCCTAGTAAATGTTCGTCGAATGAATGCAAATGAGTGCATCTTTCCAAGAGATATAATACGATTAGTAAAAATACAGTTATACCTCAGTATATGAAATATGTGGCCAAATGGGATCTTTTTCATAACTGATCAATATATTACACATTAGAACAATGGTTCTCAAACTTTAACATGCATCAGAATCATCCTGGAGGAATAATTTAACAAAAGCAGATTTTGTGTGTGTGTGTGTGTGTGTGTGTGTGTGTGTGTGTGTGTGCGCGCGCGCATGCGCGTTTTAACAAAAACACAGATTGCTAGGCCCTTACCTAGAGCTTCTAATTCAGTAGGTCTGGGTGGGGCCTGAGAATTTACATTTCTAACAAGTTCCCATGTGATGCTGATGCTGCTGGTCCAGAGATCGTAAGTAGAGAATCACTGCATTAGAAAAATCCTGGGAAAAGAATATGGAGATACACAATGAAAATAGCAAAATCACACATCCCTTTCCTCCAAGTATCACTCCTTAGGAAATGCCTCCTGAAGAAATCAAAAAAAAAAGAAAAGAAAACAAAAGCAAAAGCAAATTATTTAATTATAAGAAACAAATTTTGCTACTGTGCTTTATTGCAATTGGAATATAAACCACCTCTGTTTCCAGGTCCTATTTTATAAAGTGGGGATAACAGTATATTTTTAAACTGGAAGTAGTATCTCACAGGATTATTGTGAAGATTTAATTAATTGTTTGGAACAATGTCTGGCTTAATACATATTAGCTATTCTTGTATTTTTGGTTAAGAAATTTCAAAGCTAACCATAGAGAAGAAAAGAGAAATAGAGAGGTCTGAGCAGAAGATATCAATGTGGGAGTCAATAGGATATAAGAAGTCAGTAAGAGAAAGCCTTGAACAAAAAAGGCAAGGGATTTTTTTCCCATACGTGTAAAAATGAAATTGTATCTTAGAAGCCAAAAGACCTCTTGTTTTTGCATTTAAGAGTTTACTGTTTGGGAGCTCTACTCAATACTCTGTAATGGCCTATATGGGAAAAGAATCTAAAAAAGAGTGGATATATGTATAACTTATCCACTTTGCTGTACACCTGAATCTAACACAACATTGTAAATCAACTAAAATAAAAACTTTTTAACAAAGGAGTTTACTGTTTGATGACATCACATAAAAATCTTTACGTCGAGTGGCTTTTATTTTCCAAAATGAAAATAACTTTATAGGGGCTTTGGGGTTATAAATGTATTTCAGCCAAAATATATAAAGAAGCATAAAAGATGTTCTTGAACTCTTCTCCCTCCCCCAAGATGCCCATATCCTTTAAGATATCTCTCTATATTGCATAGGTTTTAAAGAAAGCATTTTGGGAAGTAAAGGTTAGGAAATAATTGTGAATTGGTTATGCTAAGTATCTTAATTTTTCCAAATAATATCATCAAACTTTTTTTTTTCTTTTTACTAACTAGATGAAGGTTGGGAGGTGGAGATAGAAGCGAGAAGTGGTTGGGAAAAGCAATTTGATACCTAATTTTTCCTTCCTCCCTGCCTCCATTACACTTTTATTCCAGCTTTATTTGAAAGCTCAGGTTGCAGTTGGACATGGAATTATTATCCCATTTACTGTGCCTTCCTAAATTGGAGGCAGTAGGGACGGGAAACATTGTGAAATGTCATGCTAATGGTTTAAAATTTTTCTTTAAAGAATATTTTATATTCTTTATATAATATTGAAATGATTCCAGCCACTATTATAAAATAGTGCAGAGATACTCTAGGAAAAAATATTAAAGTGCAGTGCTCCCTCTGCTGAACTTTCCCTGATACTCTTTCCCCATTCACTCTTGTGTACCAATTCATCTCAACTTCTGAAACACTAATATATTCTGTCGAAACTGAGATTATGAAACGTTTAATTTTTTTTTTTTTTTCTGTCCTGTAAACAGCATTTGAGAGCAAGATAGATGACTGGGCTAAAATTCCAGAGCGAACTTATCGTACTTTCACCTTCTGAAAATGAGGGAGAGAAGTGCCAAGGGTGAAACTAGGGGTGTGGCCTAGATTAGGGAAATATTTTGTGTCTATTCTAAATCGTTCCCACTGTTGCTTATGACTCTGTATTGATTTTCAGTGGTTTAGGGTTAGTTTCAGGACTGCCTCACACTGGAAAGGACAGGTTTGCCATAAGCCTTTTCACAGTAAATCTGAAATAACTTCCTCTTGGTGAAAATAGGTATTTTAGAAAATCTGAAATAAAGCAAAAACAATAAATGTTTTATTATTATGTAGACTTTTAGTTATGCTAATGTAATGGGAATTAAATATGGACTCAGATTCTCACTTCAGCATGATATATTCAGTGTTTGACATACTTAAAAATTGGCCTTTGATAGCTTGCAGCTGTATCAGGGTGAATTTCTTGGATTGGGTAAATATGTGAAGTTTTTCTGTGTACAATACAAATATACACTGTTAGGTACAATTAAATTTGATCTTTTCTTAAATTGCCCAAGGGAAAAAAGCTTTTCATTTTGTGTGAAGTTTATTGATTCATCGGTGATGTAATATCTGAGTTCAAGGTGCAGAAACAGATACCACTTGGCATACCATTATAATGTGTCGTGTGAACGTAGTTTCTGTTTGAAATTTCCAGATAGATACTCCAGAACTGACAGGGGAATTCCAGCAAGGTCACTCACCTATTCAAATTTAAAGAGAAAGAAAAAAAAAAGCAAACGGAAAAAAATTGCCTTTGTGTAAACATTAACCTATCTGCTTTTAAGTGACTCTTTTTTTTTTAATATTAAAGGGAGAGCTCATACTGGGTTTCCTTTATATTCCAAGTCAAAAATAATAAATTGAATTAATTTAGAAGTTAAGTTTCTATTTCTGTGGTCTATTATAGCTCTTCTGGATTGGCAAAATAGCTTCCCAGTGCCTAGCCCTTAAACACAAGAAGACAGAATAGAGGCAGGAATTCTTAAAACATTTTCATTGTGTTTTCCTTGATAGCTATATCAGATGAAACAGATCTAGTTCTTGCTCTTGAGGCTTTATAAACCTGCCCTTAAATGACATTGACAAACAGACAGACATTTGACTCAGCAAACATGGCTGGATATACATGATGAATTAAAGTATTGTCAGTCTGTAAATGTCTTTTGTGTGGTCTAAATACACAATGAAATGTTGACTGTTTAGAAAATAGAAAGAAGAGTTATTCATCCATAGGCTGGCAGTTTATTCATTCCTGCTTCTTTAAATCTGTGTTTACACAGATTGCATATGTGGTGCCTCATAAAATGATAGCATATTGAATTTAGTCTTAATTTTAGTTATTGTGTAGCTTACAAATCTTTCCTTGTTGCAACTGTGTATGAGTTTGTAGGACCTCTGTGAAAGGTTCAGTGTCTGACCTGCAGCATTCTATGTATTTGGTGCTTTCTGTCCCTCCTATTCCATGTACCTCATACTGTGGCAGAGATCACAGATATATTTGCTGTCTACCTCTGGACAAAGTAGGACTTTTATAAAAGATGTTTATTAAACATTGAGTAGATATAAAACATTTACAAAATATCTGTAAGGCTTATGGAATAACTATATAGAGAGCATATGTGTCCCTACAGCCCAGTTTTAATAAAGCAATATGGCCATTACCTCTAATATCGCCTGTGTGCTTCTCTCTGATCCCAAACTTTGCATCCTCCCTCAGAGGTAACCAAAGTTCTGGTTTTTTTTTTTTTTTTTGCCACGCTGCACAGCTTGAGGGATCTTAGTTCCCCAACCAGGAATGGAACCCGTGTCCCCCTGCAATGGAAGTGCAGAGTCCTAATCGCTGGACCACCAGGGAACTCCCCTGAATTTTTGTGTTAATAATTTTCTTCCCTTTTTCAATGGTTTTTTCACATATCTGAATATCCCTAAACAGTTTATTGGTTTTACTTGTTATTGAGTTTTATAAAAATAGAATTATATTGTATGTATTTTTCTGGGACTTACCTTTTTTTTTGCTCAACGTTATAGTCTTAGATCCATCCATGTCAATGCATATAGCTATTGTTCATTAGTTTTCACTGCTGTATAATATTGCATTGTATGAGTATTCCAGAGTTTATTAGCAGATGAATTGATTGATGAATATCTGAGATAGTCCAATTTTTAGTTATTACGAACATTGCTCCTATGTATACATATATTCCTGAATATGTGTCTGCCACACACAGGCAAGAACTTCTCAGTGTTTCCCAACATTTTTCATGCCATAGCACACATAGAAAATTGTAGATCATATTTGTACAAAACTCTCCAGTAAAGGAATGAAACTGTGTCTCTGGCCTGGGGGATCCATATCTGGGCACACCTATGACCCATTTGTTGCACTCTAGGGTACCATGGAACAGCAGTTAGGAAGCTGGGCTATGGTGTGTGCCTGGGAGTTAAATTGCTGGTTGTAGGAACGTGCTTCTTCATCTTTTCTAGGTAATACCAAATTGCATGGTGGTACTAATAATTCCATTTAACTGACATCCAAAGTGCTTGTATCAATTCTCATTCCTTTAATATTTAGGACAGAAAGGGAATCACTGAGAATTCTACCACTCTCATGATAATGAAGGTCAAGAAGGAAAATAAAATGATATATTGTTCCCTAAGATATCAATTCAGATTTGCTTTCTCAAAACATGATAATGTCAAAGTTTCTTTAAAATGTGACAACGGAGAGTTATAGGCAGTAGATGATGTTAAGAAGTGACAACGTGCCTCCGTAGTTGTAACTGACTGTGAAAGCTAACAGCCCAGGCTGAATGAAATATGTGTGAAAGCTGTAATTTTGTCTTTCAGATTTAGTGTTACATTAGCTTTTTGTTTCTTAGCCTTAAGAGGTACTTTCAGAGAAGGTATACAGGATGGAGTTAATGAAAGCTATTTGCTATGTAAGTAACTTTTAGTTTAGAAACCTAAACATTTACAAAAGACGCGGTTTGACTATTCTTAAAATCGGTTTTCTTTCAAACAGTAAAAAAGTCTCTAAGTATTAGAATTACATTAGGGTAATAAATGATGCTGATATTAATTTCTCCATTCAGATGACATTAGACTAGATAGTTGATTTTTTTTTTAATTACTAACCCTACATAGTTTTCCCATGACATTTTCAAGAAGCTCCTGTATATTACCTACACTGTTACTGATCTAATGACTTTCTCACACAAAAGATTTAAAAGAAATCTTTACTTGGTGTGAGTATTGCCTTGTGGCTTGTAGACCAATGCTGTTTAAAATTAGATGGAAAATATCAGAGCAAAGCTTTCAAATATGTATTTAGCCTGGTTTGTGAGGAACTAATGCCAAAGTAGTGTTTCAGGTTACTTGGCAGGGAATTGCATATGAAAACTACACTTCCATTTTACCAATATACCATGCACTACACATAAGCCAGGATTTCATTTGTTTTGTTATAAATTAGAATTTGAAGCACAGTCACCAATTCTTGCATTAACATCTGTGTTTACAGTATGTGTATGTACGTGTATGCATGTATATACATATTTATGCTTGTGTATATGCACACACACCACACATAATACATATTTACATGTGTATATATAAATTTTATATATGTATGTATATATATATATATACACACACACATATGTATGTATATAGTATTGGTTGGTACTTAGTATACATTCATCATTCTCAAATAGCATTGATAAAGCATCTGAGTATAGTTGACACTGTGACTTCCCTCTCAGTTTGTAGCCAAGCTCTAGCTATAGACATAAAGGGTAAATAATATATGGTTACATGAAGAAATAGCAAATAGTGGCAAATATGATAAATCCAAGATTTTGTTCATTATTTTTCTTCTTTGAATGTGAAATGTTTATTTTAATTTGCCATGCGAGGCCATAATTCATCGTTGTTTTTTTTTTTTTTCTTTTGCGGTACGCGGACCTCTCACTGTTGTGGCCTCTCCCGTTGCGGAGCACAGGCTCCGGACGCGCAGGCTCAGCAGCCATGGCTCACGGGCCCAGCCGCTCCGCGGCATGTGGGTTCTTCCCAGACCGGGGCACGAACCCGTGTCTCCTGCATCGGCAGGCGAACTCTCAACCACTGCGCCACCAGGGAAGCCCGATCGTTATTTTTAAATTATAGTTATCTTGAGTTTTAATAGCAAGCCCACATTTCAGCATAGCTGGCCATTATATCAGTGCTTCTCAAATTTCTACCCAAGTACCCCTTTATGGAAGTGGAGAGTGAATTTGTAGCCCTAGAAGTAAGAAGATGACCCCCATGCTTGAAATTTTAGGATTTGTCTTAGAAACTCATGCAAACTTTGTGTGTTCTCTCTCATTCAGTGTATTTTCCTCCAAATAAAGCTGATGCTACATAACAATATGTGCTGTGGCTTCAGATACCCAATTTGAGAAGCATGATAATTAATGGAATCCCATTTCCCAAAGGCCTTTGACTCAGAAGTGCTTTCTTGTAAAACTTTGACTTCTGTGATCTGGGTTCCATTTAGACTTCACTGAAAGTGAAAAAGGTCTTTTGAGTGACTTATTTTGCCATCAGTTATCTCTCTCTCTCTTTTTAATCCACTGTCTCGTGGTCTTTTGTATATCCTCATTTCTTGGACAGTGCATTTGATGGAACCCTTCTTCTTTGATCCTTTATCTTGGTTTCCAGGAAATTACCCTACCGTGCTTCTTTTCAAAACCCTCTGCCCATTCCTTCTCTGTCTTTTTTGCTACTATGCTCTTCCCCCTAATTGTGTTTCTGTTCCATGGCTCAGTTTTGACCTCTCCTTCCTCACTCTGTATCACCTTTCTCACCTATCCCAGTTCTATCCTCTCCCAGAACTCTCATCCTCTAATATCCAGAGGCCTTTTAGACAATTGAACTAGAACATTTTAGGGTCACTCTCACATCCCCGGTGCCTTGCACAGTGCCTGGCATAGTAGGTATCAACAAATATTTGCTGAAGGAATGAATTAAATGAATTTCATTCCCCTTCAAACCAGCTTCTTCTTCTTCTTTTTTTTTTTTTTTGCGGTACGCTAGGCCTCTCACTGTTGTGGCCTCTCCTGTTGCGGAGCACAGGCTTTGGACGCGCAGGCTCAGCGGCCACGGCTCACGGGCCCAGCGACTCTGCGGCATGTGGGATCTTCCCGGACCGGGGCACGAACCCATGTCCCCTGCATCGGCAGGCGGACTCTCAACCACTGTGCCACCAGGGAAACCCCAGCTTCCTTTTTTAATTTTCATCTTTCATCTGGTATCACTATTCTTCTCTCTCTCCACTACTGCAAATATTTGGTTGATTTTTTTCTTTTGAAATGTATCTTATATCTGTGTTAGTTCTTGTCATTGTATTTTCATGACTTTTACCCTAATGCAGGCCTTCATCCACTCATGCCAGGATTACTCCCACAGTTTCTCATCTGGCCTCTTTTTGGTTCTAATCTCTCCTCTCTCCAAGCCATTTCCACCATAGCTGCCCTAGTAACTTTTTAAATGTTTATTTCTTGTCTTAATAAACTTTTTATTTGGGGAATAATTTTGCATTTACAGAAAAGTTGCAAAAATAGTACCTTCACCTAGCTTCTCCAGATATTAACATCTTACATAACCATGGCTCATTTGTCAAAATTAAGAAATTAACAGTGGTACATGACTGTTAACTAAAATCCAGACTTTATTTGGTTTTTGCCAGATTTTTCGCTACTCTGCTTTTTCTATTCCAGGATGCCATATTGCCATTTAGCATATTTCTATTTTTAAAGAGCTAATACCAGCTTGGGTAAAAATTCAAAAAGGACAAAAAGATGCATAAGTCTCCTTCCACCTCTGAATCACAGCTATCCAGTCCCGTCCCTAGAGAGAACCCACTGTTTCTGGATTCTTGGTTATTCTTCCAGAGAGATTTTCTGTGTATACACTCTCTCTCAAACACACACACACAAATAGTTGCATTCTAAATATAGTGCTCTGTACTTTACATTTTAAAACTTAATACAGCTTGATCATTCTTTATCAGTAACACAAACTTGCCTTGTTTTCTTATTCCAGTATTCCATTGGATATCTGCACTGTAATTTACCAGTTCCCTGGTCATCGACATTTTTAACTTTTGCAAACAAAGCTACAGTGAATAGTCGGACATAAATCATTTTTTATATGTATGTTTTTAGTTATTGCTGGGTCAAAGGGGATATATATTCATAATTTGATTGCCAATTTGCTTTTCAGAGGTTCTACCAATTTATCTTCCATTATTTCCCTGTAACTTCACCAACATTGTGTCTCATGTGACTTTGAACTTTGCCAATTTAATAGGTTAAAATGTTGTCATTGTACTTTTAATTTACATTTCTCTTATAATGAGTAAGGTGGAGAGTCTTTTCATATATTTAAGAGCCATTTATATTTCTTCTTCTGTGAACTGTCCATATAACTTTGCCCATTTTTCAATTTGGTTATTAATGTACTCATTTTATTTTCTTTCCTTAAAATCTTTCGATTTCACCTATTTCCTGATATATTAAGTTAAAATCCTAGTTCCCTTTTCAAGACTTTACGTTGTATGTTAAAACCCTAGTTTCACACTACTTTCCAACAACTACTGCTGCTCTGATCAGTCTGTTTTTTATACTCTCCCAAGGGCACACAGCACTCGTTCCTTCCACCATGCCTTCTTTCATAGTGTTCCCCCATTTCCTCCCTCCACTATATCTCCACTTTGAGACAGAGATTTTTGTCACTTCCTACAACTGGGAAAAATTTCGTTTAATTTCAAGTAGACTTCTAGAAAGAATAATTAACTGATAGTTTATAAACTCTTAAAAAAGAAAATGATAATCACTAAGAGACAGCAC
This sequence comes from Tursiops truncatus, assembly GCF_011762595.2. Lineage (NCBI taxonomy): Eukaryota > Metazoa > Chordata > Mammalia > Artiodactyla > Delphinidae > Tursiops > Tursiops truncatus. Next base: position 62,080,603 of record NC_047037.1, read on the forward strand.
TGACTTACAAACAAAAAAAACAACTCACATCACAGTAACCACATCTCCATTTCCAGTAGAGTTCTAGTGGATTGGTATGCTGTAGACATATCTTTATTTATTAAGGCAGTTTATTCTCCTGATACATTTGAGAAGTTAAAAAACAGTATAAGCTACATGAGAGTGTTTTTGTAGCTGATCAAACTTGTGTACCCAAAGAGTATTGACTTGTGGACCAATGTCAAACTGAAGATCTCTAATAGCAGGACTCTGTTCTCTGTGTCAGAACTCTGTTCTTGATCTTGACTGCTCAGTGTTTATTTACTAATAACTTGGTGAATACATGGAAATTAAATCAATGCAGTTAGGCTTAAAAAATATTTCCAGTGACATAGTACAGAGGCATGATTCAAAATTATCTTAATATTGGAAAGATGGGCTAAAACCAATAAGATGAAATTTAAAAGGACTGAATATACAGCTCTGCATTTAATCTCCAATATTAGCTGAAAAAAGCGAATGAGGCACCTGATTTGATGCAGTTTGTGTGATAAAAACTTGAGTCCACTAACTTAAGAGCATAATGCATTAAAGATCTAAAACAGTCTTGAGTTGCATTTATAAAATTATAGTATCTTGATAGTTCCACAATTATTTTTTTTCTTCATCAGACTTCATTTGGAGTGTTCTATCAGTTCTGGGTGTTATGTTTTCAAAGAGACATTTTGAAAGTAAAGTACCTATATTATATTTCTATCGCTGCTATAAAAAAATTATCACAAACTTAGTGGCTTAAAACAACACAAATTTATTATTTTACAGTTCTGTAGGTCAAAAATCCAATGTGGGTCTCACTAGGCTAAAACCAAGGTGTTATCAGGGCCGTGTCCCTTTCTGGAGGCTCTAGAAGAGAATGTGTTTCCTTCCCTTTTTCAGCATCTAGTGGCCCCCTTCCTCCATCTTCAAAGCCAGTAAGAGCAAGTCAGGTCCTCACATTGCCCCTCTCTTACCACAGCTGGGAAAGATTAGACGCCATCTTGATAATCTCCCCATCACTAAGTTCTTAATTGCATCTACAGAGTCCCCTTTGCTGTGGAAGGTAACATAGTCGCAGATCTGATGGTTAGTGTGTGGACATCTGTGGAGGAGGTCATTATTCTGCCTACTGCAGTGCTTATTGCAGAGGATCACCAAGATAGTGAAGGGGCTAAATTGGATACAGAGAATCAGACTAAGGCAAATTGAAGATGATCCCAAAATGTATTGCTTAGGAGAGAATGCGTTAATGTTTATAAAGTGATTAGTAAGTACATAATAAATGGTTTCTGCTTCAAAGGCTAATGCTACAAATTATAGAAATATATTAGCTCAGAGGGAAAGAAGCTTAGGGATATGGAAGGGGATGAAGCAGCATAACATTTTATCTTGTGAAGAACAGAATTTGGGATCCAAGTTTTCACTTTACGTTAGATCAGCAAGTAGTTTCAATGTCAGAAAGCACTAAGTTTAACAAGAACTTTGCTTTGTTTCCCTAACTAGTGAAAGAGTTGAGGTGAATGGAGGTGATGGACTATACAGTAGTTGTGATGCAACTTTCTGGCCTCTTTCTGCCGTGACTGCACAATGTATGCACTCTGAGGAGGAGGGAAAACTTTTATCAAAGGAAGAAAGCAAGATTTTTGAATCTCAGAGGACTACTATATTGGTTTGTTTGTTTGATTTTTCTAGGAAGGAAATCCCCTCTGAAACCAAAACCCAGCCATTAGAGATTATGAGATTTTTCAGGCTTTCTCTATAATCTTTCTTACATTTGTCTCTTTAAACATGTCCAACTCCTCCTTTGAGAAGTTGCTGATAGGTGGTTATCATGCAGGATTTAAATTAACAAACCCTCCCACCGCATTGGGTGGTAGCTTCCAAGGCGCCATGGTAAATGTGTATCAGTGTGAACCTGATCCAGAACCAGCCAGGAAGGGAACAAAGTTTAGTCTATGAGGAAGTAGGCGGCTGCTGGTAGTTTCATGCTGTCTCTGCAGACTTCAGGTTGCTGTGGTGTAAGTTTTTTTTTTTTTTTAATATTTTGATATTTGAATATGAAAGCATGGTAGGAACAATTTCTATCTAAGATTAAATTAAGGTACTAAATCTTGTGTACTAGACCTACTTACAAGAAAGTTTCAGCGTTTCACAAGTAGTTTGATTTTTTTTAATGAAAAGGAAAGCCCTAAAGCTTTTTCAGCAAGTGTTCTGCTAACACAGGTCCTCCTGCTTGCATGAGATGACTTTTAATGTCTTGTCTTTGGTTGAGTTAAGGTGCTTATGGTCAGAAAATAAAAGTGCTTGTATATATATCTGGTGCCCTGAGACTGATTATTTCTGAGTAGTGCTTAAATTTTCTCCCTGATGTTCTTTCCAGTTGCTTTCCCTTTAGTTTAGGCTCATGTTACAAGATGATGTTAGCAAATATTTAGTAGTCTCTCAGGTAGTTAAACTGGAGGTTTTGATATTCAAAGAAATCGAATGAATGAGAACTAAGTAGAACTAACATAATCAGTTGTTGGGATCCTAGATTTAAGAGCAGCAGAATAAGAGGAGGAACTTCGTGAAATGGATGGAAATGGCAAGCAGCCTTAGAAATTTCATGCAACTTTGGAGAAATCTGTTTTTAAGATTTTGACATGTGTACTAATTTTCCGGACTAAATTCCCAATACTATAGTGTGTAAAATAAATTTCATATATGAAATTAAAATTGCTGTAGTTCAGCTGCTATAGTTCTGTGTTGATATTAGGATTCCAGGAACTACACATTGTTATACAAACATTGACTTTATTGAGTGCAGCTATGAGAGTGTTAAGATTGCATTTGGTGCTGGCGAGGTTGATATTTTCTATTTCCCATTTGTCACGATGTATTTGAAAAAAAAAATCCTGGTACTCGACAAGTGTATGATTGGAACATAGAAAAAGTTTGATGCGGTTAATGTATTCTATAAAAATTATAAAGGCTGGCTGTGGGCCAGTAGCCTTTCAAATCATTCAGAAAGTACTGAGGAGACAGATTGTTTATATGGAAGTACAGTTTTCCCTTTCCTCTAGCTTCATCTCAGACCTTAGGGACATTGGATCTATTTCTCTAGCCTGCCTCGTATTCCTGCTGGACTGAGCGGGAGCCCAGATGATGGAATTGGGGCCCAACTGACCCTTGGTGGGATGGAAGACCAAGACACACTGTCCTAAGCAGGCTCTAGGGCTATAATAAAGTGAAACCTTGGCTCATCCTTTAGATTGCTGAACTGCAATGATTCTAGGTTCCTGAGCTGATTAACTTCCCCAGCTCTATTAATAGCAACTGCTGGGCCAGGTTACTTAGTTATCGGTTCATGGCGGGGGAGAGGGTTCGGTATCCTGGGAGAGGAGCCAGCATGGCAGGTGACACTATTACCAGGGAAGCAGTTATTTTCTGACCATATTTGAAATATTTCAGTCGTTTAACAACCTGAAAGGCCATACAGGTGTGCCCTGGCCAAATCTTAATGAAGACCCTTCTAGATTTTTTTTAAAACCTCCAATAGTTGTCTCTAACACCCAAACCCTTGCACATGTCCCACAAAGCCCATATGATCTGCCTTCTGACCCTCTGTTTAACATCATTGCCTGCCTTGTTCTCCTCACACAGTTTGCTCCAGCTGTATAAATATTTTTGCTGTTTCTGCAACACATCAAACTTGTTCCTGCCTCAAGCCTTTTGCTGCCTGGAAAGCTTTCCCTTACATTGTTTCTTCTTTCCCTTCATTCAGATCTCTACTCAAATGCCTCCTCTTCAGAAGTACCACCACCTCACTTTCACTACCTCGCTCCTTTTTCCTTTACCCTGATTGACGTTTTCTTAAATAGCTACCTGACATAATTTATTTTATTCAGTAAAATATATATAGTCTTTCCCACTGGAATGTAAGTTCTATGAGGGCAAGAACTCTATCTTGTTCAGTGCTGTATTGCTAAATAGTGCCTACTTGACATATAGTAGATACTTGGTAAACATTTGTTTTATGAATCATTTAACGTCACTTGGTGCCATTAAATTTATTTCTAAGCATAGGAATTTTAATTGAACTTTTTGAATAGGTGATATAAGTCACATGGTTCCAAGACCAAAACATATAAAAAAGTATATTTTGAAAAGTCTTTCCACCCCAGTCCCCTACCTATTCGGTTCCCGTTCAGGGCCCCCAAATCATTATTATTATTTTTATTTATTTATTATTATTATCAGTATTACTCTATTTTATTATTATCCTTTTCATGTATCTAGAGTTTCTTTATATGTCAAGGAAATATAAAAGTATAAACAGATTCCTACTTCCCTCCTTTTTTATACATACTATTATATATATTCTTAATTTTTTCACATATCTTGAACCTATTTCCATATCAGTACATAGTGAGCATTCTCATTTTAAAATAGCTGCATAGTATTCCATTGTATAGATATAACTTTTTTGACCAGTCATCCAGTAATGGGCATTTTGGTTATTTCCAGTATCTTTCTTTTGCAAACAATGCTGAAGTTCACGATCTTGTGCCTATATCATCTCATATATTCATACAGTATATCTGAATGATTAAATTCACCAGAGTAGAATTGCTGGATCAAAAGGTGTCATAGTTATTGCCTAATTGCGCTCCATAGGGATTGTACCAATTTGTACTCCCCCAGCAATGAACATATAAGAGAGTGCTATCAGACTTGGATTTTTGCCCATCTGATAGCTTAAAAAATGGTTTCAGGACTTCCCTGGTGGCGCAGTGGTTGAGAGTCCGCCTGCCGATGCAGGGGACACGGGTTCGTGCCCCGGTCCGGGAAGATCCCACATGTCGCGGAGCGGCTGGGCCCGTGAGCCATGGCCGCTGAGCCTGCGGGTCCGGAGCCTGTGCTCCACAACGGGAGAGGCCACAACAGTGAGAGGCCCGCGTACCGCAAAAAAAAAAAAAAAAAAAAAAAAATGGTTTCAGCGTAGTTTTTTTAAGAATTTATAATAAAATTTGTGTTAAGGTTTTAAAAATAGTTTTTAAATTTTAAATTGTGATATAAAAAATAATGTAAAATTTACCATTGCAACCATTTTTAAAAATTTATTTATTTATTTTTGGCTGCATTGGGTCTTCGTTGCTGCACTCAGGCTTTCTCTAGTTGTGGCGAGCAGGCTCTCATTGTGGTGGCTTCTCTTGTTGCAGAGCACGGGCTCTAGGTGCGTGGGCTTCAGTAGTTGTGGCATGCGGCTCAGTAGTTGTGGCTCTCAGGCTCTAGAGCACAGACTCAGTAGTTGTGGCGCACAGGATTAGTTGCGTCGTGGCATGTGGGATCTTCCCGGACCAGGGCTCGCACCCGTGTCCCCTACATTGGCAGGCGGATTCTTAACCACTGCGCCACCAGGGAAGTCCACAACCATTTTTTAAGTGTACAATTCAGTAGTGTTAAGCATTTTAACATTGTTATGAAACAGATCTCCAGAACTTTTTCATCTTGTAAAATTGAAACTCTTTACCTATTACATGACAATTCTCCATTTCCCCCTCCCCCACTTCCTAGCAACCACCATTCTACTTTCTGTTTCTATGAATTTGACTAATATAGATACCTCATATAAGTGAAATCATACGGTTTTTTGTCTTTTTTGTGAGGCTTGTTTCACTTAGGATAAAGTCCTCAAGGTTCATCCATGTTGTAGCATATGACAGGATTTCCTTCCTTTTTAAGGATGAATAATATTCCGTTGTGTTGTAGATATCACATTTTGTTTATCCATTTATCCATCTATAGATATTTGGTTTGCTTCTACCTCTTGGCTACTGTGAATAATGCTGCTATGAACATGAGTATGCGGATAACTCCTTGAGGTTCTGCTTTCAGTTTTTTTTGATAAACCTAGAAGTGGGATTGCTGAATCATATGGTAATTCTATTTTCATTTTTTGAGAAACCACTATGCTGTTTTCATACTGCACCATTTTAGCATAGTTTTAATTTGCATTTCTCTCATTTTGTGTGGGGTTGACATCTTCTCATATTTAAAAGAAACTTGCCTTTTTTTTTTTCTATGAACATTTTGTATCTTTGCCCTTAATGAGATTTTTTTCTATTATTAATTTGAAAAATTTTTTGCAGGAGTGAGTGTGGCATAGAATTTACTTGGAGAAGTGTTGCTTCAGTCCTCTCCTCAAAACATACTATTTTTGAGGGTTGTAATAAGTTAATGATCATTTTCTCCCTCTTTGGTGTGAATTACTGTAATTGCATCCATTTCAACAGAGTGAAGAAAACCCTTCTGCCAAAAGAGCTGTAATAACTCCTCACCCCATAATGACTGGTCAGCCAGCCAACTGTTGCAGTTATTACTACCGGTAGGATTCTGGGATAGTGTCACATTAGATTGAAATTTGCCATAATAAGAGGAATAAAGAGTGACTGAAGATACAAAGCATTTTTGCATTCTGCCTGCTGCTGTTTCCATATACTTGTTTGGCCTGCTCTGCCCTGCTCACTTATTGCCTGGCAAACAAACTCCAAGTTATTAACCCCTTGCTTCTCTCAAATCACTCAACTCCTTTAGTAATTCCAGTTCCTAATTGCTTGAAAGCCTTTTTTTTTTTGCCCCCTGTGGAATTCCCACTCTCTGACTCACAGTTCACTATCCTAATCAGATTCCTCTTTCTGCTGTTTCTGCCCATGAACTGATTTTTATGGAATATGGATTGTCACATAAGAAGTAGAAGGACCAAAATAGAAAGTAGAGGGAAATCAAAGCCAAACTTTACTTAAACCAGAATTTGGCTGAAGGCTGTATTCGGAGAAAGAGATCTGAGGAAGAAGTCAAAATAGTATTGTAATGCCAGTAGAAATATATAAAGAAAAGAGAGTTTAAGGAAGTGTCCCTATAATGTTTTTGGATTGTATTTTAAAAATTGATTACTGTAACAGATATTAGTTTCTCCTGAATGTGGAAAGCTAATAGCCAGATAGGGAAATGTTATCTGTGACATCTGAATGTCTTCCAATGACTTCCTCATGTGGAAAGTGAAGTGATAATATCTCACTCTGCCTTCCTCCCAGGACAACAAATACAATCATAACCAGATAATAAAATATACTACTTCGAGCATTAGTCTAGAATTTAAGGAATAAACTTTGAATGCCATGTTGTGAGATGTGTACCATTGTTTTCATAGCAAAATGATATGATGGATCCTGGTAAAATTCATTTCAAAATACATTTGCAATACAAACTTAGTAGAAACAATTTACACAGGTTGTTCTGCAGACATCAAAGAAATGATGGAACATCTGGAAAGTATAGAACGGCCTTTTTTCTACTTCTCAATAAATGCAACACAAAGTAAACACACCCTTTACAGTACTTTATGACACACCTCATCAAAAAACAGGCAAGAGAGATTACTTAGGCAAATGCTTAGAGGCAGGATTACAACATAGATGACAAAAGAATTTTACATTAGAAATTGAAAACCAATTTTTAGTTTGTATTATAATAGTATAAACAAAAGGGTGAGACATACCTCAGAAGGCATCTAGGGATTGTGAGGTGTCAAATGGAAAGATGTTTACGTAACTCTACTGCTTATTAACCTGGACCTGGGAGCTGAAAGAAACTTGATGTCTTTATAGCAGCCTGATACTTTATTATAATCAGAATGGAAGTTTTAAAAGTTATTGAACCCCACCTCTAGGCTGTCTTTCCATTCTCCTTAACAGCTTTCATAATTTAATAAGATGATGGAGGTGGGGGCACAGTGGCTGCCGAGTGTCTCGGAAACTACAAGCTTTCCTCACTAAAGTTCCCTAAAGTATCTAGGGGATCATAAACCAGGAAACAAACCTCACCAAGAAAGACCATAAAAGGTTACTAATTGAAAACCTGAAAAAGGCTGCCTTGTAATCTCTTACCTGGAAAATGATTAGACAATAAGGTCCATAGGAACAAACATGAAAAACAAAGTGGTTTCTATGGCTGCTTTGAGAAACTGTGAAAGAAAAATAATTTTGCCAGAACTTTTTCCAGTTGAAAGTTTCAAGAATAAACTTTTCAGACAATACTCTTCAGAAATCATATGAGATACACGTTAGCAGCAATAAATACAAATTGGAAATGACCAACATATAAGTGGATATTAACAGTGCTGGTTCACTGAATAAAGCAAAAGAGCAGAAAACATGAGAACCTGACATTCCAGTAGAGAAGTTACCTGCACTCGATAGCAAGACCGTTATGCCCATCTAATGAATTCTTAAATTTTTATATTTATTTTTTATTTCTAGAATTTCCTTCTGATTCTTTTTTTTATACTTTCCATCTCTGTGGTAAAATTCCTCATTTATTCATGCTCCTTGTTTCTCCTAAATCCTTTAACAGAGGGACTTATTGTGATGGCAATTACAAGAATCCATACATAAGTTAAAATTTGTAGAACTGTACACCACAGGAAGTCAATTTCACTGTGTGTTATTTACAGAAAAAACTATGGCCTATTTAAAGCAAAAATAATAACAATGTACAATAGAGTTAAGAGCATATAAAGAAATAAAATATATGATAACACGAGCACAAAAGTTGGGATTGAAGTAGTACAAAATAGTATGAGGGAGGTTGTAATAAGTTAAAGTTATATAACATAATCTCTAAAACAGTGGTTCTTAGGACGTAGTCAGCCCAGCAGCATCGGCATCACCTGGGACCTTGTTAGAGATGAAAGTCTCTGGCTCCACTGCGGACCTGAGTCAGCAGCTCTGGGGGTATGGCTCAACAGTCTTTCTGTGATTCTGATACATGTTAAAATGTAAGAACCATCACTTTAGAGCAAAGGTTGGGAAACTTTTTCTGTAAAGGGTCAGATAATAATATTTTAGGCTTTGTGGTCTCGCAGCGCTGCGTTCTAATAAAGTATTATTTATTCTTTAAAAAAGGCCATGAGCTGGATTTGGTCCATGTGCTGTAGTTGCTGATTTCTACTTTAGAGCAACCATTCACACACACATGCACATGCACATATACACATAAACAGATATAGCTAAAATGCCAGAAAGGAAATAAAAAGTTAAAAAACACAAACAACCCTCTCTATGCACAGTAATGTGGGACCATAAAAATGATCATGCAAGCTGAAATCATGCAAAGCACTTTTAATATCAATGGAAAAAAATATGATTGTTCTGTGACCTTTAAAATCTTTTTTTTTTTTTTTTTTGCGGTACGCGGGCCTCTCACTGCTGTGGCTTCTCCCGCTGCGGAGCACAGGCTCCGGACGCGCAGGCTCAGCGGCCATGGCTCACGGGCCCAGCCGCTCCGCGGCATGTGGGATCTTCCCAGACCGGGGCACGAACCCATGTCCCCTGCATTGGCAGGCGGACTCTCAACCAGTGCGCCACCAGGGAAGCCCCTTTAAAATCTTTTTTGTCATAACATTTTTGGCTTTACTGTGGTGTCATGCCATCCTGTGCGGCTGTTCTCCGGAACAGTAGTTATTTATCTGTCCGCTTTCTCTCCCACCTGAGTGCATGCCACCAACCCATGGAAGATTCGATGGAGATGGACATGAGCCCCCTGAGGCCCCAGAACTATCTTTTCGGTTGTGAACCAAAGGCTGACAAAGATTATCACTTTAAGGTGGATAATGATGAAAATGAGCACCAGTTATCTTCAAGAAGAGGGGCTGGCGCAAAGGATGAATTGCCTACTGTTGAAGCAGAAGCGATGAATTATGAAGGCAGTCCAATCAAAGTAACACTGGCAACTTCAAAATTGTCTGTACAGCCAACGATTTCCCTTGGGGGCTTTGAAATAAGACCACCTGTGGTCTTACGGTTGAAGTGTGGTTCAGGTCCCTTGCATATTAGCGGACAGCACTTAGTAGCTGTGGAGGAAGATGCAGAGTCAGAAGATGAAGAGGAGGAGGATGTGACACTCCTAAGTATGTCTGGAAAGCGTTCTGCCCCTGGAAGTGGTAGCAAGTTTCCACAGAAAAAAATAAAACTTGCTGCTGATGAAGATGAAGATGATAATGATGACAATGATGACTTGATGATGAAGAAGCTGAAGAAAAAGCTCCAGTAAAGAAATCTGTACGAGATACTCCAGCCAAAAATGCACAGAAATCAAACCAGAGTGGCAAAGACTCAAAACCATCAATACCAAGATCAAAACGTCAAGAATCCTTCAAAAAACAGGACAAAAACTCCTAAAACACCAAAAGGACCTAGCTCTGTAGAAGACATTAAAGCAAAAATGCAAGCAACTATAGGAAAAGGTGGTCCCCTTCCCAAAGTGGAAGCCAAGTTCATCAATAATGTGAAGAATTGTTTCCAGATGACTGACCAGGAGGCTATTCAAGATCTCTGGCAATGGAGGAGGTCTCTCTAAGAAAATAATTTAAACAGTTTGTTAAAATTTTCCATCTTATTTCATTTCTGTAGCAGTTGACATCTGGCTGTCCTTTTTATAATGCAGAGTGAGAACTTTCCCCGCCACGTCTGATAAATGTTGTCCAGGTTCCATTGCCAAGAATATGTTGTCCAAAATGCCTGTTTAGTTTTTAGAGAGGAAACTCCACCCTTTGCTTGGTTTTAAGTATGTATGGAATGTTATGATAGGACATAGTAGTAGTGATGGTCAGACAAATGGAAATGGTGGGGAGACAAATATATACATGTGAAATAAACCAGTATTTTAATAAAGTAGCACTGCTCTTTCTAAAAAAAAATTTTTTTTTTGGCTGGGGCAGTGGAAGAAGATATTTTGCTTGACTGGAAAGGAGCATTAGGGAACTTTCTAGAGGTCTAGAAGTGTTCTAGATCTTGCTTGGGGTGGTGGTTACATGTGTAGAACTGTTGACATTCATTAAACAGAACACTTGCGATCTATGTATTTCATGTATGTAAATTATATGCCACTCAGATTTTTTTAAGGTACAAAATAAAGGTCTGGCATAAAATTTGCAGTTCATGTTAAGTGACATCCTTATTACAGATAAAATAAGGTAAATTATACGGAATGAATTCTTTAGGAAGAAAGATGAGGAAGGCAGTCCAGGCAGAGGAAACATTTGCAACGCTTGGGAAGAGGTATGGGAATGAATGACGTTTGAGAAGCATTGCTTTATGCGATGGGGAGCCATGGAAAGATTTTCATTAAGGGAGTGAAATAATCAGAATGTATTTTAGAAAGATTGCTCCTGTAGGAATTGAAGGGGAAGGAGATTAGAAGCAGGGAGATATATTTGGAAGCTCTTGTTACAGGCCATATAAGAAATGAAAGGAACCTAAGGGAAAGATGTGTGAATCAAGAGTGGGGCAAGGGCTTCCCTGGTGGCACAGTGGTTGGGGGTCCACCTGCCGATGCAGGGGATGCGGGTTCGTGCCCCAGTCCGGGAGGATCCCGCGTGCCGCGGAGCGGCTGGGCCCGTGGGCCATGGCCGCTGGGCCTGCGCGTCCGGAGCCTGTGCTCAGCAGCCCGGGAGGCCGCAGCGGTGAGAGGCCCGCGTACCGCAAAAAAAAAGAGTGGGGCAAAAACTTGAATGATACTTAGATGGAATCAATTGGATTTAGTGACTAGATTTATTAAAATATTAGCAAACATTTGTGAGCAGGCATTGTGCTTTGGGCTGCCATGCCTTATCTCATTTAACCTTTACAGTAACCATCTCAGTAGGTATGGTCATAATTATCACCATCACCAGCACCGCTGTCATTTTCTCCATTATACAGATAATGCTAAGTAACTTGCCCAAGGTTACACAGCTTAAAAGTGCCGGATGCAAAGTTTGTAATGTACAGTTTCTCAGGAATAAATTGTGGGAATTCTTAAGATATTTTATGTCCCAACTTGCTAACACAGTAAGTGGGAAAACAATAACGGAAGACTGATTTCATGACCAAATGTAGAAAAGTCAAGCAAATCATAAAATCAAAAGAAATACAGTCGTCCCATAGTATCCCTATGGGATTGATCCCAGAACCCCTCAAATACCAAAATCCACAGATGCTCAAGTTCCTTATATAAAATGACCTAGTATTTGCATATAACCAAAGCACATCCTCCTGTATACTTTAAATCATCTCTAGATTACTTATAATACCTGACATAATGTAAGTGCTATGCAAATAGTTTTAAATACAATGTAAATGCTATGTAAATAGTTGCTGTTACACTACAAATTTTGCTTTTTGGAATTCTTTTTCAAATATTTTCTATCTACAATGGGTCGAATCCATGGATATGGAACTCATGGATATAGAGAGCCAGCTATACTTGATTTAAATCAAATTCTTGGAACATATAACCTATGCCATATTTTCCAAAGAACAATTCAATAAAATTTCACTTATTTCTTTCTCTATATATTAATTTTCCCCCAAAAAATCTTTAGCAAGAAATATTAAGTTTATTAGTATACATAAGAAAAATATATAAAATTGAAATCATACTGCAATATCATTAAAAGAAATTGACTTTTTCACATAAAATATAAAAAATATTTTTATAAATAGTATAATGTTGAGAAATATTATAAACTGGAGATTAAATTTAATACCATATGAAAAGCCTCCACAGCACTGCTAAGAAAAACTATATTGCATTAAGTTCCTCAAAAAGAAAATATGTAATTGAAATTTACATTTTGTAAATGTACAGTATGTACGTACAATGTATACAATGTATACAATGTATACAATGTATACATACAATGTATTGTATTGTGTTATATAATATATCCTTGTAGCTAAAATTATGCCTATTAGTTTGTACCTCTTAATCCCCTGCCCCTATATTGCCCCACCTCCCTTCCCTCTCCCCACTGGTAACCACTAGTTTGTTCTCTATATCTGTGAGTCTGCTTATTTTTAGTTATATTCACTAGTTTGTTGTATTTTTTAGATTCCAATAATTTGTACCTCCTACTCCCCCACCCCTATACGGCTCCTCCCTCCCTCCCCACTGGTAACCACTGGTTTGTTCTCTATATCTGTGTCCGCTTCTTTTTTGTTATATTCACTAGTTTGTTGTATTTTTTAGATTCCACGTATAAGTGATATCCTAGAGTGTTTGTCTTTCTCTGTTTGACTTATTTCACTTAGCATAATGCCCTCCAAGTCCATCCATGTTGCTGCAAATGGCAAAATTTCATTATTTTTAGATGTAGTATTTCATTGTATATATGTACCATATCTTCTTTATCTATTCATCTATTTATGGACACTTAGGTTGTTTCCGTATCTTGGCAATTATAAATTATGCTGCTATGAACATTGGGATGTATTGTATCTTTTTGAATTAGTGTGTTTTCTTTTTTTAGATACATACCCAGGAGTGGAATTGCTGAGTCATATGGTAGTTCTAGTTTTAGTCTTTTGAGAAACCTCCATACTGTTTTCCACAGTGGCTGCACCAATTTACAGTCCCACCAACAGTGTATGAGGGTTCCCTTTTCTCCACATCCTCACCAACATTTGTTATTTGTGTTCCTTCTGATGATAGCCATTCTGACAGATGTGAGGTGACATCTTATTGTGGTTTTGATTTGCATTTCCCTGATGATTAGCAATGTTGAGCATCTTTTCATGTGCCTGCTTGCCATATGCATTTCCTCTTTGGAAAAATGTCTATTCAGTTCTTCTGCCCATTTTTAATCTGGTTGTTTGTTTTTTTGATGTTGAGTTGTATGAGCTGTTTATATATGTTGGATATTAATCCCTTATTGGTCATATCATTTGCAAATATTTACTTCTATTCACTAGGTTGTCTTTTTGTTTGGTTGATGGTTTATTAATAGAATTTTTTCAAATTTATTTATTTTGTTTATTTTGGCTGTGTTGGCTGTGTTGGGTCTTTGTTGCTGCACGCAGGCTTTGTCTAGTTATGGCGAGCGGGGTCTACTCTTTGTTGCGGTGTGTGGGCTTCTCATTGCAGTCGCTTCTCATTGCGGAGCATGGGCTCTAGGCACGCGGGCTTCAGTAGTTGTGGCACGCGGGCTCAGTAGTTGTGGCTCGCAGGCTTAGGTGCTCCGCGGCATGTGGGATCTTCCCGGACCAGGGCTCAAACCAGTGTCCCCTGCATTGGCAGGCGGATTCTTAACCACTGCGCCACCAGGGAAGCCCCCTTAATAGAATTTTTTGAGCAGTTTTATGTTTATAGAGAAATGAGCAGAAAGTACCAAGAGTTTCCCATAAACTTTTTCACCTCTACTCCCACCCCAAGTCTTCCCTATTATTAATATCTTGCATGTAGTGTGGTACATTTGTTACAATTGATGAGCCAAAGTTGATACATTATTATTCACTAAAGTCCATAGTTTACATTAGGGTTCATCTTTGTGTTGCAGATTCTATGGGTTTTAAAAAATGTATAATGACAGGTATTTACCATTACAGTATCATGCAGAATATTTTCACTGTGCTCCATCTCTTCATCCCTCCCTCTTTCCCTCTTCCAAATTCCTGGATTTCTTTTACTGTCTCCATAGTTTTGCCTTTTTCCAGAATGGTTGGAATCATATGTATGTAACCTTTCAGATTGGCTTCTGTCACTTAGCACAATTTGTTTTTTCCTTTCCGTTTTCCATCATCAGTCTCACTTGCGTATTAACAGTTTTACTAATATTTTTTTAATTAGCTGTAGGCTTTATTAATTTTCTCTTTTGTTGTGTTTTATTTCATTGGTCTCTATTCTTATCTTTATTATTTTCTCTTCTTTCTTTAGGTTTAGTTCTACTTTTTGTAATTCTTACTTTAGGTTTAGTCTGCTCTTTTTTTTTTTTTTTTTTTTTTTGCTTTTTATTTTATATTGGAGCATAGTTGATTAACAATGTTTTGTTAGTTTCAGGTGTACAGCAAAGTGATTCAGTTGTACATATACATGTATCTATTCTTTTTCAAATTCTTTTCCCATTTAGATTATTACCAAATATTGAGCAGCATTCCCTGTGTTGTACAGTAGGTCCTTGTTCGTTGTCTATTTTAAATATAGCAATGTGCTCTGTTTTTTCTAGCTTTTTTGGTGGAAACAAGATCAAGATTATTACTTCAAAATCCTTCTTCTTCTCTAAAACACACATTTAAAGCTATAAAATTTCCTCTAAGCACTGTTTTCTTTGTATCTTGCACATTGTGGCATGTTGGGCTTGTTTCATTTTCATTTAGTTTGAAATCTTTTCTAATTTTCCTTGTGATTTGTTTTTTCACCCATGGGTTATTAGAGGTGTATTTTTAGTATCCAGATATTACAGGGATTTTTTTATTGCAGTAGAGTTGATTTACAATATTATATTAATTTCAGGTGTACAACATAGTCATTCAATATTTTTATAGATTATACTCCATTTAAAGTTATTACAAAATAATGGATATACTTTCTTCTGCTGTACAGTGTATCCTTGTTCCTTGTCTATTTTGTACATAGTAGTTTGTATCTCTTAATCCTATACCCTTTCTTGCTCTCACTTCCTCTCCTCACTGGCAACCACTAGTTTGTTCTCTATATCTGTAAGTCTGTTTGTTTTGCTGTATACATTTGTTTGTTTTATTTTTTAGATTCCATATATAAGTGATAACATAGAGTATTTGTCTTTCTGTAACTTATTTCACTAAGCATAATACTCTCTGGGTCCATCTATCTTTTTGCAAATGGCAGAATTCCATTCTTTTTTATGACTGAGTAATATTCCATTGTGTATATATACCACATCTTTATCCATTCATCTGTTGAAGGACACTTAGGTTGCTTCCATATCTTGGCTAATAATGCTGCTATGAACATTGGGGTGCATGTATCTTTTCAAATTAGTTTTTATTTTTTTTCATATACATACCCAGGAGTGGAATTGCTGGCTCATGTGGCAGTTCTATTTTTAGTTTTTTGAGGAACCTCCATACTGTTTTCCATAGTGGCTGCACCAATTTACAATCCCACCAACAGTGTACAAGGGTTCCCTTTTCTGTGTATCCTCATCAACACTTGTTATTTGTGGTCTTTTTGACGATTCTGACAGGTGTGAGGTGAACAGGGATTTTTTAAAAAGGTATCTTATCGATATATAAAAATACTTATCTTACTGATGTCTAATTTAATTTGTATATGGTCAGTGAACATACTCTTTAAGATTTCAGTCTGGAAATTTATTTATTTATTAAAATTTATTTATTTATTTATTTGGCTGCTCCGGGTCTTAGTTGCAGCACTCGGGATCTTTGTTGCCACGTGCAGGATCTTTGTTGTGGCACGTGGGATCTTTAGTTGCAGCATGTGGGATCTTTAGTTGCAACATGCAGGCTCTTAATTGTGGCATGTGGGATCTAGTTCCCTGACCAGGGGTTGAACCTGGGCCCCCTGCATTGGGAACACAGAGTCTCAAACGCTGGACCACCAGGGAAGTCCCTGGAAATTTATTGAGAAACATTTTAAGGCCCAGAATAAGGTCTATATTGGTGCAACTATCTTTGCACTTATGTATTCTGTGGCTGCTAAGTGCAATGTTCCATGAGTGTCAATTAGAGCAAGATGGTTGATAGTTTTGTTTAAGTCTATCTGCTTATGGATTTCTTTTGTCTACTTCCATTACTACCTATTATTGAGAAAGGGGTGTTAAAATCGCTATGATTGTAGACTTATCTATTTCTGTAGTTCTGTCATCCCATACTTTGAAGCTCTGTTGTTGATTTTGTCCATATTTAGGATTATTTTGTCTTCTTGATTAAGTGGCCCTTTTATTATTATTAAATCTCCCTCTCTATCTCTGCTAATGCTCTTTGTTTTGAAGTCTGTTTTGTCTGGTAAAACAGTCACACCAGCTTTTTTATGCTTAGTATTTGAATGGTATATCATTCCTTCCTCCTTTTATTTTCAAATTGTCTGTCTTTTTTATATATGAGTTGTGTTTCTTAGAAATAGCATATAATCAGATCTTGCTTTTTTTAATCCAGTCTCAGTCTTTACCTTCTAGTCCATCTACATTTAATGTAGTTATTGATATGTTTGTACTTAGGTGTACTTTGTTTTTTGTTTTCTGTTTATCCCTTCTGGGGTTTTTTGTTCCTTATTTCTTCCTTTGATTGATCAATTGACTTTAGTTTAATCAAATGTTTTGTAGTATTCTATTTCAATTCATCTAATGACTGCTTAGCTGTATCTTTTTAATATTTTTTAGTACTTGGCTGTAGCCATTTTACTGTGTATCCTTAAATGATCACATTCTACATATTAACATGATATCATTTCTTATAGAATGTAAAATCTGTGTATATAAAATATGACAATAGGAACATAAAAGATGGGATGTAATAGAACATGCTTTAGGGTAACATAAGGGATACTTGCGGTGTTGAAACTGTTCAGTATTTTAACTGTAGTGGTGGACATATAAACCTACACAGATGATAAAATTGTATAGAATGTAATGCACACTCACACAAACACATACACACACAAATGAATACAAATAAAATGGGGGAAATCTGAGTAAGATCAGTGGATTATGTCAATATCACTATCCTGTTTGTGATATCATACTATAATTTTACATAACGTTAACGTTGGGGAAAACTGGACAAAGTTTACAAGGGATTGCTCTGTATTATTTCTTCTAACTGTATGTGAATCTACAATTATCTCAATAAAAATTTCAATTTAAAAACTGTTCTTGCTATAAGGCAACCAAACTTTATTGCTTAAAGTAATGAGCCTTCAAGTATCAAGAAAGAAAAAAGTTAGAGAAAGGATATTTCTACTTTGATTCATAATATATAAAACTAGAATATTCAACACTGCTTCGCAGTTCACATCCTGTTTGGTGGAGAGTGGTAGAGGGGATTCAGAACAGTACTCATCAACTTGCCTGCCCTTATGTGTTCCAGATGCGGGCCAGCTGTGCACCCACAGTCCTTTATTGCCATGGCTCGGGCCTAGAGAGACTTTAATAAAAGTAATTATTGAAATAACAAATCTAGCCTCCTGTGTTCAGGAAGGACTGTGTTACAATTGTCCTAGCCCAAAGAGATTTTATCCTGCATTTAAGAATTTACAAGAAGAAAATCCTGTAACTTTGTTCAATCAACAAATGTTTCTTGAATACTTTCTGTTTATCGAAGTACTCTGCTAGTTGCTGAAGACACAGGAATGAAAATGACAGTTACTGATATCAAGCAGCTTAGGGTTTAGTGTAGAATACAAACTTATATACTAGTCATTACAATACAGATGTGTTAGAACTATGCAAAGGGTGCTGTGGAAACACGTCCAACAGATCCAGGGGTGTCATCAAGGGATTCTGAAGGGATAATCTTAAAGGTTAAGTAGAAGCAAGGAAGAGGTGACAGGGCACTCTAGGGAGAGCAACAGCAAGATCATATAGCCTAGTAGGTTAGGAGAACGAGCCATTCACTCTGACTAGAGCCTAGAGCTAGGAGTGGCAGGAAGTGAGGACAGAGAACTTGGTAGGGGCACTATTGTGTGTAGGGGCGGTGTTGAATAGTGTTCCTCTAGAATCCATATTCACCTAGAACCTCAGAATGTGACCTTATTTGGAAATAGACTCTTTGTAGTTATGATTATTTAAGTTAATACGAGGTCATTCTGGGTAGGATGGGCCCTAAATCCAATGAGTGGTACCCTTATAAGAAGAGGAGAGGACACACAGAGAGAGAAGGGGCCATTTGAAGACAGAGGTAGAGATTGGAGTGAAACAACTACAAGCCAAGGAACACCAAGGATTGCTGGGAGCCACCAGAAGTTAGGAAGAGGAAAGATTCTCCCTAGAGCCTTCAGAGGGAGCATGGCCCCACTGATACCTTGATTTTAGACTTCTAGTCTCAAGAACTGTGAGGGAATAAATTTCTGTTGCTTTAAGCCACCCAGTTTGTATAATTTGTAACAGCAGACCTAAGAAACGAATGCAATATTTAACCCATATTCTGCTTACTATGTGTTAAGCCCATTGTGATGGTTTTAAAATACATCCAGAAATTCTTTTATTCCTCCCTTCAAGAGATAGAGCCTAATTCCTCTCCCCTGGAGTGTGAGCTGGACCCTAATGACTTGCTTCTAATGAATGAATAAAGGGAAAATGAGGGCATGCAGCTTTGAGACCAGGTCAGGGGTTAGCGAACTTTACTATATGGGCTGGACGCCTATTTTTATAAATCAAGTTGTATCGGAACATATCGTCCCGATTTGTTTACATATTGTATGTAGCTGACTTTGCAATGAAACAACTGAGGTAAGTAGTTACAATACTCTATGGCATGCAAGCCTAAAATATTTATTATTTAGCCCTTCAAGAAAGTTTACGACAATGAGTTATCACCTCACGCTGGTCAGAATGGCCATTATCAAAAAATCTAGAAACAATAAATGCTGGAAAGGGTGTGGTGAAAAGGGAAACGTCCTGCACTGTTGGTAAATTGATAAACCACTATGGAAAACAGTATGCAGGTTCCTTAAAAAACTAAAAATAGAACTACCATATGACCCAGCAATCCCACTACTGGGCATATACCCTGAGAAAACCATAATTCAAAGAGTCATGTACCACAATGTTCATTGCAGCACTATTTACAATAGCCAGGACATGGAAGAAACCTAAGTGTCCACTGACAGATGAATGGATAAAGAAGATGTGGCACATATATACAAAAGAACATTACTCAGCCATAAAAAGAGACGAAACTGAGTTATTGGTAGTGAGGTGGATGGACCTAGAGTCTGTCATACAGAGTGAAGTAAGTCAGAAAGAGAAAAACAAATACCGTATGCTAATGCATATATATGGAATCTAAAAAAAAAAAAAAAAAAAGGTACTGATGAACTAGTTGCAGGGCAGGAATAAAGAGGTAGACATAGAAAATGGACTTGAGGACATGGGGTGGGAGGGCAAAGCTGGGGCGAAGTGAGAGTAGCATCGACATATATACACTACCGAATGTAAAATAGTTGGCTGGTGGGAAGCAGCTGCATAGTACAGGGAGATCGGCTCAGTGCTTTGCGATGACCTAGAAGGGTAGGATAGGGAGGATGGGAGGGAGGCTCAAGAGGGAGGGGATATGGGTACATGTGTATGTATATGGCTGATTTGCTTTGTTGTGCAACAGAAACTAACACAGTATTCTGAAGTAATGATACTCCAATAAAGATCTATTAAAAAAAAGTTTGCTAATCCCTGAACTAGGGCATAAAAAGCACTGCAGCTTTTTCCTTGCTCTTGATTAACTTTCTTTGGGGGAAACCAGCTGCCTTGTCATGAGGACAGTCAGAAATTCCTGTTTTCAAGGAATTGAGGGCCCCTGCAAACAACTATGTGAGTGAACAGTCTTGGAAGTACAATTGACCCTTGAACAATGTAGGGAGGTTTGGGGGACCAACCCTCTGCTCAGTTAAAAATCCACATATAACTTACAGGTGGCCCTCTTTAGTCATGGGTCTTCCATATCTACAGTTCCACATCCAGATACTCAAGCAACCGCAGATCATGTATTACTGTAATATTTTTAAAAGCCACATGCAATTTTTTAAAAGCCACATGTAATTTTTTAAAAGCCACATGTAAGTGGACCCGCACAGTTCAAACCTGTGCTGTCCAGGGGTCAACTTTAGTTCCTCAAGCCCCAGGCAAGCTTTCAGATGACTGCATCCCAGTCAACAGCTTGACTGAAACTTCCTGAGAGACCCTGAGCTGGAACCACCCACCTAAGCTGCTCCCAGATTCCTGACCTTCAGAAACTATGTGAAATAATAAAGGTTTGTTGTTTTAAGCTGCTAGGTTTTGGGCAATTTGTTATGCTTCAATACATAACCAATTCACTCATCCTCCCCTTCTGCAGTTTTCCATGCTGCCTACAAGCTGCTCTCCGTGCCTTATCTATTCCTCTGGCTTTGCTATTTTAGAAACACTGGGAAATAAGACCTTTATATAAAGAAACTCCCAGATGACACAGATAAGACTTAGGAAACAAAGGATATTGGAAGGGGGGGGCTGTATCTTTTATACTTTTCATAATTCTCCTTACTAACTAATATAGCACTGTGTATGATTATTGCTGCTGAATGTGACTGTCACTAACAAAGTGTTAGGCTTGTAAACCATGCTTATTTGAGTTTGCTCTATTATGTTACTATTATTTATATAAAACGGAGTATTCAAGTATGCCATTATAATCTTTATTGGGTGTACCTCAAGAGTTTTAGTTGCTTTCTATATTAACCAAGTTGTCTCTAGTCAGGATGGTGTTGAATTCTGTGGGTGTATTAGTTTTCTATTGATGCATCACAATATTATCTTAGTGGCTTAAAACAACACACATTTATTATCTCAGTTTCTGTGGGTCAGGACTTTGAACATGGCCTAGTTGGGCCTTCTGCTTAGGGTCTTACAAGTCTTCAATCAAGGTGTTGGCCAGGGTTGGATTCTCATCTGGAAACTTGACTGGGGAGCTCATGTAGTTACTGACAGCATTCAGTTCCTTGTGGTTGTAGGACTGAGAGCTTCAGCTTTTTGTTTTGGGGTTGGGTTTTTTTGTTTGTTTGGTTTTTGGTTTTTGGTTTTTTTGGTCACTATTACCTATTGGATAGAGGTGTCCCTCAGCTTATAGAGACCACCCGTACTTCTTTGCCATGTGGGGTTCCCCAACATGGCCATTTTCCTTCCTCTCAGCTAGCAAGGGAGAAACTCCAGCAAGACAAGGAGTGTATGGTGTTAGGGAATATCCTAATTTCATTCTTTTACAGGTAGCTGTCCAGTTTTCCCAGCACCACTTATTGAAGAGGCTGTCTTTTCTCCATTGTATATTCTTGCCTCCTTTATCAAAGATAAGGTGACCATATGTGCATGGGTTTATCTCTGGTCTTTCTATCCTGTTCCATTGATCTATATTTCTATTTTTGTGCCAGTACTATCTTGATTACTGTAGCTTTGTAGTATAGTCTGAAGTCAGGGAGCCTGATTCTCCAGCTCCGTTTTTCTTTCTCAAGATTGCTTTGGCTATTCAGGTCTTTTGTGTTTCCATAAAAATTGTGAAATTTTTTGTTCTAGTTCTGTGAAAAATGGCATTGGCAGTTTGATAGGGATTGAATCGAATCTGTAGATTGCTTTAGGTAGTATAGTCATTTTCACAATGTTGATTCTTCCAATCCAAGAACATGGTATATCTCTCCATCTGTTTGTATCATCTTTATTTTCTTTCATCAGTGTCATAGTTTTCTGCATACAGGTCTTTTGTCCCCTTAGGTAGGTTTATTCCTAGGTATTTTATTCTTTTTGTTGCAATGGTAAATGGGAATGTTTCCTTAATTTCTCTTTCAGAGTTTTCATCATTAGTGTACAGGAATGCAAGAGATTTCTGTGCATTAATTTTGTATCCTGCTACTTTACCAAATTCATTGATTAGCTCTAGTAGTTTTCTGGTAGCATCTTTAGGATTCTCTATGTATAGTATCATGTCATCTGCAAACAGTGAGTTTTACTTCTTTTCCGATTTGGATTCCTTTTATTTCTTTTTCTTCTCTGATTGCTGTGGCTAAAACTTCCAAAACTATGTTGAATAATAGTGGTGAGAGTGGGCAGCCTTGTTTTGTTCCTGATCTTAGTGGAAATGCTTACAGTTTTTCACCATTGAGAATGATGCTTGCTGTGGGTTTGTCATATATGGCCTTTATTATGTTGAGGTAAGTTCCCTCTATGCCTGCTTTATGGAGAGTTTTTATCATAAATAGGTGTTGAATTTTGTCAGAAGCTTTTTCTGCATCTATTGAGATGATCATATGGTTTTTCTCCTTCAATTTGTTAATATGGTATATCACATTGATTGATTTGCATATACTGAAGAATCCTTGCATTCCTGGGATAAACCCCAGTTGATCCTGGTGTATGATCCTTTTAATGTGCTGTTGGATTCTGTTTGCTAGTATTTTGTTGAGGATTTTTGCATCTATGTTCATCAGTGATATTGGCCTGTAGTTTTCTTTCTTTGCGACATCTTTGTCTGGTTTTGGTATCAGGGTGATGGTGGCCTCGTAGAATGAGTTTGGGAGTGTTCCTCCCTCTGCTATATTTTTGAAGAGTTTGAGAAGGTTAGGTGTTAGCTCATCTCTAAATGTTTGATAGAATTCGCCTGTGAAGCCATCTGGTCCTGGGCTTTTGTTTGTTGGAAGATTCTTAATCAGTGTTTCAGTTTCAGTACATATGATCGGTCTGTTTCTATTTTATATTTCTTCCTGATTCAGTCTCAGAAGGGTGTGCTTTTCTAAGAATTTGTCCATTTCTTCCAGGTTGTCCATTTTATTGGCATATAGTTGCTTGTAGTAATCTCTCATGATCCTTTGTATTTCTGCAGTGTCAGTGGTTACTTCTCCTTTTTCATTTCTAATTCTGTTGATTTGAATCTTCTCCCTTTTTTCCTTATGAGTCTGGCTAGTGGTTTATCAATTTTGTTTGTCTTCTCAAAGAAGCAGCTTTTAGTTTTATTGATCTTTGCTATCATTTCCTTCATTTCTTTTTCATTTATTTCTAATCTGATCTTTATGATTTCTTTCCTTCTGCTGACTTTGGAGGTTTCTTTGTTCTTCTTTCTCTAATTGCTTTAGGTGTAAAGTTAGGTTGTTTATTTGAGATTTTTCTTGTTTCTTGAGGTAGGGTTGTATTGCTATAAACTTCCCTCTTAGAACTGCTTTTACTGCATCCCACAGGTTTTGGATCATCGTGTTTTCACTGTCATTTGTCTCTAGGTATTTTCTGATTTCCTCTTTGATTTCTTCAGTGGTCTCTTGGTTATTTAGTAGTGTATTGTTTAGCCTCCATGTGTTTGTATTTTTTACAGTTTTTTTTGTCCTGTAATTGATATCTAGTCTTATAGTGTTGTGGTCAGAAAAGATAGTTGATATGATTTCAATTTTCTTAAATTTATGAAAGCTTGATTTGTGACCCAAGATGTGATCTATCCTGGAGAATGTTCCATGCACACTTGATAAGAAAGTGTAATCTGTTGTTTTTGGATGGAATGTCCTATAAATATCAATTAAGTCCATCTTGTTTAATGTATCGTTTAAAGCTTGTGTTTTCTTATTTATTTTCATTTTGGGTGATCTGTCCATTGGTAAAAGTGGGGTGTTAAAGTCCCCTACTATTATTGTGTTACTGTTCATTTCCCCTTTTATGGCTGTTAGCATTTGCCTGATGTATTGAGGTGCTCCTATGTTGGGTGCATAAATATTTACAATTGTTATATCTTCTTCTTGGATTGATCCCTTGATCATTATGTAGTGTAATTCTTTGTCTCCTGTAATAGTCTTTATTTCAAGTCTACTTTTTCTGATACGAGAATTGCTACTCCAGCTTCCTTTTGATTTCCATTTGCATGGAATATCTTTTTCCATCCCCTCATTTTCAGTCTGTATGTGTCCCTAGGTCTGAAGTGGGTCTCTTGTAGACAGCATATATATGGGTCTTGTTTTTGTATCCATTCAGCCAGTCTATGTCTTTTGGTTGGAGCATTTAATCCATTTACATTTAAGGTAATTATCAATATGTATGCTCCTCTTACCATTTTCTTAATTGTTTTGGGTTTGTTATTGTAGGTCTTTTCCTTCCTTGTGTTTCCTGCCTAGAGAAGTTCCTTTAGCATTTGTTGTAAAGCTGGTTTTGTGGTGCTGAATTCTCTTAACTTTTGCTTGTCTGTAAAGGTTTTAATTTCTCCATCGAATCTAAATGAGACCCTTGCTGGGTAGAGTAATCTTGGTTGTAGATTTCTTCCCTTTCATCACTTTAAATATGTCCTGCCCCTCCCTTCTGGCTTTCAGAGTTTCTGCTGAAAGATCAGCTGTTAACCTTATGGGGATTCACTTGTATGTTATTTGTTGCTTTTCCCTTGCTGCTTTTAATATGTTTTCTTTGTATTTAATTTTTGATAATTGGTTTAATATGTGTCTTGGCGTGTTTCTCCTTGGATTTATGCTGTATGGGACTTTCTGCACTTCCTGGACTTGATTATGTCCTTTCCCATATTAGGGAAGTTTTCAACTATAATCTCTTCTTATATTTTCTCAGTCCCTTTCTTTTTCTCTGCTTTTTCTGGGACCCCTATAATTCGAATGTTGGTGTGTTTAATGTTGTCCCAGAGTTCTCTGAGACTGTCCTCAATTCTCTTCATTCTTTTTTCTTTATTCTGCTCTGTGGTAGTTATTTCCGCTATTTTATCTTCCAGGTCACTTATCCGTTCTTCTGCCTCTGTTATTCTGCTATTGATTCCTTCTAGAGAATTTTTAATTTCATTTATTGTGTTGTTCATCATTGTTTGTTTGCTCTTTAGTTCTTCTAGGTCCTTGTTAAACGTTTCTTGTATTTTCCCCATTCTGTTTCCAAGATTTTGGATCATCTTTACTCTCATTACTCTGAATTCTTTTTCACGTAGACTGCCTATTTCTTCTTCATTTGTTTGGTCTGGTGGTTTTTTACCTTGCTCCTTCATCTGCTGTGTTTCTCTGTCTTCTCATTTTGCTTAACTTACTGTGTTTGGGTCTCCTTTTCACAGGCTGCATGTTCGTAGTTCCCGTTGTTTTTGGTGTCTGCCCCCTGTGGATAAGGTTGGTTCGGTGGGTTGTGTAGGCTTCCTGGTGGAGGGGACTGGTGCTTGTGTTCTGGTGGAGGAGCTGGATCTTGTCTTTCTGGTGGGCAGGACCGTGTCTGGTGGTGTGTTTTGGGACATCTGTGAACTTATTATGATTATAGGCAGCCTGTCTGCTAATGGGTGGGGTTGTGTTCTTGTCTTGCTAGTTGTTTGGCATGGGGTGTCCAGCACTGGAGCTTGCTGGTCATTGAGTGGAGCTGGGTCTTAGCATTGAGACAGAGATCTCTGGGAGAGCTCTCGCCGATTGATATTATGAGGGGCCGGGAGGTCTCCTGTGGACCAATGTCCTGAACTCGTCTCTCCCACCTCAGAGGCTCAGGCCTGACACCCGGCCAGAGTACCAAGACCCTGTCAGCCACACAACTCAGAAGAAAAGGGAGAAAGGAAAAAAAAGAAATAAATAAATAAAATAAAATAAATAAAGTTATTAAAATAAAAAAGATTAAAAATTGTTAAAATAAAAAAATTAAAAAGTAATTTAAAAAAAAGAAGACAGCAACCAAACCAATAAAACAATCCAGTGATAACAAGAGCTAAAAACTATAGTTAAAAAAAAAAAAAAAAGACAGACAGAACCCTAGGACAAATGGTAAAAGCAAACATATACAGACAAAATCACAGAAAGAAGCATAAAGATACACACTCACAAAAAGAGAAAAAGAAAAAAAATATATATATATATATAAGGAAGAAAGCAACCAAATCAATAAACAAATCTACCAGTGATAATAAGTTCTAAATACTAAACTAAGATAAACATAAAACTAGAAACAAATTAGACGCAGAAGGCAAACCCCAAGTCTACAGTTGCTCCCAAAGTCCACCACGTTAGTTTTGGGATGATTCATTGTCTGTTCAGGTCTTCCAGAGATGGATGGAACATCAAGTTGATTGTGGAGATTTAATCCGCTGCTCCTGAGGCTGCTGGCGGAAATTTCCCTTTCTCTTCTTTGTTCGCACAGCTCCTGGGGTTCAGCTTTGGAGCTGGCCCCGCCACTGCGTGTAGGTTGCCTGAGGGCATCTGTTCTTCGCTCAGACAGGACGGGGTTAAAGTAGCAGCTGATTAGGGGGCTCTGGCTCACTCAGGCCTAGGGGAGGGCAGGGTATGGAATGAGGGGCGAGCCTGCGGCGACGGAGGCCAGCGTGACGTTGCAACGGCCTGAGGTGCGCCACATGTTCTCCCCGGGAAGTTGTCCCTGGATCACGGGACCCTGGCAGTGGCGGGCTGCACAGTCTCCCGGGAGGGGAGGTCTGGATAGTGACCTGTGCTTGCACACAGGATTCTTGGTGGCTGCAGCAGCAGCCTTAGCGTTTCACGCCCGTCTCTGTTGTCTGCGCTGATAGCCGCGCTCGCGCCCATCTCTGGAGCTCATTTAGGTGGTTCTCTGAATCCCCTCTCCTTGCGCACCCCGAAACAATGGTCTCTTGCCTCTTCGGCAGCTCCAGACTTTTTCCCAGACTCCTTCCCGGCTAGCTGTGGCACACTAGCCCCCTTCAGGCTGTGTTCACGCAGCCAACCCCGGTCCTCTCCCTGGGATCTGACCTGCGAAGCCCGAGCCTCAGCTCCCAGACCCCACCCGTCCCGGTGGGTGAGCAGACAAGCTTCTCGGGCTGGTGAGTGCTGGTCAGCACCGATCCTCTGTGTGGGAATCTCTCTGCTTTGCCCTCTGCACCCCTGTTGCTGGGCTCTCCTCCGTGGCTCCGAAGCCTCCCCCCGACCCCATCCCCACCAGTGAAAGGGCTTCCTAGTGTGTAGAAACGTTTCCCCCTTCACAAGCTCCCTCCTAGAGGTACAGGTCCCATCCCCATTCTTTTGTCTCTGATTTTTCTTTTTTCTTTTGCCCTACCCAGGTACGTGGGGAGTCTCTTGCCTTTTGGGAAGTCTGAGGTCTTCTGCCAGCGTTCAGTAGGCGTTCTGTAGGAGCTGTTCCACATGTAGATGTATTTTTGATGTATTTGTGGAGAGGAAGGTGATCTTCATGTCTTACTCCTCCACCATCTTGAAGGTCCTCCTCTATTTATGAGAAACTTTAAAACAGATCTTTCTCTGAAAGATTTTTGGGTTCTGTCTTCTCTGTTCCCTTCATTAGTGTGAATAATAAAGAGCTGACTGCAGTGCTGAGTGTGGGTCTACACAGAGTGAGCCTGTTTATGGGTAGCCATATAAAGCTCATTTTAAAAGCAGGCCACACTTTACTGACTCTGTGTTAACATCTTCTCCACTCTGACTTCCAGTTTTTTCTCTGTGAACTTGTACACTGTAATCCAATATGGGAATGAAAAGTGCTGGTGTGTGCCTTACCAGTTTTACATTTGATAAGAACTACCTTGGAAGAATTGTCCTATTTGCTCATATCCAGTTTCCTCAAATCTTCCCCCTTCAAGTTTACCTACTTTTATAACTGACTGTAACCACCCAGCTCAAAATGATCATTCTATCAGAAAGAGAAGAAGGCTTGGTTCAAGCCCTGGGCAAACTGCAGCATAAGGACAAGGTGTGTTTGTATAAGACAAGCCTTTATTCCCTTTACAAACATGCCAACTTGCCAAAGACAAGCAAATGACAAATACTGGCTATAGTCTGGACCAGGAAGAGTGGCTCCCAGCCTTTACTCAGCCTCACCCCACATTCCCAGAACTCTCACTGAGCCTCAACACCAGGCTGTTCTTGGGACATTTTTCTCCAAGGGATAGGACACATTTTTTTCAGCTAAGGGCTTGATCTTACCTTTCTATGTCAACAGAGGGCAGCAGAGAGCACCACTCTGTAGCCTAACCTGTAGGCCTCAAACTGGGTGAAGCCCAATCCCCTAGTGCCTACAGAGACAAATAACATGGGTGATATTTTTAGCTATGGCTAAGACTAGGGCTGTTACAGGCATGGCGGGGGGGGGGGGGGGGGGGGGGGGGTTGCTAAACATTTTGCATTATGTAGAAAAGTCCCATGCATGGAAGAATATTCCCACCCCCAAATGTTAGTTAACTTCCTTCTGGTATTGTTCTCCAACCTCAAGTAAAGCATTCCTGCCTAACTTAGCACTTTCACCATTTTGTGTTGTTATTCATCTTAGCAAAGCTCCTTGATACTACAAACTGGCCTTTTCATCTTTGCATTTTCACTTTTTAAACTCATTTTAAATTTTAGTCATTGAATGATCGTAGACAGATCTTTAATAGGGGAGGGACAAGAGGTAATGGATAGAATTTAAAAGTATGTCAGTAGGTTACAGAGTTTAGATAGAGCTGGATTAGATGAGCCCATCTTCTTGAACCTTAATTTTCTCACATATAAAATGAGACTAACATATACCCTATTTTAAAATACTCTGTAAATTGTAAAGTGAAGGACAAAATTTTTTACAAAGAATGTCTAGGACCAGATTTGTTCCCAATGATTATTTTTGGAAATTAGATATCCAAACCTCTGAAAGAGCACAACTACGTAAAGAAGATATTTTAGCACAAAAGGCATGGTATATAATATGGGACATAAAAAAATAACAAGAAACAGATATGTATTGTATGTATATATCATTGAATAGTGATTTTTGAAGTTTTTGTACCACAACTCACAGTGGGAAGCATAGCTTTTATAGTGTCCCATTACATATATATAACAAGTTTCTTGAAACAATATACTTAACTTCACCACATGGGATATACTATTTTCTGTTCTATTTCATCTAATTTTTAAAATGATAGTCATGACCTACTAAATTAATTTTTTATTGAAGTACAGTTGATTTACAATGTTGCATTAATTTCTGCTGTACAGCAAAGTGATTTGGGTATATATATGTTATATTATATATATTCTTTTTCATATTCTTTTCCATTATGACTTATCACAGGATGTTGAAAATAGTTCCCTGTGCTATACAGTAGGACCTCGTTGTTTATCCATCCTGTATATAATAGTTTGCATCTGCTGACCCCAACCTCCCAATCCATCTCTCTCCCACCCCCTCCCCCTTGGCAGCCATAGGTCTGTTCTCTATGTCTGTGAGTCTGTTCTGTTTTGTAGGTAGGTTTATTTGTGTCACATTTTAGATCATATACATATATATATGTATATATGAGACCTGTTAAATTATTTTCCCAACAACAACTTTGATTCTTTAAAACAAATATGTCAAATATCTGAGTCCATCAAAAATAAATATTTCGGGGCTTCCCTGGTGGCGCAGTGGTTGAGAGTCTGCCTGCTGATGCAGGGGACACGGGTTCGTGCCCCGGTCTGGGAAGATCCCACATGCCGCGAAGCGGCTGGGCCCGTGAGCCATGGCCGCTGAGCCTGCGCGTCCGAAGCCTGTGCTCTGCAACGGGAGAGGCCACAACAGTGAGAGGCTCACGTACCGAAAAAAAAATAATAATAATAATAAATAAATAAATAAATAAATAAATATTTCGGGTGCCTCTTTTCCTAGGCCTCTGTGCATATAGTCTGCCTGGGTGGTCCTGAACAATTCATTTCATGAAATAAATTCTAACAGCTTCTTTTTCATTTGCCTATTATTGCTCTTACCACTGTCACAGATCAGGCTGCCAGGCCATGGATTATTCACAGGCCTGTGGATCATACCCTTAAAATGGACTTCTTCAATAACTACTGTAGCATAACTTTTAAAATGGTTGATTATACATATTCCTCTGAAAACATATCCAGTTGTTTGGATGCTTTTTGTTTGAGACTCCCAGTCAAGTTATTTTTCTCTTACAAACAGACTAGTATAATGAGAGCATAGGTTCTGGAAACTGCTGCCCTTTTTTTTTTTTAAACTGGCTTTGTGATTTCAAATTATTTAGCTTTTCTGTGTCTCACGTTCCAAATCTTAAAACGGGGATCAAAATACCTACTCAAATCATTGTATTAATTGAGGTATTTATATGGGGCCCTTAGCATAATAGTTGATATATAGTAAAAATTGATAAAAGTCACTGACTTTATTTTTTTTTTAATTTATTTTTATTGAAATATAGTTGATTTACAATGTTGTGTTAGTTTCAGGTCCCCCCCCCCTTTTCCCTTTGGTAACCATAAGTTTGTTTTCTATGTCTGTGGGGTCTGTTTCTGTTTTACGTATAAGTTCATTTGTATCTTTTTTTTTTTTTTTTTTAGATTCTACATATAAGCGATATCATTTGATATTTGTCTTTCTCTGTCTGGCTTACTTCACTTAGTATGATAATCTTTTTTTTTTAAATAAATTTATTTATTTATTTTTTGGCTGCGTTGGGTCTTTGTTGTTGTGGTGCACAGGCTTCTCATTGCGGTGGCTTCTCTTGTTGCAGAGCACGGGCTCTAGGCATGTGGGCTTCAGTAGTTGTGGCACGCAGGCTCAGTAGTTGTGGCACACGGGCTTAGTTGCTCCGCAGCATGTGCGATCTTCCTGGACCAGGGATCGAACCCATGTGTCCTGCATTGGCAGGCAGATTCTTAACCACTGCGCCACCAGGGAAGTCCCTGTACTGAAGTTTTTACATGTGCTATTTTACTTAACTTTCACGTAATAGGCTTAGCCTATTATCCCCACTTTATTTTTCCTCTTCCAGTTTTATTGAGATATAATTGACATACAACACTGTATGAATTTAAGGTGTACAACATAATGATTTGACTTACATACATTATGAAATGACTACCACATAAGTTTAGTAAATATCTATCATCTTATATACATACAAAAGAAAAAAAAGAAAAAACATTTTTCCCCTGTGATGAGATCTCTTAGGATTTACTCTCTTAACTTTCATATATAACATACAGCAGTGTTAATTATATTAATCATGTTGTACATTACATCCTTAGTACCTATTTATCATATAACTGGAAGTTCGTACCTTTTGACCACCTTTGTCACCATACAAAGATGTTACATTATTAATGACTATATTCCCCACACTGTACATTTCATCCTCCCTCTAATAATGAGAAACTGACACTCAGGTTTACCTGAACTTACATAACTAATAAATAACAGAGTCAGGATTTGAACCCAGATCTCTTTACTAGCTTCTAACCACATTGGTGCCTGTGAAGGAAATCTGAATCTTCATGCATTAGCACTGAGGTCATCATACTCTTTCTTTTTCTTGGTGTTTATGACAAAAATTGTCACTGGATCATAATACTTTAACTTCTCTTAGGTTCTGGCTTAACTGAGTCATTTTCCTTAAAAAAAAACACATTTTTTTTTCTCAAGAACAAAACCAACTCTAGAATAGCTCATATTTTTATGCCAGAATAATTGTACCTTAACTTCTATTCTTAAATTTTTTCCTAATAATGAGTTTTGAATATCTTCTTGGGAAAGGAGACCAGTCATCTTCTAGTCATTATTGAAATTTGAAGAGGTTTATTTGGTTCTTTAAAGAGCTTACTCACCTTGATAATGGCTTTGTAGTACTCCACACTTAGTATGCCCACGTGCTGAAATAAAAAATTACTTGTGACTATGGGACTTGGCTTAATATCTCTAGAGGTGCAATGTCCCATTCAGTAGCCACTAGCCACATGTGACTATTTATTTTTCAATTTAAATTAAATAAAATTTAAAATTCAGTTCCTCAGTCATACTAGCCACATTTCAAATGCTAATGTATGAGACAGTGCAAATTATAGAACATTTCTATCATCACAAGAAGTTCTCAAGGAAGTATTGCTCTAGGATGTACATTTTTCATGGCCCCCTTTCCCTACCTTCCAAATTCTGTCCCTAAAACAACATTGGCCTCCTTGAAGAATAACCTGTGCAGTTTCTGTAATTTGGGGATACAGCTTATCCTCCCAATGATTTCCCACGATGTTTGACATAGAGAAGTTTTTATTGGCCCAGTTGGTATTTCTGTGCTCTACGGAGGCATGCTAACCCAGACTAAGTTCATCTTACTAAAATGGCAAGTCTGTAGAGCCAGCTAATTTTTATTTGCCAGATTACATATTAAACCAATATCTTAGGTGGCTGTTATTAGAAGCATTTATATACTCTGTTTTGTTGAATTGCTTCAGAGACCTACCCTGATCCTTGATTGAGTAGTGATGTTGCTCTCAAACCTTACAGGCAACATGTTAGCTTCTGTAACAGATTTGGCCATCTTATTGACATGTTGCACAAAGAGGTTGCCTGTATTAGTTAGTCTGTATTATTTGGAAGTGTTTGTTTGTTCTTTGTTTTTTTTAATAAATCCAATTCTTCCAGTGTATCCTGGTTGGCTTTGATTGCTGTTGAAGGAAACAGAGATGTATATTCATCTTCTTTCCATTTGTGGGTTCTAAAATAATCCTGGTACATGGACATATTGATTGATATAGATTAGTGTGGTGCACTCAGACCTACTAGGAATGTACCAGTACTACATTGGTCCTGAGCACACCCATCTCGCATGGGTAAATTTCTTTGGTCTATCTTTTCCATAGTGACATACCACAATAAGCTCCTTTAGAGAAATTTGTTGAATATGTTGTTTGCCAATGATATTTTATTGCTTGAATATATAGAACAATATACTGAACATCTTTCCTGTGTATAAAATAGTCCTGGGAAGTTGGGTGTTTTTTTCCCCCAAGTGGGGTAAGCAGTGAGCAGTGCTTACTAGTGTCAGGTTTGAACCCTTTATAACCACATAGAAACAGGCAACTGCTCTCCTTCTCTCAGCTGTACAAATAATCTGATTGAGAGAGAGAGCAGATATCTGTTCAGAATGTTCTTGGTCACTGGACACCTTATAACCAAGGCCTTATATTAACCACCTTGTTCCAGTTTCAAGGTCATTCCCCAAGTTCAAAAAAGTTATGATCAGTATTAGTAAAGTATTGGTAATTGTGAAGTGAAATGATGGGATACAGGGCAATAAATTATATTAATCTCCATTTCTGTGTAACTTTGAAAAAATTTAAAATGAAGAGTAAAAAATGAACTCTTCTCAATAACTCTGTAATGACCTATATGGGAAAAGAATCTAAAATAAAGAGTGGATGTATGTATATGTATAACTGATTCACTTTGCTGTACAGCAGAAACTAACACAACATTGTAAATCAACTATACTCCAATAAAATTTTAAAAATTTTGTTGACGATACTAAGCTAAAAAAAAAAAGTAAACAATGTCACAAGTTTTTTTGTTGTTTTTTTGGGGAGGGTTGTTTTGTTTTGTTTTTGCTCCTGAGTTGTATGAGTTCCTTGTATTTTTTGGAAATTAACCCATTATCAGACAATCTATCTGGTTTACAAATATTTTCTTTTACTCTGTAGGTTGCCTTGTCATTCTGTTGACTGGAGCTTTTTAGTTTGATATAGTCCCACTTGTCTATTTTTGCTCTTGTTGCCTCTGCTTTTGGTGTCATTTCAAGAAATTATTGCCAAGACTGATGTCAAGAATGAGTAAGGAACTTGAACAGACAGTTCTCCAAAGAAGACATACAAATGGCCAATAGGTATATGAAAAGGTGCTTACCATCATTAATTATCAGGGAAATGCAAATCAAAACCACAATGAGATATCACCTCACACCTCTTAGGATGGTTTATTATTTTTTAAAAAGATAACAAGTGTTGGGAAGGTTGTGGAGAAATTGGAACCCTTGTACACTTTTGATGGGAATGTAAAATAGTGCAGCAGCTATGAAAAACAGTATGTAGATTTATCATAAAATTAAAAATGGAACTACCATAGGATCCAGCAATCTCACTTCTGGGTATATATCCAAAAGAATTGAAATCAGGATCTCAAGGAGATATCTGCACTCCCATATTTATTGCAGCACTATTCACAGTAGCCAACATATGGAAACAACCCAAGTGTCCATTGACAGATGAATGGATAAAGAAAATGTATATACTGTATGTACAATGGAATATTGTTCAGCCTTTAAAAAGGAAATTCTGCCATTTGCAACAACATGGATGAACCTGGAGGACATTAAGCTAAGTAAAATAAGCCAGTCACAAAAAAGACAAATACTGCTTGATTCCACTTATACGAGTTATCCAAAATAGTCAAACTCATGAAAGCAGAGAATACAATAGTGGTTTCCAGGGCCTGAGGGGAGAGGGAAATGGGGACTTGTTATTCAATGGGTATAAAGTTTCAGTTATACTAGATGAATAAGTTCTAGAGGTCTGCTGTACAATATAGTGCCTATAGCTAACAATACGGTATTTTATTGTGCATTTCAAAATTTGCTGAAAGTAGGTCTCATGTTAAATGTTCTTGCCAGAAAAACTAACAAAAATATCAGCAATAACAAAAAACCCAAAGGAACATGAGGAACTCTGGGAAATAGATATTTCTACTACCTTGACTGTGATTATGGTATCATGGGTATTTGCACAGTTCCAAGCTTATCAAATTGTACACATTAAATATAGTAGTTCTTTGTATAGCAATTACACCTCAATAAAGCTGTTAAAATTTTTTAAATAAGAAAAAATTTTTTAATATCATGAGCTCTTTGGGTGAATTTAATTATAGCTGTTTTGTTATTAGTAATAAGACATCTTACTAAAACAAAAATTAGCTCAAAGAAACATTAACAGCTCTTTTGGAGCTGCATCTTAATTGAATGTCAGAAGTTTAATAAACCAATGAGGAAATGTCCTACCTTATTTAAATGTAGCAGTAAATTACCCTTCCACACCCACTTTTGATTCATCGCAAATGTCAGCAAGGTGATATTGTTCTACCAAACAATTACACTTATGTAATATTTTCTTACCTATTTCCTTAATCGCTAGGTTGTTATTCCCATTATTATTTCTCTACTATTTTGCTTTTACAAGTCTTGGTGTGCAGGGCATGCTTGTCTACTGGACATCAGTTTTAGAAACTCTGTGACTTTGATTTGTTTTTATCACATCAGATCAGGCACATTGTTGAACAGCAAGAAAAGGGTTAAAGAAAATAGCTCTAATGAATAAAAGATCGTGATATCTTCTATATGCATGCACTGAGTTCACCAAAATTCTGATTCCCTCATTCAGTAGTAATAATAATGTTTTCAGGACTATTGCAGCGCTTGCACACACACGCACACACACACACACACACACACACACACACACCCTCCCTCCTCAGGCTGCCAGTCTGCCCTCATTCAGTAGCAATAATAATGTTTTCATGACTATTGCAGCGCTTGCACACACACACACATATGCGCGCGCGCGCGCGCACACACACACACACACACACACACACACACACACACACACACACACACACACACACACACACACACACACACACACACACACACACACACACACACACACACACACACACACACACACACACACACACACACCCTCCCTCCTCAGGCTGCCAGTCTGTCCTAAGGCATTGGCAGACGCCCTGATTGGTGGGCTCTGTTTATTCTGTGACCAGATTCCTTCTGAAAGAAGGCAGGCCATGACTGCCTGAAGTCTATTGGCCGGGGCTGCTCTGGACCCTCCCTTTCTTTTTCACAGCACACACCACAGCGAAGTCTGTGCGGAATCCTAAACCAGCCCAATTTACATCCATTCATGAATCTGTGACGTCAGCAAGCCTTCGGGCTCCTTTGCGGTGGGAGGGAGGATTGTGTGGGTAGAATCCCCCTCCCCCTTATTTTTCTAATTCTGCAAGGCTTTTTAAATTAACCTTACATCTTTTTAAAGCAAGAAAATGGAACGGCATGTGTAGGAATTCTTCATTGTTGTGAGTATCGCACTGTTTTTCTGTTTCATCAGCATTTATTTCACAAGGACAGATGGAGAATGTATTTGTGATTTGAGGTGATTAGAAAACTGATATTATTGAAGGAGACACGATGAGAGAGACAGACAGAAGCAAAGAGAAACCTGAAACCCCGTTACAGCTAGGAGCCTCTGAAACTGACAGCTGATTTTCCTTTGCTTGTCTGCCTGCTAGACGTGGACATTTTTCATTTACGGTTCTGCACGTTACCTCTGGATGCTGGCTTGGCTTTCCTTAAAGGGAGATTCATCCCTCTGAGCGATGATGTGAATTGTATTACAGGAGAAGCCCAGAACTGGTACCAGAAAGGTGCTGGAGAAAGCCGGGCCAGCTAGACAGAGCAGGTTCTAGCCTGATGAGCACTTGTCTTCCTTTCTGCCGTCCTTTCTGTTGTTTCTCACCCTTGACCTTGCCTTTGTTTCATAATTGTATAACAGTCAATATCTTGGGATTGCAGTTTGGGGAAGATGAATACCAGTTCAATCTTTTTTTTTTCTTCCCAAAAGCTTTTATTATGGGAGCTGTAGTCGTATATGTATACATATTTATAGCTCTTTATGTCACTCTGTACATTTTATTTACGTTTTCAAAAACCTAAAGCCTGCACCAGAGGCAAAAGGGGAATTATCCTTAAATTCTGATTTGTTAAATATCCCCTAATGAAAACTAAGAAGTGGTTTCTTAGTATATCCCATAATTATATGCCTAGAAATGCTCATGAGCATTTTTCTAAGATGAACTTCCCACTGAAAATCGTTTATTCCACTGTGTCTGGGGAACACAGAAAACTTCTGATATGTTCCAGGTATTAAGTTGGTTTGATAGTTTGCTTGGAGTTTTAACAGAAAGTTAGTCTTTGTGACTGAATTTGTTTTCCAAGGCTCTGGTTGATTCTGGTGAAAGTTGTGGTAGTAAAGAAGAGGGATGTGACATTGTGGCATGTTCTACCCCTGGGGCAGCTCCTCAACCCATATAATCTAATAGCATTTTCCAACTGCCTCACTTAGAGCAGTTTATAGTCTAGCAGCAGCATGTACCCGGTTGTTCTTTCTAGTGAGAGAGAACACAAAATGTCTTGTTATTTTTTTATCATTTAGCCTTGTCTTGTTTACCTTGTATAATCAATTCTTAGTTTTGAGATTTTCAGATTATAATCTCCTCATGAAACAAGACTTCTAAATTATGGTCCTAATGCTATCTTTTGAATTATTCTTATTAATGAATCTTCCAACTGTAAACTCATTTCATTTCAAAATTACCTGAGGATTTAGAATTTTCTTTTTATTTCTCATCTGACATTCCCCTCATTCATTTTGTTTTCCTGAGTACATTTGAACTCACTAGAGTTATAGAAGGGAAAACTTCTGCCTGATTGTAAACCAGATTTTTGTCCTATGCTCAGATAACTATGGTGTCATATTTTGCTACTTTTTAATCTGCTGGGTTGAATAAATGACAAAATTCCCTATATTTGTAAACATCTAGACTTATTTCAGCATTTTTTGTGTATGTACCTTCAGAGCCTCTATTGAAAGTAGCAATTTCGAAGTTAGTTTAAATTATTAAAGTCTACTAGGTCACTGCTAGATCAAAAGACTGAATCCTTATGACTTTTTAAAAAATGTGTTTCCATAATTAAACTCATCTTAGGAAATGTTCATCAGACTCTTTTATATACATTTTGCCAAAGAGAGCTTAATTTCCATGAAAGAAATACAGTTTGCCTTTTGGTTTTATTAAAGTAAAGCTATCCCTTTAAGGCACAGAGTGGATATAGAATCTCCCCCTCTCTCCACTCCTAGTGGCTGTATTCTAGATTATATTTATTTTCATGTATGGTGTACTTGTAGGGAAAAAAACAATAACTCTTAATTGTTTAATATCAAACAATAAAATCCTGTGTATCAGTGACTGTCAATAGATGGCTTTCTGTTTAAAAATTGAAGCTACTCCAGAAGTAGGAATTAATTTATTTAGTAAACAAAGTCAGTCAAACCAGAGCTGTGTCCTGTGGAGCTGTCAAAAGAATAGTTCCTAAGGGCCAGCGGCCACATCCACTGTTATATGGTGAAACAACCATACTTTGAATGGCAGAACCGGTCAGTTTGGTTTGCACTGTCTGCTTACCATCTCTCTATGTGCTATAGCTGAATTAATTGCTTGGGGCATTTAAATGAATCAAGATAGCCAAGATGATCAGTTCTGCCAGGTGGCAGCCTGACTCTTTACAATTTTGATTAAAATTTTAAAAAAACCATTCACCAAGAACACTCTTTTACTTAAAAAAAGTCATTTAAAAGATATCATACTCCTGCTCTGTGTCCATTATTATTCCTTAAGGATATGGGAGAGAGAAAGAATTAGAAGATGCCATCTTTACCCCTAAGGAATCTAGAAGGTAAAATACCATATACACTTTGAGTGTTGTGGTTCAGAAATTGGTTTCTGTAAATAGACATTAAGATTAGAATTACCTGGGGAACTTTCTGTCTCTCTTTCCTAGCCAGTGGTTTTTCATATGTTCATAGAGTTGTTCAACCATCACCACAATCAATTTTAGAACATTTTCATCATTGCAAAAAGAAACCCCACACCTATTAGCAGTCACTCCTCATTTCCCCTCAACTATCAGCCCTAGGCAACCACTAATCTACTTTCTCTACACATAGACTTGCCTATTCTGACCACTTCTTATAAATGAAATTATACAGTGTATGGTCTTTTGTGACTACAGTTGACCCTTGAACAATGTGTGAGGGGGGGTTAATCTGAGTGTAATTTATACTCATCCTCTGTATCTGCAGTTCTTCCACATACTTGGATTCAACCAACCACAGACTGTATAGTACTATGGTAGTTACTATTGAAAAAAATCTGAGTATATGTGGACCTGCACAGTTCAAACTCATGTTGTTCGAGGGGCAACTGTAGCTTTTTTCACTTAGTACAAGGTTTTCAAAGTTTATCCATGTTGTAGCATGTATCAGTGCTTCGTTCCTTTTTATCGCCGAATAATATTCCATTGAATAGCTATACCACATGCTACTTATCCATTCATTGGTTGATGGACATTTGGGTTTTTTCCACTTTTTGTCTACTGTATGAATAATACTTCTATGTACATTTGTGTACAAGTTTTTGTGTAAACATATGTTTTCATTTCTTTTGGGTATATACCTAGGAGTGAAATTGCTAGGTCATATGATAACTATATGTTTAATATTTTCAGACTTTTCCAATAACCATTTTCCAAAGCAGCTGCACCATTTTGCATTCCCACTAGCAATGTATGAGGGTTTCAGTTTCTCCACATCTTCGTCAACAACTATTATTATCCATTTTTCTGGTAAGAGCAATCTTAATGAGTTTAAAGTGGAATTTCATTGTGGTTTTGGAGAAATATCTATTCAGATCCTTTGCTCATTTAAAAAAGTAGGTTATTCATCCTTTTATTATTGAGTTTAAGAGTCCTTTATATATTCTGGATACAAGTTCTTTATCAGGTATATGGTTTGTGATTTTTTTGTTGTTGGTCTGTGCGTTGTCTTTTTCACTTTCTTTATGATATTGTTTGCAGCACCAAATGTTTTAATTTCGATGAAGTTCAGTTTATCTATTTTTTGTCATTGTTGCTTGTGCTTTTGGTGTCATATCTAAGAAGGCTTTGCCTAACCCAAGGTTATGAAGATTTACTCTTATGTTTTCTTGTAAGAGTTTTAAAATTTTAGCTATTACATTTAGGTCTGTGATCCATTTTGAGTTAATTTTTGTCTATGGTATAAGGAAGGGTTCAACTTCATTCTTTTGAATGAGGATATCTAGTTCCAGCAATATTTGTTGAAAAGATTGTTCTTTCCCCCACTGACTTGTCTTGGCACACTACCAGGGAACTTAAAAAAAAATTGATGCCATGCTCCCGCCTCCAGAGATTCATATTTAATTGGTCTGTGGTGGGGGCCAGACATCTGCATTTTTCAAAAGCTCCGCAGATGATTCTAATGTGCAGCCAGGGATGAAAACTATTGGTATGGATAGAGGGTTAGTCTTACAAAAGAAGAGGGACATTATTTCTGAATCGGGAGACAGGATGAGTGAAGACATAGAATTCTGATATGGAAAGGAGAGAAAAGAAGAAAATTAAGATTCATACCAGAAAGTTTTGATTTTCTTGCTAAGTAGATGTTAGTCATTTTCAAAGAGTGAGGGCATCATCAGAGGTTAGTGAAATATGTTAAATTAAAGGAAGAGAAGGAGCTAACACTTACTAAGCAACTTTTACATGCCTGTAAATCTGCTAGGAGCTTTCACGTACATTATTTCATTTCAAATATAATCCTCAAGATATGAAGTGAATACTACCACTCCCATTTTACAGATGAGAAAACAGCCTCATAAAGGTTGCTGACTCAGCCAGACACCAGGTAGTGTACATTATACGCAATTTTTAAACCCAGCTCTAATTCTTATTTTTTTTAATTAATGCTCCCCCTTTTTTTTCTTCTAATTTTACACATTTTTTGGCTGTGTTGGGTCTTTGTTGCTGCGAGCGGGCTTTCTCTAGTTGCGGCGAGCGGGGGCTACTCTTCGTTGCGGTGCGCGGGCTTCTCATTGCGGTGACTTCTCTTGTCGTGGAGCACAGGCTCTAGGTGCACGGGCTCCAGTAGTTGTGGCTCGCGGGCTCTAGAGCGCAGGCTCAGCAGCTGTGGTGCACGGGCTTAGTTGCTCCGCAGCATGTGCTATCTTCCCAGACCAGGGCTCGAACCCGTGTCCCCTGCATTGGCAGGCGGATTCTTAACCACTGCGCCACCAGGGAAGTCCCCCCAGTTCTAATTCTTAATCCCATTCTCTTTCTTCTGTATACCATGAATTTTGAGCATTGAGTCCTACCATGCATTGAGATTGGTCCAGTCTAGCATGAATCTAAATCTTCTCTAGCAATGCTCTGGACTGGACAAACAGTAAGATAAGTTGGACAATGGGAGTAATATAGGGTTAAGTGTTGGTGCAGCAGGTGCAGTGGAAGATAAGAGGGTGAGGTGAATGAAAATCATCATGTGTTAGCTAATCATGGTGCCCAGGCTAGCTGTACTTTGCCTAGATGTAGCTGACAGGAAGGACCTGTAGAGGTCCTCTGTCCTCTGTAGAGGACAGAGGCCAATATACTGGACATGGGAGAATGATTGAAGGGAATGGTGGGGAGACCAGGGTAGAAGCGAGGATATATCAAATGCACTTGGCAGGTGTAGAAGTGTTGGCATTCATTTAATCAACAAATACTTATTGAGCATTTACTATACTTCTAGGTAC
Source organism: Tursiops truncatus (assembly GCF_011762595.2). Classification (NCBI taxonomy): domain Eukaryota; kingdom Metazoa; phylum Chordata; class Mammalia; order Artiodactyla; family Delphinidae; genus Tursiops; species Tursiops truncatus. The sequence continues at coordinate 62,122,298 of NC_047037.1, forward strand.
TGGGGACCCAGCAAGAGAAAAAATAGACAAAAATTCTTGCTCTCTTGAAGGCTTATTTTATTGGGGCTGACAAACAATGAATAAGTAAATTATGTTTATTATTAACTTAATAAATGTTAAGGAGAAAAATAAAGATAGGGGAGCAGAGAGTAGGGGTGGGGTAAAATCAAAAAGGGACCTTTTCATCATTTGGTTTATGTGCAGATATAGATTCCTCAAGGAGATTAAGGAGCCATCAAACTGAGGGGATGGTGGCTGACCATGCCAGGCACTTTGGGTATATAAAGACAGCAGCTTCTAAGTACTAAAACTCAGAGTGAGTATTTAGTATTAACTCGATACGTGGGCCTCTCACTGTTGTGGCCTCTCCCGTTGCGGAGTACAGGCTCCGGACGCGCAGGCTCAGCGGCCGTGGCTCACGGGCCCAGCCGCTCCACGGCATGTGGGATCTTCCTGGACCCGCGCACGAAACCGTGTCCCCTGCATCGGCAGGCGGACTCTCAACCACTGCGCCACCAGGGAAGCCCTAGTGTTAACTCTTGTTAAGCACTTTATACCCTGTTCGTGGCACAGGGTAGACACTTCATAAACGTTTGTTTATTGGATGAGTACTTTTTTTTTTTTTTGGATTAGTGATTTTTCCACTGGATGGAGGCCAGGGCAGGGATGGTGCTTGGGAAACTTTTTCAAACTTTGCTTGCTGCCCTATTAGGATAGATCCTTCTAAGTATGTGTGTTTATGTATAGTGCGGGTAAGGGGTTGTGTCCTTCCATAATGTCACAACTGAGAATCACTGCGTGATGAGGGATAGTTAACAAGGAGGATGTGTTCTAGCATTCAGATGAAATGGGCAGAGAACCATCAGTGTAGGGAATACTGCAGACTCCTTTTGCTTTTTACACTTTAGCAGGAGATTCTCATGCACCTCCTTGAACAGAGGGCGAATTGAACCCTTAGTGTATAGTAAAGTTTTTAATGAGGATCTGTTATGCATTCACCTGCCTTCTTTCTTTATCTAAAAGGTTACTTATATTAAAATGGATAAAATCAACATGTTTTCTATTTACCTGCTGTAAGAGACAATGATGCAATGGAAGAAGAATTGTACTAAGACTGTAAGGGCCAGTGTAGCAGTTTCAGATCATCCTTGGCAAGATTCCAATTCTCTCAGCTTTTTGAAATTTTCCCTCAGCTTTGGTTTTAATAGATGAGATGAAGAAATTGTTCTTAGTGATCTCAAATGTCCTTTCTAACCCTAACATTGTTAAGATTCTTAAAATCTGGTTATTACCTACATCAGATGGGCAAGTGACAGTTTGTAAGGCAATCTGGTTAATCTACCTTTATTCCAATTTTTTCATAGTACTTTTATAGAAGTTTAACCCCCATGGGATGCTGCTACAGTGGAGGAGGAGAAAGCGTCAGAAGTGTTTCAGGTGGAGATATCTGGGTGCGACATAGAAAGGTTAAATCACTTTCAGATTTTCCTCTGTATGAGGAAGTTGTCTTGACCATTGTTCTTTGTAGTTAAGAGAAATCTTCCATTAGACTAGTGATTTGGTGGTCTGGGCTAATAGGGCATGTGGCAACAGATAATCTAATAACCTCAGGCTGGTTGTGTTTTGTAGACTTTTCCTTAATCTGACTTTTATTAGTGCTCTTAAGAAGCAAAACTTGGGGCTTCCCTGGTGGCACAGTGGTTAAGAATCTGCCTGCCAGTGCAGGGGACATGGGTTCGAGCCCTGGTCCGGGAAGATCGCACATGCTGTGGAGCAACTAAGCCCATGCGCCACAACTACTGAGCCTGTGCTCTAGAGCCCACAAGACACAACTACTGAGCCTGCGTGCCAAAACTACTGAAGCCCATGCACCTAGAGCCCGTGCTCCACAACAAGAGAAGCCACCACGATGAGAAGCCCGCGTACCACAATGAAGAGTAGCCTCCGCTCGCCGCAACTAGAGAAAGCCCGTGCAGCAACGAAGACCCAATGCAGCCAAAAATAAATAAATAAAATAAATAAATTAAGAAAAAAAAGAAGAAGCAAAACTTATCATATTGGCTCTTTCTGTCCATCTCTCACTACCTCCTATGATTCTCTAATTCAGGCTGAAGTGTGATGAAGAATGAAAGACTGCAGTGAATAAGAAAATGAAGACCCACTAAATTCATAATTGGTATATCTAGGCTTTGAAAAAATAAGATTTGGTTATTTTGTATGAGAGTTGCTAGCCTTTGAAAATTATTCTTTTCACAGTTCTCCAAATAACAAGTTGTTTGATGGATTGGTGTTTTGAATTTGCAGATTTTGTCAGAGAAAATTTTTTCAATTATAAAACAGAAAACCCCCTTTTCATTTTTATGCTCATTTCTTTCAGTCTAAATTTTTTCTTATATCCTTTTTCATTTGTATAATAGTCAAGCAGAGAGGCCTAATGTCTAGTCCTAACAGCTACAATAATTTCATATAGTGGTTCCATTTAATAACAATACTTATATGTGTAGCAGTGTGGTTAAAAACATCTTACAAAAAGCAATCATGTATTGCAGGGAAACCCTAAGAGAATGTGTAGTAACTGCAATTTTAATTATTTAAAAAATTTAAGGAAAGGCAAAGTAGGACTTCCCACTGACCAATAGTAATTGTCTTCAATATGCTAATTTATACTGTGAGTTCCTGGGCTGGGGGTCATATCTGAATTGAGCAGTACTAGGAGGACATTTTCATGAAATTCTGGATTCCAAAAGGCCAGAGAAGTGAAAAAATGAGTTGATAAAAAGTGAACGGCTTGGGACTTCCCTGGGGGCGCAGTGGTTAAGAATCCACCTGCCAATGTAGGAGACATGGGTTCCATCCCTGGTCCAGGATGATCCCACATGCCACGGAGCAACTAAGCCTGTGTGCCACAACTACTGAGCCTGCGCTTTAGAGCCCGCGGGCCACAACTACTGAAGCCCGCGCGTCTAGAGCCCATGCTCTGCAACAAGAGAAGCCACCGCAGTGAAAAGCCTGCGCACCACAACAAAGAGTAGCCCCCGCTCACCACAACTAGAGAAAACCTGCATGCAGCAACAGACCCAACACAGCCAAAAATAAAAATAAATTAAAAATAAAAAAGTGAATGGCTTAGGAAATAGCCAAAGACAAAGGAGTGGAGAAAGGTGATGGAGAAAAAGGGAGGCAGAGCCCAGGGAGACTGTGGCTGTGCTGATGGCTCACCTGCCCAGGCAGGTGGCAGCCAGGCCAGCAGTTTTCACCTTAAACCAAAGAGAATGGATCTGAGACCCAGACTGAAACAGACTCTTAGTGTCCTAAAGAGGGCTGTCACAGTTGCTATAACTAAAGAGGGCTCAATTTACCAAACAAGCCCTCCGAGGCTTCTTATTACCCCTGAGGCACTGTGCCTGCATCTCTAGTAGCTCTCCCTCCTGCCTTTAATGGGACGCATTAGGCTATCTGCAAACGTGCATAACCGTGGAGAATTGGGAGATTTGAGATTAGTGAGATGAAGCCCACCAAAACACAAAGCCATGATTGCTTTTTCCAGAGAAAATAATCTTTTGATTAAAGTGAGATTAAGCATTTTACTAATGACTCACCAATTATTTCCTCTCACATAACAAATTCAAATATATATGCATGCTAAGAAGAAACAGATGCAACATACCTTTGGATATTTCCAGTCACTGCTAGACCTAAATTACAGACTCATTTTAAACCTTTGCTAAGCATAAAAACTCCTGGGAAATACCCACCTGATATTGCAGCTGCTGGGGCTCAAGAGCCAATTTGAAAAGAAATTTTACTGTTTTGCCAGGTTCTCCCTCCTTCCTCCTCATCCTCCCCCTCCTATGTATGGCCGTTTTTGAACAGAACCCCTTCCGTCTGTTTGTCTAATCAAAAATAACTGAACGTTTGCTTTATACTGCTTGTGTTAATCATCAAAGCTAGGTCCTAATCTAATCCTTATGTGTTCTCAGAGACCTGGAGACCAGAGTAGATTTCTTGGAGAAAGAAAATTAATCACATAATACTTTATGTTTTCTTAATCCTTTATATGATCTTTTCTCCATTCAGGGCTTCTACCATAACGCATCGAAACAGCACTCACTTCCCATCACCTGCTCCCCTTTGATCAAAAGGTTATCTTCATTGATAAGGATATCTTTTAACTGAATCTTACACCTTTGAGTATAAGATTAAGCATTTTACTAATTACTCACCAATTATTTCCTGGTTCTAGAACCACACTTTGAGAACCACTTCATTAGCTGGTTTATGAGTAGATCTCCAGCAGGATTAATGGGGTTTTTTGGGGTTTTTTTTTGTTTTTTTTTTTTCTGGTACGCGGGCCTCTCACTATTGTGGCCTCTCCCATTGTGGAGCACAGGCCCTGGTCGCGCAGGCTCAGCGGCCATGGCTCATGGGCCCAGCCGCTCCGTGGCATGTGGGATCTTCCCGGACGGGGGCACAAACCCGCGTCCCCTGCATCAGCAGGCGGACTCTCAACCACTACGCCACCAGGGAAGCCCAGGATTAATGTTTTTAACTGTTAGTGTCAACTGCTTTTGTCACAGATTGTCTTTGTCTTTTTCCTACTAACTATTTAAAAGGACTTGGAATGGTTTTAAAAACAAAGAGCTGCTAGCCACCCAGTTTCTAATAGCCTTGGACCAGGCCTGGAAAGTAAAGACGAATGACCAAGAGAACCTCACTATTAAGGTAGGGCAAAGGGGTCCCAGGTTAAGGAAAAGGAAGGCACTCCAAGGAAGTACCTATCTAGGAGACTGTACTGCCTTAAAACTTTGCCAAGTTCATAAACAATATGAAATGGTAATCGTGATTTACCTGAAATGCATATGGCTTGTTCCCAAAAACGTGTTTATGCTGGAGAATCATTATGTGTTTGAATTGACTGGGCTGGACATGAAGATTCAGGGTGAGGAAACTGTAGTCTCAAGTCTTCTATCTTCTAAAAAGAAATCTCCAGTGTATTCCTGAGTCATAGCCAAAGATTTGCCAAGGACTAAAAACACTAAGCTTTGGGACCTTGTTTTGGGACCTATCCTTTCATTGCTGTACACATATTATTTTTCACCACAGGAAACTCGAAGTAAAAAAAAAAATCTCTTTGACACTTTTTACCATATTCTCTTATTTGGGGATGTAATTAATAAAATATAATTTATGAAAAACTATTCATTAGGAATTTTTCCAGGTACTTAAATTATAGATTCTTTTATAGGGAGGTGCCTAAATAAGAAGAGAAAAAACTTTTTCTTCTTTTTCTGTTTCTCAGTTGATCCATCCACAGTAGCCTTCCCCCACCAACCATGACTAGGTCTAACCATCCTGGCTGGCTTACCTGCCTCCACAAACCCTGGCCCTATACAGTGAGAAGGATTTTTTTTTTTTTTTGATGAGCTATAAATTGATTCTATTTTCCCTCCCTTCTACAAAAATAAGATGCATTAGCAATTTAAAAACATTAATCCTGCCGGAGAGCTACTCATGAACCAGCTAGTGCAGTGGTTCTCAAAGTGTGGTCTTAGAACCAGGAGCATAGGATTACCTGGAAATGTGTCAGAAATGCACTGTTTCAGGTCCCTCCCCAGATGTTCCAAATCAGAAATGCTGGGGGTGGAGTCAGACATCTGTTTTAAGAAGCTGGCTAGGTGACGCTAATGCATAGTAAAGATTGAGAATCCTTGATTTATAGGAGAGCTTCTCAGAATTTTAATGTGCATGGGAATCACCTGAGGATTTTGTTAAACACCAGATTCTGATTCACTTAGTCTGGGGTGATTTTGTCAGCATTTCTAATCAGCTCCCAGGTGATGCTGGTGCTCCTGGTCCTAGGACAACACTTTGTATTGAAGAATTGGCACGAGCTACTCCAAGAGCTACTGCAATAAGCAGGATCTATCAAAATTGTAACTAGCCCTGTTCCTAAGGAAGTACTCCTAAAAGAAGTTTTATGCATAAACTAATCACAGCATTATTTTCATAGAAAGAGAAAGAAATAGCCTAACTGTTCAATAATAGGGAAATACAGTTGATACTCATTATTCACAGATTCCATATTTGTGAACTCACCTGCTCACTAAAATTTATTTTTAACCCCCAAATCAATACTTGCAGCACTTTTACAAAAGGTCATTTGCAAACATGTGTAGAGCAGTGAAAAATGTGAGTGGTCTGAAGTACACACTCCCAGCTGAGGTGGAATAAGGTGACTGTCTCTGCCTGCTTGTTTCAGAGCTCATACTGTAAACAAGTGTCTTCCTTGAAGTCGATTTAGTGCCCTGGTTTTTGCATTTGTGTGCTTTTTGTTGGTGATTTCTCTATTTAAAAGAGCCCCCAAGCATAGTGTTGAAGTGCTGCCTGGAGTTCTTATGAAGGCCATGATGTGCTAAGAAAATCAGCTTCATTTAGGCATGAATTATTGTGCTGTTGGCTGTGAGTTCAATGTCAATGAATCAACAATGTATATCAATAAAGTGTCTTTAAACAGACACACACATAAAGCAAAGTTGTGTATTGATCAGTTAATGAAAATGTTGTGTCCAGAGGCTCACAGAAACCTAACCCTATATTTCTCCAAGAAGCAACGGTTCAGTATTCACTAATTCATTGTTCATGGTGACTTTATATAGAACATAACTATCACGAATAACAAGAGTAACTACAGTTAATAATCAACTGACAGAATATATGCTGCCTTTTAAAAATGATGGTGACGAAATCTCTTTGATCAATATGAAAAATATATATGATGTAGTTGTAAGAGAAAAGAAACAGGAGACAAAGTTTCAAGTACAGCACAATTCGAGTTATGTTTAAAATTTTTCGAGGGAAAAATTGAAGGAAGTACACCAACCTTTTTTGAGTTAAGGTGAAAGAGTAATTTTTTCTTTATTTCTCCAATTTTTATAATATTGTTATGTTAGGTTTATAATGTTACACTTTAAAATTTGTGTCTTACTAGTTCTTTCAGAGACATAAGGTACTAAGAGGTACCACCTATTCACCTCCTTAAGAGACAGAGGCAATACATTCTGGTTGAGGAGCTGACCTTCTTAGTTAGGAAAGATCTTATTAACTTTAGTATAAGAGAGTATGCTCTCTGTGTTAAACCAAATAAAAATTGTTCCAAGTCACAATGTGAATATCCAGGAGAAAACCAGACTTACAAACCCCTTGCAAAGGTAAACTAGCTACTTGATAGAGACTACTGGAACCATGCTTTGTAAATAATTTGTCTTGCCTAACTATAGCTTTTCTAATTTCTCTGCATTTTTCCACTCTTTTGACATGGTTAAGAGCTTGGCTTCTAAAGTCAGAGAGTTGAGTCCTGGCAGGTCCATTTATTAGCTATCTATGCCTTTAAGTTATTTAATGTCTCTAAGTTTCCACCATGTATATAATAGGGGTAATTCTAGAACCTAATGAGTGTTAAATGAAAGGCTGAGCACGGCGCGTAAGAAACACTAAGCCCCAAATAAATGGTAGCTGCTACTATATGTTAGCTTCATTCGCTTTGCTGATGGTCTGACATATAAAAATAAAAAGGCTGTCAGTCAATACCTGGGGAAATTTTTTTTTTCTTGCGGTACGCGGGCCTCTCACTGTTGTGGCCTCTCCCGTTGCGGAGCACAGGCTCCGGACGCACAGGCTCAGCGGCCATGGCTCACGGGCCCAGCCGCTCCACGGCATGTGGGACCTTCCCGGACTGGGGCACGAACGCGTGTCCCCTGCATCGGCAGGCATACTCTCAACCACTGCGCCACCAGGGAAGCCCCTGGGAAATTTTTTATAAAGAAAAAGAAAGAAGAGAAAAAGAAAGAAAGAAAAATTGTATTGCTGTCCACAAATACAGTCTACTTGAAGAGACTGACACATACACTGTAATATATAATAGAACAGTGGTTCTCAAACTTATTTGGCTCAGGACCAAGAAAATTATTGAGATTCTCAAAGGACTTTTGTTTATGTGAGTTGTATCTTCTATATTTACTATAGTAGAAATTAAAACTGAGAAAAATTTTAATACTAATTTATTTTTTTAAAACCATTACACATTCACATAACTTTTTTTATGAAAAGTAACTGTAATTTCCATACCACCAACAGTTTTGTGAGGAAAGTGGCATTATGAGAAGAGACTTTTGCAAATCTTTTAATGTCTGACTTCGTAGATGGTAGTTGGATTCTCATCTTAGCTTCTGCTTTCAATCTATTATAATATCAAATGGCATATAGTAGCCACTGGGAAATTCCACTATAAGAATTTATGGAATTGTGAGAGAGTGTGACTGAAAAAGGAAAATAATATCTCATTATTATGAAAATAGTTCTGACCTCACAGCCCCCCTGAGGTCTCAGGGATCCCCAGAAGGTCCCAGAGCCCACCGTGAGCACCACTGCACACAGGATGTGAGTGTGACAATGGAACAAGAACCATAGTGAACATCAATATTGTGCTCCCCATGTGCCAGAAACTGTACTTTACATAGTTAAACCTCACACCGGCTCTCTGAGGTAGGTGCTATTATTACTGTCCCTAATTTCCAGATGAAACCAAAGCAAAAAGATGGTAAATTCCTCAAAGTGGAGCCAGCATTCAGTTTCAGATAGTCAGGCTCCAGCATCCAAACTCTTTTCTATGCCTCTGTACTGCTTCCTTACTTGGGAATTGAGTAAGATTTCATAGTGAAGACATTTTTCTTAAAGGATATGTAAGAATGGGTGTTCTTATAGACAATCTTAAGAGAACACTTCATTGTTACTAAATACAGAGCAGGATTTTATTCTTGTGAAAGGTTTTAGCCTTCAGCTTTAACTAATAAGTTTCTTCTAAATCACTTTACACTTTTTTTCTTTTTTGCAACTTCATTAACAGTGCTATTCTACATACCCTAGTCTGTCCAGGGTTCCTACTAGTAGCTGCCAGTTACTTCAGTTTCAAGGTTACAGACAGGATATATTCCCCCTTCTTTATTTCTTTTTATTGTGATAAATTTACATTTTAACCATTTTAAAATATACAATTCAGTGGCATTACGTAAATTCATATTGTTATACAACTGTTATCACCATCCGTCTCCAGAACTTTTTCGTGTTCCGAAACTGAACTGCTGTACCCATTAAAGAATAACTCCCCATTTCCCTCCCTCCCCAGTGCCTGTCAACCAGCATCCTACTTTCTACCTCTATGAGTCTGACTACTCTACTTACGTCATATACGTGAAATCATACAATATTTGTCCTCTGTGACTGGCTTATTTTACTCAGCATAATGTCTTCAAAGTACATCCATGTTGTAGCATGTGTCAGAATTTCTTTCTTTTTAAGGTGGAATAATAAATTCAGGGCTTTGTTTAAGAATAAATCAAACGCAGGACCTAAAGAAACATCAGTTAACAAAGAAGAAAAAGAATGTAAAATACTACAGGACATAAACCTATATTATGCTGCTTCTATGCCTTATTACAAAGTTACTATTTTCAAAATTTATCCTGTAACTTTTAATATTGCTTGGATAAGAAGAATTCAGGAGATTTAAAAAAAAAGAATGGCTGGGCAATAGGTAGGACCCATCAGTGTATACTGTAGCCAATTCTCGTGATTCTGGTCTTTTCTCTTTCTCATGCTTTTTTTCTACTCCCATTCCCTTTTTTCTGTCATAGAAGAAGTAAAACAAAACCCTCTTTCATCGCCTCTAGGCATGGCCATTTTATGGAACCGTTTCACATTTAAAAAGCCAATGAGTTAAAAATTTTACTCTGACTTTACAAAATAAAAGCCTAAATAAACTGAAGTGCATTCTATTTGAGCATAACCGGTCCTTTTTTCATTGGGAACGTGGGGGCAAGAGGAGTCATGGTCCTTGAGAAGGCTTTGTATAGGGAAGTTTGTTATCCTGGGACCATACAGAGAACTCAGCTTTCAGAATACGTTCTTGAATGACTACTACATGCTGGTTGCTATGCCATGTACTGGGGATATAGTGTGAACAACCTAGTCATGTCACCTGCCCTCACAGAATTTACAGACTAGCAGAGGAGATAGTTAAAGAGCAATTATAATACAGTGGTATGTGCTATTAGGGGAGAGGTAAAGAGGTGAAGGCATACAGGCTGCTAGTGGAGGACAAAAGTGGAGCATCAACCCAGACTTGGGATTCAGGAAGGAAGTGATGACAGACATGAACCCTAAAGAACAAGCAAGAGTTGGGTGGAGACAGGTGTACAGAATGTGTTGCATGCAAAGCAGACTGCAAGTGCTAGATTCCAGAGGTGAGAGAGAAGGCAGTGAATTCAGAGAACTGAATTGAGTCTGGCTGGTGAATTGCAGGGCTCTGCCAAACCTGAGGCTAGAGAAGCAAATCATGCCAAGAGGGTTGAACTTTATGCTAGGAGCCGGAGATTTTACAAAGTTGAGAAATATGTTCAGCATTACAGTCTAGAAAAAGCACTCTGGCTATGGAGAGAATGGAATAGGACGGAGAGACTGGAGACAAGGGTAAAATTAGAGGATTGTCAAAATAAGCTAGGCAAAAATGATGCTGACCTGTGCTAGAAAGGCTTATTGCAATGGAGAGAAGTGCACAAATTCAAAGAGATACTCAGTATATTAAAGGATACTTTCTTAAAGGGTAAAACAATTCATACACATATAAAATAAATATATGTCAAGGTTATTATTTAACCCATTAGTTAATGAGGGAACCAGTAGGACATTATAAAGAAAATTCTAAGACCATACTTGTAGGTAGGCAATAAGGAGTGGTGAAAGGCTGAAATGGCTGTGCAATTAGGGGCGAAACAAGTCAGTATCCACAGGGCATTAATAATCAATTGCATTTCACCAGATACAATTTATTTGCATTTTTCTGGACAAGGGTCAGCTGCATTACTAGATGTGTGCTACAATTTTCAGTGTTGTAAATATCTCAAAAACAAGGAAAGTCTCACATAAACTGGGGATGGTGCCCTAGGCACGGATACCCAGCTGTCTTTTTTCTCATTTCAAAGTCTCTGACAATTTTCGCTGACAAGAAAATGTCCACAGGATTTTGGTGATTAGTTGAATGTAGTGAGGGTGAGCAGGGAGGAAAAGAGAGAGAGAAGTCAACTCTAACCATTCATTCAAAGGGGTGAGGGAACATTCAGTCACGATGTTGAAGATTGAACAGGAGACTACAGTGGCCAAGTTTTGGAAGGAAAGGATGATGGAAGATGGGGTCAGGGAAGAGGATGCAAAGAAAAATACAGAACTGAGACTATAAACCAGAGATAGTTACATCTTGGGCAGTAACAAAGGAGACAGGAATGTTATGCAAGGTGGGATTAGCTGGCTACAAGGTTTGAAGAATTATTCCCAGTAGTCCTGTGATCTCTAGTGTCAGTGTTAGAACTCTTCATTTATCCCATGTCCCTCTGGGCACTTGTTCCTATGTACCTCCTTACTTGGAGTAGAAGCCTAAAAGGATGTTGAAGATTAAAAATATAGATGGTGATTTTGATTTAACTAAATTGATTTAATGAAAATAAACTCTAAAGACAGAGAACCATGTCTTATGTATCTTTCTATCCCTGGGATGCCTAGCAAAACACCCAGCAATTATTTTTCATAAATATATACAATGAAAGATTAATATATTGGATTATGGCCTAAAGAGCTCAAGGGTTTACCCTAGTTTGTGTAGCTGCTTAGGCAAGGATTCTAAGATTCAAGCCCAGTTCTTCTGATTCTAAAGCTCATGTCACTAGGATGCGTGATTTAAATTATAACATCTCATGGAATTTTCAGCCTACCAATTATTAGGAAAGATGAAAAGGTATTTTTTATCTTTTAATATCTCATATTTCCAGTAACTAAATGTAACTGTAAAAGATATACTTTTTCTAAGAAGTAACTTTCTAAAAAGACTGGGTTTGAAATCAGATGGACCTAACAGGCCATCTACTAACTGTGTAACCTTGGGCAAGTTATTTAACCTTTCTGAGCCTCATTTTTCTCATCTATAAAATGATGATAATATTGACTTCTATGAAGGTCTGAAGATTAAATGAGATAAAGTGTATTAAAAGTATAAGCATAATAGGTGCCTTAACAGATATTGCCATTTTTTTTCTTCCAAAGCTTAAAGCTTTTATATGCTTAGCCTATACCAAAATCTGCCTTTATTTGAGTGGGGCTATATTTAGAATTTAGCTCCTTTGCCTAATTCTTGATTAATCCAAATTTAGTTTTTTCAATATAATTTCTTTAGAAAGATCTTTGTTTCTTGATATGCTTATTTATCAGCTATTTCAAATACTTTTCTCTATCTGCCCAGTATACTAACCTTTGCCACTATGTGTTTCCAGAATCACATTGCTAGATTACAACTTAAATTGGATTTGGTTTGTTATAGTTTTTTTTTTTGGTCCCCTTTATTATTTCTCGGATATAGGAGGCATTTCTAATTCAACATCTATTTCTGTCAGCTTTTTAAAACAGCATTACAATTCAGGATTGTTATTGTTGGTTTCCTTTTTAAAAGATATTTCCTGAAATTCCATAACAATATTATATTCCTCTGTCATTTCCTGAATATATGCAAATATAATGAAATCATAAATAGATCCATAGATCCCAGCAGACCTCTTATGACAAAAGCATTAAAGGGACTTGAAAATGATATAATAAGGATTTGATCAGTTTCTCATTTTTGAGGAAAAGGAATATTACTAAACTTTGGTAAGCTTTAATTTTTCTCAGAGGGGTCAATAATACCTGGTCTGCTCACCTCACATGGCCATTATGAGGCTCAAAGGAGATTAAAATAGATGGAATTACTTTGGAAACTCAACTCCACGTATAAATGTAAGATAACGCAGTGATTATTGTTATTATTTGCCACCCTCTTGTTATATGGCCCTAAGAACGTGGGCCAGTGGAGCACATCAGTGTAGGAAGTGTCTGCCCCCAGACAAATGAGAGCCCATTGAGAACTTCCTCCCTCCTTCCCTTAGTTTTTCTGACTGACAATCAGAGGCTTTACTTGAAGAAACTCTATATGCTCACTTTGGAGTGACTGAAGGCATTTAGACCTTTTTATTGCTAGGTGTTGTGTTTGCAGAGTTATTTACACCACCTAGCAACCTGGCCCAAGGCAAACAGTTCATGTTAGCTACACAGTGACTTGCTATACCTGTCATTACTCTGTTAATGTAACAGCAAACATTTGCTGTACCTAGATGGTGTTCCCCTCCTCCACTTAATTTCATTCTCTGGTTGTTTTATGGTCTCTAGAACTAATTTGTAAAATGACAGAATCTTCCAGTTGAAAGACATAGGAGAGGTCATTTGGTTCAATCCTCTGTACCAAAGCAGGAATATTATAATTTCTCTGATACATCGAGCATTTCCAGAGATGGGGAGAACAAATCAGTTTTGAGATATCCTTTTCCATTGTTGGATTGTTCTGATTCCTTACACTCACAGAATACTTTTTCAGTTGCTAAAAGGGACCTTAGAGACCATTCTAGTCCAATTCCTTCAATTTGCAGGTGAGGAAATTGAGGCCTAGAGAGGTTTGGTGACTTGCCCAAGGCCAAACAGTTAATTTAGGACACAGCTGGGACTCCTGATTCCTGGTAGCTTTTTTCCAAATCATTAAACTGCAAAATTACTGAAGTCGTAAATGCTGAGTAGTGTTAAATGCTATTATGCAGTGTATAAATGCTTTAGATGCAGCATATTTTAGCATAGCAAATGTTTGTGTTATACTATAGATAAATTTATTTTGATTTTGATAGAGAAAATCTAAATCTTTCCTTTTAATTATGTATAAATATCTCCTTAAACTTAATGAGAAACTCCCTGCTTTAAACAGGACTTTTTTTTTTTTTTGCTTTCCTTTTTAGAGGAGGGAAAAGGAAGTCATCAGTCTGGTTCTTATATCTAAGTCATATGACCAAAAAGACACAAAAAACACATTTTTCTGCCTGACATGAGGGTTGTAGAGTGGACTGGAGCCAGGGGCTTTTTTATATTCCTGTCAGGCTTTGGTCCCAGGCCTGTCAGTGGCAATGTGGATGACACGGAGTAGAGCCTGCCCATATGCCAGGGTCACTTTGAAAGGTTGCCTGGCCTTTCCCTGCCTTCTGCAAGGACCGCACTTAAAGGGAATCTGCAACCTTTTTGTCCTGTGAAATTATACGCTGGAAGCTTTAGGATCACCCCTTGGCCTGTGTGTGGAGTGGGGGAAGGGTGGTAGTGAAGGGAAGGACTGTACACTGATTGGCTATGATGGGAGAGGCTGACAGACTCTGAGAGGGTTTTGAGGTACAAGGTGGACACACTGGAGGGGAAGGAGCATTGGAAATGGTGTGGTGTAAAACCCTGACAAGCAATGCTATCTGTTCCGAAAAATAACCAAGAGCCTTAGAAGGAGGACCAGCGGGGGGCTTCCCTGGTGGCACAGTGGTTAAGAATTCGCCTGCCAATGCAGGGGACACGGGTTCGAGCCTTGGTCCGGGAAGATCCCACATGCCACAGAGCAACTAAGCCCGTGAACCACAACTACTGAGCCTGCCCTCTAGAGCCCACAAGCCACAGCTACTGAGCCCACGCGCCACAACTACTGAAGCCCATGTGCCTAGAGCCCCGTGCTCCGCAACAAGAGAAGCCACCGCAACGAGAAGCCTGCACACTGCAACGAAGAGTAGCCCCCGCTCGCTGCAACTAGAGAAAGCCCTCTTGCAGCAACGGAAACCCAACACAGCCAAAAATAAATTAATTAAAATAAATAAATTTTAAAAAAATAAAAATAAGAGGACCTGGCAGCAGCTTTGGGCCTGTGATCCAATGGGCTAGACTTAGTGTCTTTCCAGTTGTAGATTCAAAAATATTTCTTTAAGGCTTATCAGATGTATCAGTGAGAAAGATACATATTCTTCCCAATTTTCAAACTTTTGGTCTCATATCCTTATAAAGATAGATGACCAGACTCTTGTTCCTCAAAAGCAGATTAATCTATTATTTATTATCTCATGGTAATTTGTACCCCTATTATAAGCATGTATCATGGCTTGCCTTCATTTGTGTTTGTGCCGTCTTCCCTGCTGGACTTGAGTTCCAAAGAGAAGGGACCATTTTTTTAAAAATTACGAAATATGTAAGGCATGCCAAAAAATAAAGAGGATGCCCTCTTTACACCTTTATATCCTCATATGGCTTCTAAGAAGCACAGTACAGCACCTAGCATGCACCTGGCACTCATGAAAGGTTTGTAGAATTGCAGTACTAACTTCCTTCTTACACTTGCACAATTGTCCTTTCTGTCTCTTGAAGATTATGCAGAATCAGAATCATTTTCCCTGGGGGCCTAAGTTCTGAGGGTCAATGCAAAATCTACTCTGATATTCATGAAAATAGTAGCTTTTCAAAAAGGCCTTAGAACGATGTTGCCCACATTAGACAATCCTAATTTTTGATGATGATTAGAACTCAGAAGTAGTGCCCTATTCGGATGACTTAAAGTTTAAATAAAGTAATGAAACAATAAAGGTATAAATAGCTAATGGGAATATGGATTTGGCATTAAATGAAAGAAGTAGTTTGTTATCTGTGTTCGGTTACATCCTTTAGCCATCACTGATTTTTTTGAGGAGGGCTCAAAAGTGGCTCATGGAAGACACAGGATTTTGAAGGAAGGAACATGCTTGGGTTGAGGGAAGGACAGGAGATTATTCATGTGTGGTGTGGGGGGAGGGTAAGGAGCTAGGTGGTAGATTCAGGAGGAACATGAAAGAGACAAAGGACAATGATAAAATAACCCTTGAGAAAAGGCTAATACTCATCAACAAACTAAGGATAAAGTTGAGTCCATGAAATTTATAAATCTCCTGACCTGACTATAATAATTATATAAAACTTTTCCATCGTATTTGTCTCCCCAACAATATTTGTAGCCCTTTGACCCAGTTTCAGTTTAGCTACTTCCTTATTCCATTTCCAACTGCCTTGCCTGGTAGAGTTTGTGAAATATAAACCCTAGCTTGTTACCTCATCACTGCATGTCCCTGGCTGGCACTTTTCTACCTGATCAATGGTAGCATCTAGTCTGCCCTACTGGAGAAGCGTCTTTCACCGTCACATCCAGCAGTCACATCCAGCAGTCACTATATCCTGTCAATTCTGTCTTCTAGATATCTCTCGGATGCTTTCCATTCTCTCTACAGTAGCTTTTTTCCATCCTCCATCCATCTGTCTTCCACCCTTAAACAGAATCATCTTTCAAATCTAATCATGTCACTTCCCTTCACTTCTCCATATTTCTCTGCCCATAGGGGAAAAAAAATCTCTAATCTATTTTTTCCAGCCCTATCTTCTACATCTCTCATCACTTCCCACCAGCCCTGCTGACATGTTCCCCTCTCCCCAAATAGCAGCATGATTTCTTTCACACCTCCATGCCTTTGTGCATGCCTATTCCTCTGACTCATATACCCCTTCTTTATTCTTCCTGGACAGCAATTTTCCCTTCTTTGTACTTCAAAAATTTGTATCCATCTCCTTCAGAGAGCTTCTGATACTACATATTAATCATTTATTCGTATGTTTCTCCTCTGTTAGACTGTAAGCTCCTCCAGAGCCAGGATCCACTGTCTAGTTCATCTTTGCATTGTCTTTACTGCTTAACACAGACGCAGCACCCTGAGTGATTAACAAAGTATTTGTTGATTCAGTGAATGAGCTGAGTAGAAAATATCTAAGTGACCACCTTCCTCACAAAAATGGGAGTTTTTAGGTGTAGGTTTGTGGTTTTGCAAATCTAATGTGTGCCTTTCTCAGATCCTTGTTGCAAGAACTGATGTGAGAATGTCTATAAAAGTCCTTGAATATCTTGGAAGATGTGACAGGTCAAAGCTTTAGGTGTTTAAGCAGCATACCAAAAAACCCAGTTGCTTTAGCACTTCTAACTTGTATTCTCTTTCTAAGAATGATCTCAGGTGCCCTTTAAGGCTTAATGTAAGGCCTCAGAAAATATCCTAACGGTACATTTTTCTTTCGACTTGTAATTTTCTGATTATTTTTATAAACTTGACTTTCTGCACTGTTTTCCTTCTTATTAGGATTATTCCTGTCTTCTGTCTTCTTTTCACCTGCTTATACTATCTTTGAAATTATGGTATTAGGAGTAAATAGTCCAAAGCAGCTAAGCCCTTAGTTTGCAGTAAGAGGCAGAAGACACTAATCAGCAGCCAGGGCGCCAGGTTTGGGGGCTGTGCGAGTTTACACAAGCACATGTGTGCACAATCTCATAGCTTTTCTTGCTAGGTTAATGTCTCAGTTCTCATTCTGTGGTAAATAGTGTCACCTTTTTCTTTTCAAAACATTTGGAAGTTCATTAAAAATAGATGAAGCAGCTCTGAACCTCTTGTTTGTTCTCTCTCACTTGAGGACATTTTTTGGCCAGAGCTTCTTGAATCCTAAATTCCCCTCTAGTTGCCAGTATTTAAAGTGTGAGAATTTTCTCTATAATTGTCTTATTTCAGAAATTTGGTATGGCATTGGGGCTGGGGGTGTCTGAGAGGTGCTTTTGAAAACTGACTGCGCTGTATCCTTCCGCTGTAGCCCTTGTCTGGCCTCGGAGCTACCCTGTCCCTGAGTCCCTTGTCTAGATGGCTGCGCTGATAGACGGCTTCTCCTGGGGGAGCTTCATGGATCAGCCCTCTGCCCGTTACCGTGTAGCACGATTATAATTTATAGCCCCAGATGGTGACTCACAACCGTCAGAAGAGGTATTAACTATTAAATTGCTTCCCTCTTTTTAAAATAGTTGATGCTATTTGCAGAAGGTTCTGTAAAAAAATAATTATAAAAATATTGAAAAAAGTACAGTTTCATCAGAATGGGAAGAACATTATAATAAAAAAATAAACCACTGCACGGTCAGGTTTATTTTTGGGGGGGCCCACCTCCAGGTGGAAATGAGGTTTTGAGGCATAAATTCTGGTCATATTCCTGAATTTTCATAGGAAGGTATCAGCTTTTTCTCCTTCTTGGTTGATTCTTAAAGCTTATGGGTCTACCCCTTACATGAAAACCCAGAATGTTTGAGTTCCAGGTTCTTGCCAGAGAATAGAACCTGCAATTCTTGCTACTCAATTTTTTGGAAAGCTTGAGTGTGATCAATAATGATCAGGGAAAGATTTCCTGAAGGAGATGCAGTCCATCCCTTTCTGCATTAAATCAGAATTTCAGCTATTTCCTTGGAATTTCTTACTGTAAGTATTGCTTTTCTGGAATACTTGGGAAACTTACCTTGAATGGAGAGGTGCTCTAAAAACTGTCCAGGAAATGCTGCTGTATTTGCTATGAGGGTATTGTTGAGGCTGTTTTATCATTTTGTACAGATCAGTAGAAGAAAAGCCTCTTGGGCCTTAGTATTGTAAAAACTGCTCTTGGACAATTGGTATGGTTTTCTCTTACTTGAACAATTGTGTCTTTCTCCTTACTTTGATCCACAGAAAGCTCTGGTCCAAATTTGTGAACCATCTTTACAGTTGCTAGCATACAAATTATTTTGGCCTACTGTTTTTTTTCTTGGTGGTTTTTTCTTTTTTTTTTTTTACATTTTATTCTCATTTTCCCTTCACCTGTTTACCTATTGTACTGTGTGCATTTTTGTCAGTAGCCTCAAGTCCTTTTTAGAACAAAGTCCATGTGTCTGTTTTCTAATATGTATTTGTTTAAGTCAATTTAAGAAGTCAAGCTTACTATATTCAGTCTCAAATAATACTGTAATATATTATCACTTTTAATATCACCAAAATATTTTCACTTTTGAATTTTAGGATGTAGCTGTATATGTTTTTGAACTCTTACGATCTTTAACAGCTCCACAATGTGAACCATGGACAGCATTTATCAGACAGGATGTAGAGGCCAGATGACGCCTGATAGTCTTACTGTGTAATTTAATCCTGGGTGCTGTGTTGTTTGGCTTCACTAGACTCCCGAGTGTGCATATATAATTATGTGCGCATGTGTAAAAAGCCCAGCCCTGATAGGAAAGAGAGGGAGGAACATCATTAGCAAAGATTAGGTTTGTCTCTCCAGCTGGGCAATGTGCCTCTGAATTCCAAGGGCTTTCCCCAGTGTAAATTATGAGACTGACTCAGCTGCTGTTCAGTTCCCCTCTGGCTGAGCTGCATTTGCTAATGCTGTTAAGCTGTGGCTCAGGAGGCACAGTGTCCTGAGGTACTAAGTAGACCTTCTGCACGGAAAAAGAAAAACCTCCCTCCTTCTCATAGTCACGGGATGGGGGTATACGGTCTTCTCAAACCAAAGATAAAAAGACAAAAATGGAGAAAAAGGTAAACTGTATGCCAAACTTCAGCTACATATCCAGGGTTTTGGAAATTATTAGTAGACTGAAATCATTCCAATCTAGCGAAAGCAAATAGGAGTAATCTAATCCAAAGAGTTTAATTCGAATCAGTTGAGAGCCTCTGACTTTAGATTTGCTTCTGTTCTAAAATTGGCGAAGTTTAAACAAATTAACCCCACTCAGACAGCACTGAACCAAATTCAGGTTCAGAGCCACAGGAGGGTCTTGTCTGAAGTTCTTCAATGATAATAGTACACTCATAACATGAAAACATGCACTGTTTTAATGTAGCACGAAGCACACGGCTCAGCATAATATACATATCAACTGGTTGAGTAGAATTCACAGCTACAGTAAACGATCTGTTTCAATTTTTTCTATTGACAGCTAAGGCTATGTGTATTGTACGAATGCAATTCAAAAAAACATGGTGTCTTCTCTGATTTTATTGCCTAAGATAGCCAACTTATTGATTATAGATAAACCTAACGGTCAGCTTATCCACTGAATGTCAGAGAGAATAAACGAAATGCACAGATAATATAGGAGCTGTAATTAAGTTGTTGTTTCAAATTCAAATGACAGTTGTTTCAAAACTGTCATTAACAGTTTTCTCTTACCAACCCTATTAACAAGTAGCAAAATTGTCTGACCCAAGTGATTTTTTTTCCCTCTCCTTCCTCTGTTTTTTCTTTGGGGAAAGTGTTAATATGCTGAGGAATAGGACTAAAATATAAAGAACAAGGAAATCAGATAGCAACAGGATCATCCACTGATCAATTTTCAGGACAGTAAAGTGCCCAGCACCGTACCTAGGCACTCAACCACATCATCAGTATTAGCAGCAGCAGTGGCAGCTATACTTAAACTCTGCACAAATAGTAGCCTAAACAGTGCATCAATTAAGATTAAATACTGGATGTGTTTGAGAACTTATTACCTTACCTCCTATTAGTGAAGACTTTATGAGGAAGGGAAATTTTCAACACAAATGATTAAGAACAGAAAGCCTGAGTTTTCAGTGAGCAGAAGAACGGCATTATAAGATCAAGTGAAGGAGTTAGCACATCTCTAAGAAGGGCTTTCTTGTAGTCACCACTGCCAGGGAAGGTGGAGAGGAAAGCACGTTGGTGGGGATGGGATAAATTCTGGGGGGGTAAATTGGTGTCAGAAATTCACACTTGAATATGAGAGCTGTTATACACATATCAGGCTGTGGAAACTAACTGGATTATCATTAAAAGTTAGAGTTGGAAGTCAGGCCAGCTTCACGGGTGTGTAATGGGGGCTTGCATAGGGCCCTGCTCTTGGTTTAATGCTCTAGATTGAAATGTCTCTAGATTGAAATTCTTACTAGTTCTTGAACAGGGGGTCTTGTTTTTTCATTTTGCTCTAGCTCTGAAAATTTTGTAGCCAGTTCTATTAGCATGTATAAAATTGTCAGAAGCCCTTAGATGATGATCTCAGTGCATCTCAGTACGTTGATTTCCTGTGACATGCCCATTTTTGCTCAAAGGTCAGCACTTTTATTCCTTCCTGTCTACTATCAGATTTCTAGAAGTGGCTCTGAAAAATGTGTTTGTGCCAGAGTGACTTAAGGAAAACTCTGCCTCAATTTTATGCCCCCAAACAATGCTTTTAAGCTAATAAGGTATATACACATTATTTAATGTGATAGCATGATTTCAAAAACTATATATTTTCCTGATTTTAATTCCTGTGGTTTTTGCATAGGAAGTTTTCTGATCATTACACAAGTAATGAGTAATGGCTTTTAAGAAGCCAAATTATTCTGAGAGAAAAAAGACTTGTCAGCCCAGCCTTCAAAATCTTTCATGATGTGACACCACTCTATAGTTATAGCTGTGCTGATCACTGCCCTCCATGTACCTGTTGCTCCAACTATTCCAAACTGCTTGCTATTCCTTGGAAAATGCCATTTATTTTCTTGCCTTCCATTCTTTTCTTTATGAAATTCTCTTTGATAAGAATGTATGCCCTCTTCCAAGTAGCACTTCTGCCTCCCCCATCCCTCACCCTTTTCCCACTGGTATGACTCTTACTCTTCCTTTAGGGTCCCACTTTGTTAGATGAGTGTCTCTTCCTTATGAAGCTTTCCTGTGATATTCTTAGTCAGAGTTAGTCATCGCACCCACTGCCGTGTCATGGCACATACAGCTCTTGAAGCCTTTCTTAATTCCGCCTTGCTTTCTAGTTACTTGTTTACTTGCCTATCTGACACAATAGGTTGTATATTCCTTGAGGGCAGGACTTTCTAAACTGTCTTTATTCCATCATCCATGACATGGTAACACATTGTCTGGCACATGCTCAGACAATGTGTTTACTGAGTGAGTGTCTTAATCTGTACCAGCTGCTATAGCAAAATACTACAGACTGGGTACATTTTAACAACAGAAATTCATTCTTCACAATTCTGGAGGCTAGAAGTCTGAGATCAGGTGTCAGCATTGTTGGATGAGGGCCCTCTTCTGGGTGGCAGACTTCTCATTTTATTCTCACATGGTGGAAGGGGCTAGGGACCTCTCTGGAGCATCTTTTATAAGGGCACTAATCTCATTCATGAGGACTCCACCCTCATGACCTGAGTACCTTCCAGAGGCTCCACCTACTAATACCATAATGTTTGGGGGTTAGGATTTCAGCATATGAATTTTGGAGGGACATAGTCAGGCCATAGCAGTGAGTGAATTAGAAAGATAAGTCAAGTTCCCTTACAGTATTTTCTTGTGTGTTGTTGTCCCAAAGCACTTAGTTGGGACTTCCCTGGTGGTCCAGTGATTAAGTGCATTGGTGGTCCGGTGCAGGGGGCATGGGTTCGATCCTTGATCGGGGAAGATCCTGCATGCTGTGTAGCGTGGCCAAAAAAAAAAGCACTTGGTTGTAATTCCCTAAAGTGAAATAATCAGTTGATCTTATTAGAAATAGTTTCTACTTTAAGAAACATTTGTGGGAAGAGAGAAATAATAAAAATAGGGCTGTCATTGGGGATGAAGTCCCTTAGAATTGTATAATGCAGTGACCCTAGGTGAAAAAGTAGTGAGAGTCCGGTAGTGGAAAAGTTAAAAAGACTAGAGGGCCCCAGAGTAGTCAGGAAAAATTACCTAAAACGTTTTGAAGTCAGAAAAACAGGAAGCCTAGGGTACCACTTGACTCTCAGTTTAGCCATTCCTAGCCTGCAATTTAGTTCTCAACTTTTCTTTTTGTAGTGCCTTCCCTTAATTAAATTATACTGCCATGTCAAGAAAAGACTTGAAATAAAGCCAGTATAATGGCAGGCCTATTTAGGAGTACGCTACATACATTTTTTTAAGCCCAGGTAAAGCAGTTTAATTTAATTTAATTCGATTGAAACATGTACAAAAGAACAAAGACAATCTCTTTGAGCTGATATAGCGTGATTTTAAGGATATATTCTTTTTTCATTTACTTTTTATTGAAGTATAGTTGATTTACAACATTGTGTTAATTTCAGGTATACAGCAAAGTGATTCAAAAATATATATATATGTTTCAAAATATATATATTTTTTTCAGATTCTTTTCCAGTATAGATTATTATAAAATACTGAGTATAGTCCCTGTGCTATATAGTAAATCCTTATTGTTTATCTATTTCGTATATGTTGGTATGTATCTGTTAATCCCATACTCCTAATTTTTCCTTCCTCCTCCCAAAATACGTTTTTATTCTACCACTTTGACTCTTAAACTAAATCCTAGCTATTGTGAAATTTGAGTCTTTTCTCTTGATCCTGCCTAGTTGTAAGTAAGGAGAGAGAGAAAAAGAGAATAAGTCAGAATCAGAACCTGAATCTACTGGGGTTAAAAAATAATCAGGGTCTTCCCTGGTGGCGCAGTGTTTGAGAGTCCGCCTGCCGATGTAGGGGACACAGGTTCGTGCCCCCATCCGGGAAGATCCCACATGCCGCGGAGCAGCTGGGCCCGTGGGCCATGGCCTCTGAGCCTGCGCGTCCTGAGCCTGTGCTCCGCAGCGGGAGAGGCCACAAGAGTGAGAGGCCCACGTACCGCAAAAAAATAAAAATAAAAAATAATAATCAGACTCTTCTTTGAGTTTCTCTGTGACCACAGCCAATCATGTCTTTACTTTTGTCCCATGGGTAGGCTAATAGAATATATCACTAATCCCAAAACCTGAATTGTCCAAGGTGTTGTAAATGGGTTAATTTCCAAGGTACTGGTATAATTGGTGGACCATCCTCACCCTATTGTCATTTCAGTGATGACGCATGCTCAGAAGGCCATTTAGTTGATTAGGTATAAGGACTCTGTAATTCCTCATAGGTATTTATTTATTTTCATATTTTAAATTTTCGTGCTCAATTTATTTCAGTCTAGTGAGGTTGAATTGATGCCCCATTGCAAAATCCATTCTTCTAATGAAACTGCTTGTTTTTATGGGCTCTGTGGAAAAATTCTTCAACTAAAAGTCATAAACTATACAGTGGAGTGGGATCATCCCAGAGGAGATGTGGGGTATATTCCCACAAAATTTTTATCCACTAAAATAAAGTTTAAAAATTAATATCGAAAGCATGCCTAGAAAGGGAAGAAAATCACAAAAGGACGTTAGAAACCCTGAAGATTTAATCAGAAGGACACTTTGATTTGCCTTAGTAAGTGAGGGAAAGGATACAGGAGGTGATTATGTGTTTGTCTGTGAACCCTCAGGCTATAACTAACGTCTCCTTCTTTAACCATTTTCTGTCACCTCACCCTAGATCTCAACCCTCAACCTTCAGTCAACACTGATTCTGGCATAGGAAACTCCAGGAATGGCTTTTAGATTCTAAGGACAAGTAACCTTGACTGTGCTAAACTCTTGCTCATTTTATTCTGTAGACTCATGTTTATTAACTTTCATTTAGAAACACCCAGAGGTACATCTATCACAAAGGATGTTAAAGGATTCTAAATATAAAATTAATTCTAATATACGCATGAATGGAAATTTATAAATCTAAAGCAATGTGGTTGCATTTTAACAAAGCTTACCACAACTTACACAACTAACTGGACTTTGTCCGAGGCATCCTAGTAAAAGTGTCAGGAAAAGTATCAGTGTCCTTAGAACACCGATAGTTTCTAAGGAGCCTGTCAGAAGGCTATTGATGTATTCTGGTGATTCTGCCATTGCTCAGGACAGCTTGGGGACTTTGCCTTCAGAATGCCTTTTGCAAATCTCAGTATTGGAATTAAAGGGAAGAAAAGGGAGAGGTCCCCTCTCCCTCAACCCTTTCCCTGTTAACCACTTTTCTGTTTTCTGTATGGTTATGTCTTTTCTATAAATGTATTTCATATAAATGGACTCATAGAAAACTTTTTAGGAACACGTGATTGAAAACGTACACTTGTAATGAGTTCAAATTTTAATTTCTGAAGGGAAGCAGCTAAATATGTCTAAATTCTATCCTCTGTAATATTAATGTTTGTATTGAGGCACTACATACTGACTGTTTACTCTCACAAATGGTTGATTATTCTGCATTTATTTTTCTTTCCATTAGAACTGTCTTGTACATTTTTTAACACTTAGGAAAAATATTTAATATTTATTGATATTTATCCTCATCAAGGATCCTTTAGTAGTTTGCAAATTTTAGCTATATATTTGGAGTAGAAATGGAAACTACACCAATGAATAATTAAATGATGGGTTTAGATTACTCCCTAGCACGAAGTCAAAATCACATTCCAAAATAGTGACAGGAGACAGGTGAAAAATGATTGATTTTTGCCGGTGAAAATGGCAATAGTGACAGGAGACAGGTGAAAAATGATTGATTTTTGCCAAACTTCTATTCTTGGTAAAGCTCAAAATGTCCTATCATACACTTTCTAGAATATCATCTTGATTGAACCATCACTTTAAAAAATTAAAACTGCTGTGCTTCTGTGAGCAAAAACAATATTAAGGAGAAATGTAAAAGTCTAAAGCAATAGGATCTTTTACTAATATGGTTTTAATTACTTCTCTCTTAAAATTGGATATTGGATCCAGAGTCTAGAGTTCCTTGTTCCCCCCGGAGTCTTTTTTTTTTTTTTTTTTCCGCGGGCCTCTCCCATTGCAGAGCACACGCTCCAGACGCACAGGCTCAGCGGCCATGGGTCACAGGCCCAGCCGCTCCGCGGCATGTGGGATCCTCCCAGACCGGGGCATGAACCGGCGTCTCCCGCATCGGCAGGCAGACTCCCAACCACAGCGCCACCAGGGAAGGCCCCCCTGGAGTCTTTATCCTGTTTATCTGTACAGTTTTCTCTGAGAAGTGACAAGAGCTGTTGGTGATTTGGTAGAAACTTCTGGTCCTGTTCAGCCTTCCCTCCATTAGCCCTCCCCTAGTTTTCTGCCTTTTACCTACACTAGTCCTATGATTAGGAACTTTAAGGAATGGTAATTATGAGAAAAATAGCAATCCAATTTCAGTTTTAAAATTCTCCACAAATGACTGTTGAAACTACTTAGGTATTTGAAAATGAATCCTTTGGCTCTTCTAATGATTTTAGACAACTGACTATGGTCCCTTGGAAAATCCTTTTTAAAAATCTCTGCTTTAATTTGATCCTGATGAACCATCATTAGAATGAACTGTACTTAAATCATCTTATTCACAGACATTACTAGAATTTGGTAGCAAACCTGTTATTTTAAAGGTGCTAATGGAGTTCTATGCATTTATCAAATTCCCATGTACAAAGGGAAGCAGTAATCTTTATTAATTCTCATAACAAACAAATCTGTTGATATGAATGAGTCATATGGAGAACTGCTGTCCAACTGAACCTTCTGTGATGATGGAAATGTTCTATTTTGTATTAGCCAGTATTGTTGCCATTACTCACATGTGGCTACTAAGCACTTGAAATGGACTACTGCACCTGAGGAACTGAATTTTTATTTCATTTAATTTTTAATTAATTTTAGGTTAAATATCCTCATATGCCTAGAAGCTACCATATTGGACAGTGCAAGTATGGGGGGTTAATATTAAAACAGAATGGAGTAAGCCCTGTAGAAAGTGGGCATATTTTAGAATTTTCCACTTGTCTTTATTCGTTGCTAGGAATTTTTACCTTTTATCCTAAATATAGAACTTAACCTCGAGGTAAGATGTGAGTCTAGTCCATCGTTTTCTTAGACCTAAGCGCACTGGTCTGGCGCTTAGAATCAGATCCATTTTCAGTCCTTCTCAGAGCACTCTGCTCTGTGCCTCTGTAGGCTGCATTAATGGACTTCCTTGCCTTCTTGTTTTCTATTGGGTTCAACCAATGGGAAGCACCTGCAGGGTCTCAGAGAGCAAGAGGAGCGTGAGGTTGGGGTTCAATATTAATTCCCCTGGCTCCCTCCCTATCAGGTCATTAAACTTTGGTTGCATCCCTCTCCCAAAGCCACAGCTCTTGTTGGATGACTTTCTTCTATAGTTACGCTCTCCAGGTTCTGGCAATAATTTTTTCCCCTGCTCAGTTAACAGCCTTTTGACTGTTTCTAGCTTTGGGGAATGGCACCATCCCTGTTGCTTTTCCTGCCCCCACCTTTGTAAGTAGTCTCATACATTCTTGTCATTTGCCCCATTTGAGTGTGGCATCTCCTTCTTGCCAGGGTCTGGGCTAATACAGGGTCCTGCACCAACTTCAGTGTTAGTGCCTGCTTCTGCTGCTCGCTCATCATACAGACTTCAGAAAACCTTAATTCAGAAAAATGATTATTACAGCCTAAAAAAGCTTCCTTCAGTTCAACCCCTAGTACCTTTGGAATATAAATTAACCTCTAATTAGATTCTGCTTATTTTTTCTTTAGAATCATGCCCAGTCTACAAAGGAAGATACATATGACATAATAAACAAATGTTAACATTAATATTTATTAATTTATTAATATGTTGACATCACGATGTTATTAAGAAGTAATTATTAAATATGTTTTTATTCTCAACATCAAGTTAATTACTCATGCTACTTGTACTCTCTCCTAGTTAGGGGTTTATTAACCTCTCAACATCTATAATTCTTCAAATTACATCCAAAAAAACTATTTTTTTTGCAAACTAGACAAAGCATGGCGACTTATGAGAGTGGGTCAAAGTGGTCTTAGGGCCTGGGATCAATGAATAGTGGTGTCAAATCCCGCAGGCTGGGGCCATTACTTATTTCTGGGCTAAGCTGTTCTGCTTAACTCCTTGGAAATAAATGGTCTTTTCATTATAAAATGAAAATAGCCATCCTCTGGGACAACTTTAAGTTTCCCTTTTTCTATGGTTATATCCCTGGAATGACCAAGGACAAAACTGTTGTAAACTATATGTACTCATTTGATCTTACTCCTTTAACAATATGGATATTATTATTAATAAAGAATATACTCTTATTTTAGAATAAAATGTTTATTAATTTAAAGTATAAATAGCAAAACCTTATTAAGTGCTTACTTTGTACCAGGATATATGTTAAGCACTCTGCAAGTATTATCTTATTTAGTCCTCATTACAACCCTATGAGGTAGATACACTTATTATCCAAGTTTTTGACTGCGAAAACTGAGACACACAAAGATAAGGAACTTCCCCATGGACAGAATCAGTATTCAAACCAGAGGGTTTGAATCTAGAGCACACATTTTACTACAATGTTCAATTTATCACTTAAGGACTATTTTTTATGATTTTTCTAAGCTTGTGGGAAGTTGCTACTGTACAAAGTTCTCTAGGCCTAGAGCCACAACAAACTCTTTAGACTTTGCCCTAGGGATGAGGTCTTCATAAAGAAAGTGAAGGCAAGCTACCTGAAAACTATAATGTTTCCAGGAAGGTGGGTGAGACAAGAGTAGAATTAAGGAGTTCCTGAAAGACAGAATGTCTTCATGTGTACATAACGTGATGTAGAAACATGTCGATCTCTAGGCAAGAAAATTCCATACTCTCCTTTGGGAACACAGTTCTGCAGTGGTTCTCCTGTGTTCTAATTGCTCTTCTGTTTAAAACATAAGCAGTCTTTTCCTAGAGATATTTTCTTTAATCAATAAAATTATCTCTTAATTTAATATAGCAATGTTAAAACCATGGGAATTACATACTTTTTTCTCCCAAATATTAGAACTACATAGTATTAATATTCTCCCAAATATTATAGTTACATAGAGCCTTCCTTTTTTCTTTCAATTTAATGGAAACCTGGAATGTAAAAATAACTGCTGTAATTAAATCAAAGACAAAGGAAATTAAATATGAAAAAGAAGTTGCATACGTTTGGGATTTTCCTCTCTTGTTTTCCATCTTCCATTTGCCATTTTGACCCAGTATCTCTCTGTTTATTGATTCTTTGTGCTTTCATTTATAATTTCAAATGAACGTTACAAGCTAAATGTGCCTCAATTTCTATGTATATTGATCTATCTCTCTCTTATCCCACTTTTGTCATTTTTCCACTTTCTTTTTTTTTTTCCCCACTTTCTTTAAGAAAGCTCACTTGTCTTCCTTTTGCCCTTCCTTTCATGCCCCTTGATCTCACATATATATTGAGCATATTGACATATATCTTTTCATTCTAGTTTTTCTAGTTAAAGCTTTGGATAGCTAACAAGTCTTGAGGATTTGCTGTGTGCTAGATAAGAGCATTATATATGCATTATCTCATATAATCATCTAATCTCTTCTATGAGTTGGATTCTGTTGTTATCACCACTTATAGATAACAAAATTGAGGCTTAGAGAGTAAGATCAAGTTAATGATTAGTATTTGAATCCAGGTCTATCTTCATCCAGTGTCTCCCCTCTTAGCCCCTCACAGTGTTGCTCTCTATATGATGAAGTGCATAGAAGGTTCTGAATTGGTTGGGAAACAATATGAAAGTGTGCATTATAGCCCAAATTGTAAAACATAACTTAAATTTTAAATAGTAATTTTAAAATAATTTCAGTGGTCATTTCAACTGTTCTCCTGAACTATTTATCTTAAGGAGAGTCTTAGATTTCCCAACGAAAGAGGGGAAAGGCACAAAATAACAGGAAAGGAAAAAAAGAAAAGGGACTAGCTTCTATTGAATGCTTACTGTATACTTGGTGCTGTTATCAGGGACCAGCTCAAGTTCACAGTTCTATCTATGTATTCTATAATCTTCCTTTATTAAAAAAAATTAGGGTATTTCTCTATCTCCTACTTTTCCATGAATATCTTGCTCACAGTTCCTAAAGATAATTCTTTATGAAAGGTTGTTTTTGTGATCCTAAATGCAAGAGTTTCAGTGCATTAGTGTGTAATTCATCTGACCTTAGAACTTGGAAATAATCAAGATATAATTAGATATGCCTTTGTCTCTTCATCTGTCTTAAGTTTCAGTTCTCTTATCTAGATTATTCTGCCTTTTGAATATGATTCTTACTAGTAGAAAAGGTAAAAACAAAATAGGAGTCATCAGCTTTTGTTTCCTCATTTGTCATCTGTTTTTTATTCATTTTTCTTTTTGTTTTGAATTTATAAATGATTCTTATGCCTATTCGCAAGCCTCAGCACACACTGACGATTAGTTTTCCTGACCATGTCCTTAACATCACATATCATTTTTCAAATATGCAAATGTAGTAAAGATGGCTCGTTCATCCATGTGTTTAAAGCAACAAAGATTTGGATTGAAAACTTCTGATTAAACAAGTGATGGATGCTAAGACTAGAAATTTAGGAAAATATAGAAAATTTTAAAAAACAACAGTGATAACCACTGTTGACCTTTTAAACCTATTTTCCTGTTTTCTCGAAAGGCTTCTATAATTATTTTTATACTCATTCATATTAAATATTTAAGGGCATATATGTCTGTATCTCATTTTTTAAGACATTTTAAGTAGATTTATTTAGTTACTAATTTTCTTCCTCATATAGCAAGTCAGATTTAAGTCAGAAAATATTGATTCTATTCTGGAATATTAACACTTAGTATATATTATTTATCATAGATTTATGGAGGTTATAGAGAAACCATTCCTTTGGTCAAGAAATTTGTTTGGCCTTTGACTGAAGGTATATTTGAAGCCTCACAAGTTGCTATTTTTTGATAAGATTATAGTCTGTAACTCTGAAAATGAAACATCTTTATTCATTTTATTTTTTTTAATTTAATTTTTTAACATCTTTATTGGAGTATAATTGCTTTACAATGGTGTGTTAGTTTCTGCTTTATAACAAAGTGAATTAGTTATACACATACATATGTTCCCGTATCTCTTCCCTCTTGCATCTCCCTCCCTTCCACCCTCCCTATCCCACCCCTCTAGGTGGTCACAAACCACCCAGCTGATCTCCCTGTGCTATGTGGCTACTTCCCACTAGCTACCTATTTTGTGTTTGGTAGTGTATATATGTCCATGCCACTCTCTCACTTTGTCACAGCTTACCCTTCCCGCTCCCCATATCCTCAAGTCCATGCTCTAGTAGGTCTGTGTCTTTATTCCCGTCTTACCCCTAGGTTCTTCATGACCTTTTTTTTTTTTTCCTTAGATTCCATATATATGTGTTAGCATACAGTATTTGTTTTTCTCTTTCTGACTTCATTCTGTATGACAGACTCTAGGTCCATCCACCTCACTACAAATAACTCAATTTCGTTTCTTTTTATGGCTGAGTAATATTCCATTGTATATATGTGCCACATCTTCTTTATCCATTCATCTGTTGATGGGCACTTAGGTTGCTTCCATGTCCTGGCTATTGTAAATAGAGCTGCAATGAACATTTTGGTACATGACTCTTTTTGAATTATGGTTTTCTCAGGGTATATGCCCAGTAGTGGGATTGCTGGGTCATACGGTAGTTCTATTTGTAGTTTTTTAAGGAAGCTCCATACTGTTCTCCATAGTGGCTGTATCACTTTACATTCCCACCAACAGTGCAAGAGTGTTCCCTTTCCTCCACACCCTCTCCAGCATTTATTGTTTCTAGATTTTTTGATGATGGCCATTCTGACTGGTGTGAGGTGATACCTCGTTGTAGTTTTAATTTGCATTTCTCTAATGATTAGTGATGTTGAGCATTCTTTCATGTGTTTGTTGGCAATCTGTATATCTTCTTTGGAGGAATGTCTATTTAGGTCTTCTGCCCATTTTTGGATTGGGTTGTTTGTTCTTTTGTTATTGAGTTGCATGAGCTGCTTGTAAATTTTGGAGATTAATCCTTTGTCAGTCGCTTTAAAACCTACATTATAAAGTTATTTTAACTTTAGTCATAGTTGTATTTATAGGTAGTAATATTCATTAAGTAATCTGTCAACATGGAGGTTGCCTGTTCGTAATTTTTATTTTTTGCTGGCTCCAGCATACTTTAATATTATGAAACATTCATAATCTTAACCAAAAATATAGATATATGGTAGACACTGAATCAGTATTTCTGAATGCATGACTATTGGATGAAATGTTATAAAGAAGATGGGACAAGGTAGGTCGGTGGATTTGGTTGATGTGAGGTTATTATTGTCCTTTCAAATAGGGATTTCAGTAGAGGGTACACAGTTAGGAGAGCAAGTTAGGGGTAAAGGCGCAATTGTAGGCCACTATTCTGATCTGATTAACTTGCAATTCCATTAGAAAAAGCAATCTAATTTTTTTAAAGTTCAAATCAAGATCTCCGTGATAGACCTCTATCCTAGAAAGATCATTTTTTATGTGATTACTATGAACAAGTAACTTAATCCCAGTTTTAAAATGGGAATGATGCCCTAACAGCAGAAATCTCACTTGTGCTCTAAATACTGCTATGTGAATTTTAGAGAAATAACCAGAAAGTTAGGATAGCAGCATTGTGTTCATTTTAAGGCAAGAAAATGCCAAGTAATGATAAGACAGCTTGAGAAGAGGTGAGCATCAATCAAGAAATCTCAGCAATAAGGCTTACTTTCTAGTTTTATTCAATTTTAGTCCTACTGAAAACTTTGTGAGGCAAAATTTCCCAAAATCTTTGATTTATTCATATTTATGATGTAAAACTCAAAATCTGATCTATTATAAAATTATCCTCTATTAGCAACATGGGGAAATTGTATTATATAATAAAAACACAAGAACTCAAGGGCCATTTGGCCACATGACCGCTTCCACTCGTCTTTTTCTCTGTGCCGAACCCATCTTGGCATGAAGCCAAGGTAATTTCCAGAAATTGGCAGTGCGCTGCCAAATGCACATCTGCTGCTGTCTCCAACCCTTGCCTACTAATTTTGCACAAACCACTTCCTCCTTTTGAGGGCAAGGGAAGTGTGCCCAAAGGGCAGAGATGGAAGCACCACCTTGTGCTCCTGGCAGATTCAGGAGCCCTTGTAAGGGAAGCAGCAGCATCACCTCACCTGCAGCCTTGCCCACAGAGCTTCCTACTAATAAGGGTGACACGCCAACCTTGCCCCTTTGCCCCTCTGCTCTTCCTTCTCTTTTTCCATTTGACTCTCAGTGTTTAAAATTCTTGCCTCATTTCCTTTCTATCCCCTTCTAATGAATTCTAGCTTTGACTTCTCATGAATTAAAATATCCAAACAGTCAGTTCCCAAAAGGGTACCTGAGCCAAATCTGGACAGAGAGGGAGGAACTGAGAGGACAAAGACAGAGGCAGAGATGGTGGGGCTGCTTGTGTTCCCTTAGGTTCCACTTACCAGCTCCTTCACTGTGCAGTGTGGCAGTGTGTGGGTGTACGTACAAACACAGGTAAAATTTAGATATTTTTATCCTCCTACACTCTTACATGTAGAGTCAGCTCTGATCATATTTGAATATAGCCATGGTGATGATTTCTTTCCCTTTGTTCTTGTGCTTCTCCATTTCTCTGCATTTGTTGGTTGCAATTGGTCTTGATATTCTTGGTGAGCAGAGGAAAACCTCTCTGACTACATATCTTTATACACACCTTGAGGTTTCCATCACTTCTGCCCACTCTCAGAGCCACTGAATCACCAATAGCTGGGTGCCCTTCACTCCTCTGTTAACAGGTGCAGGGCCACCCCTCTAAATGGGTGCTTGTGCTTCTTTGGGTGTAGCTTTAGTGCACCTAGAATAACACAGTGAATTATTATCGTTTTTGTCATCAATGGTCATGCTATCATGGCTATTTGTTTCTGTTTGTTTGAATAAACAGCCAGACTAGGGGAAGATCATAGGTTGAAGATCATTCTATCTCTGACACTAATTAGTTGTATTGAGGGAGTCAGCAATCTCTCTGGGATTTGATTCTCATATGTAAAACAAGTGGGTTGGACTATATTCCTTGAAGGTCCTGTTATTCCTTGATGTCTTAAATATCAAACTGAATGTGATGACCATGCTGACGTTCTCTTCTTTAGACTCATTCCCAGTGCCTGTGTGAACAGGTCCACTTCATGTATACCATTAACCTCTTAGAAATGTGAAGAGATGGGAGTTCCCTGGTGGTCTAGTGGTTAGGATTCTGCGCTTTCACTTTCATGGCCCGGGTTCAACCCCTGGCTGGGGAAATGAGATCGGAGGCGTGGCCAAAAAAAAAAAAAAAGAAATGGGAAGAGATTACAGAACAAACACATGTTTTTCTAACTTTTTGTATATGAGCTCATTTCAATATGAGGTCATCAGAGAGAAGAAACTCAGAATAAAAATGGACAAAATGCAAATTTACCAGGAATTAATATAAAATCCTGTAGTTGGGTTCAAAGAACAAATTGCACAAATAGGTGTTTGGCTGACATTCACATATACATTTGGGTATTTGCATTATCAAGTCTGATGTGAGCCAACAGCATAATATATGCCCTGTGCTGTAAAGGATCCCAACGGCAAAGACAGACTGGAAGCAACTTTACTAAGGCAGTGGCCAAGTCTGAAAATATGAAGTCAGCAGTCTTGAAAGAGATCAGGCAGAGCAAGGTCAGAGAGACCAAAGGCAAGAGACAGCTCAAGGTTGTGGCAGGAGGTCAGCATGAAAGCAAAATGAGGGGATCAGTAATGTCAGAGCTTAGAGATGAGTAAAAAAGAAGGAAGTGGAGAGGATTGGGGTGGGGAATGGCAGTCAATTCAGCAAACAGCTGTTGCTGTAGCGAAGGGTTCCAGCATTTCTTTTTCTTTCTTTCTTTCTTTTCCCCAACATTATAGTCCCAGGCAGCTTCCCAGCCCCTAAATTTCTCCATGCCCTAGAATTTGTCCCTCTTAACCTAACCTCAAACAGTTAAAGTTTTCTGATTTGTTTAAAGGGAAGAATTATCTGCATTATTTCATGAGCTTTCAGAGCCCGTATGTGAAGGAGCTACCTTTATTGCACACTACTCTCCAACCTTAGCTGGCTCTTTCCTTATTTCCGGGTGATCAGCCCTCCCACACATGCCCTGGTCGTTTTTTCCCTGCCTCTGCTAATGCTCTTGTTCTTTCCTGACTTCCTTTCCTCTGTCAGTTTCAAACACATCTTCCTTGCAAAGGTTCACCTCAAGTCCAGTCAGCCCAATCTACCTTCTCCTGCCCCATTCTTGTTCCCCTTCTCCCACAGCCTGTAGAACAGAATATGGCTAGTATGTCATGGGGGTGGGAGTGGGGAGGAGGTAATTCCCTCGGTGTAATTATTAACTCTTTAAGTAGTGTATAAGCTTTGAAAAGAAGAAACTATGTCTTACAGAGACCACATGGTATAGGAGAGAGTTTGGAATTAGGAAAAAAAAAAATGGTATTCAGTCCTGGCTCTGTGACCTTTGGCATATACCTCTCTCTAGGCCTCCGTGTCCTTCTGGGAAAAACAGGAATAACCATTCCATGCTCTGGCTTCCTTAAACAGGCAATCAGGTGTTTAGGTCAAGGTCACAGGAAAAGTACTCTAAGAAAGTGAAGGGTTATCATAAGAGGTGCCTTGTCGTAAAAAAAAGGCAAGGGAATTTGAGAATCTGAATTCTGAGTTAGATTTTAATTCCTGCTCTACCGCTTACTCAATATGTGGCCTTAGAAGTTTCTTGCTTCTCTCAAATGAAAATGACACTATCACAAAGATTATGGTGTTGATGCTGGTTTATATGCCAATTTCTAAGAGCCAGCTGTCAAATATTTAGTAACTTTGCAAGCAGGTTGTTAAGCTGTTGTTATTAGCTTGAAATCTGCCTTGGTGGGAGTATTTACACCAGGGAAATGGACAAACACTACAAATCGGATTGTTGGGTTTTTTTATTCTGGAGAGTAAACACATCGGTGATTATGTAAACGGGGCTCTGTAAATTATAAAGCCCTTTGCCTTCCTTACCATTAAAAGTAGCAATGGTGGGCTTCCCTCGTGGCGCAGTGGTAGGGAGTCCGCCTGCCGATGCAGGGGACATGGGTTTGTGCCCCGGTCCCGGAAGACCCCAAATGCTGCGGAGCGGCGGGGGCGGTGAGCCATGGCTGCTGAGCCTGCGCGTCCGGAGCCGGTGCCCTGCAACGGGAGAGGCCACGGCAGTGAGAGGCCCGCGTACCGTAAAAAAAAAAAAAAAAAAAAAGTAGTAACGGTAATAGTAATGTCCTGTACCCATAGAACCTAGCCTAGTGCGTGGTTCTAGCATTTATTTAATAAAAACATTTTAATTTAACTTGGTACTGCTCCTAGCATGCATTTAATAAAAACGTTTTTAATTTAACTTGGGTTCACCTTTGTATTATTTTGATACTTCTGTCCCTGAGCTAAAGAAGCTCCCATGTTTACCTCTCTTTAAATTCCTCTCTATAAAGTGTCTTTTTATTTTTTTTGTTTTTCCTTTTTGGCCACACCGCCCACGGCATATAGGATCTTAGTTCCCGGACTAGGGGTGGAACCCGTTCCCCCTGCAGTGGAAGTGCAGAGTCTTAACCACTGGACTGCCAGGGAAGTCCCTAAAGTGTCTTTTTAAAATCAGATAACATAAATAAAAATCTGGTTCAGTGCATGAAACACACAGTAGGCATTAAACCGTCTACATTTATGAGCTAATTATCTTCATTCTAAAACTTCATCTCTTCTGATATTTCATATCTCAGTTAATGACATTGTCCATCTATCCATTATCCCAAGTTAGTTATCTGAAAGTATTCCTCTCCTGTCCCTTTCCTCACCCACCCCCATGTTTTATCAATCACTAGATCTTACCAGTTTTACCTCTTAAAACCTGTCCCCTCCTCTTCATTCATTGCCATTGCTACTGCCTTGGTGTCCTCATCATTTCTTACTTGATCTCTTCCTCCTAACTGATATCTTGACCTTCAGTCATTCTCCTTCAATCCAACCTCTATTGCTATGGGTATGATTTTAAATTACAAATCTGACCAAATCACTCCATTGCTTAAAATTCCTTAATGACTCTCTGTTGTCTTGAGGATAAAATCTAAAAGCTTTAAGCTTACCATACAGGTCCACCATATTCTGACCTTGGCCCACCTTTTACAAGAGTTATCTCCTACTGCTCCCCATTACTACCTGGAACGCCTAGTCTCACTTCCCTAGCAATCCCTGGTCTCAGTAATGAAGATGAGGAATTAATAACATAAGAATGGTCTATTTTTATTTGTAACCCCCAATATAGGATACTGTGGCTCCCCATCACCTTCAGAATAAAATCCAAATCTCTTAGCCTAGCATACTTACAATCTAGCCCCTGACTCTCTCCAATTCATATCTTTCTCTGTATATATACATATAACCTACATTCCAGCCACTAAGATATCTCATCTGTTCCATATTTTCATCCCTCCATGCCCTCGTTCACACTTTCTCCAAACCTGTAGTATCCTCTTCCTCTTCTTTCACTCACTCCTTTCCTGCCTGCCCGATGAATTTCTACACTTCCTTCAAACAGATCAATAGTTACCACCTTTGGGTAACTATCCCTGAAACTATCCCTCCCTCTTCTGTGCTCCCAGAGCACTTGGTTAAGCAGTGTACAGTCAATCTTTGTTGGTCTGTCTTTTGCCCCCTCTGCGAGATCATCTTTATCCCGTGGCCTCTAGCACATCCTTGATGCTTAATACAGAGTGAAAGAAGGAAGGGCTATTATATAGGGATTTGCAAAGAAAGTAAATTTCTGATAAGAGACATACATTGAATAAGTTTAAGATTGATTTTGCATGATCTGGTGAATCTAGAACAATTCTATGTCTTTATTTTCAGGGGGTAGGTGGCTCTGAGAAATTGGTGCTAATGGACAGATCAGAAGCAAAGAATAAGTTTAAAGAGCTGCGGCTTGGTCACATTGCTCCAGATTTGGTGCAGTACAGTAAAACAAAATTTACATCTTAGGAATTTATCTGTCACATACACAAGACATTTATCTACATGCCTTAATGAATGCCTTAGAAAGTAAAGCAAGGTGCCAGTGGACAAGACACTAAAGCAAACAGAAGATATCAGCAGTGACTTATAATAACTCAGAATGTAGTTTCTAACAAAAATATATTTATACCTTTGGGAAGGGAAACAATTTTTTTCTGATTATAAATATAATATATATTTCTTAGTCTGTTCAGGCTGCTATAACAAAAATACCACAGACTAGATGGCTCAGACAACAAACATTTTTACTTCTGACAGTTTTTTGGAGGCTGAGCTGAGATATCCAAGATCAAAGCACTCACAGATTTGATAATCTGGTGAGGGCCTGCTTCCTGGTTCATAGACAGCCATCTTCTCACTGTGTCCTCACATGGAAGAAGAGGGAAGGGAGTAACCTGGGGTCTTTTTTATAAGGCACTAATCCCATTCATGAAGGCTCCACCATCATGACCTAATCCCTTCCCAAAGGCCCCCACCTCCAAACAGCATCACAAATGAGTTTCAACATGTAAATTTTGGGGGGACACAACCATTCAGTCTATAGAAACATATTAATGCAAAATACTTAGAATATCTCGAAAAACACAACATAAATCCCTCCCAAATCTAACCACCTAGAATTAACTGTTGTTAATTCTTTGGATGTATCCTTCCAGTCTTTTTTTCTTGTATATGTGTTTGTGTATCCTTTTAAATAATAAAAATTTTTAATGGCTTACATTGTATATATTTTTCTAACCTATTTTTTATATTAATATGTCATGAACATTTTCTCATGTTAGTAAATACTCTTCTACAACATGATTTTTAACTGCTGCACAGTATTCCTTCATATGGATGAACACCACTGTTTATAATCAATCCCCCTTGTTTCAATGTTTTTATTATTATAAACGGAAGTGTAGTGGTGTGGATGACTAAAGAAAGGGTGATCTCACGACCTCCTCCTGTTTTCCCCAGGTTCTGAAGCCCCCTCTTACATCAGAACTCTTTTCTAATGATCCTCTGAGTGTCATCTCAGGACCCTGGGCACACTCATGGCACGATGGCCAACCCTCAGGAGCACCTGAGCTGCTCCCCTTCCCCACACTTGCCTTTGAGTGAAAACAAAACCTTCAATGGACTACAAGATGACATCGCACCTATGCGAAGCCACCCTTCACCCAAGCTTCTTAAGGACCAGCAGGAAAAGGGGGTGGTGCAAACAGAGCTAAATGAGGGCATGAACAGCCCCATCACCACAACAGTGTTGACAAGCGTAAGCGAGGATTCCAGGGACCAGTTTGAGAACAGCGTTCTTCAGCTAAGGGAACAAGATGAATCAGAGATGGCCATGTCTCACGGGAACAGCAACACTGTGGATGGAGAGGGCACAAGTGGAACTGAAGACATCAAGATTCAGTTCAGCAGGTCGGGCAGCGGCAGTGGTGGGTTTCTTGAAGGACTATTTGGATGCTTAAGGCCTGTATGGAATATCATTGGGAAGGCATATTCCACTGATTACAAATTGCAGCAGCAAGGTAAGCTAGAGTATGGACCTGGAAGATATTTCCTGTGTAAACGCACTACCACCATTATCTGCATAACCTTTGATAAATTAAAGACCTAGTGCCAGAAGAATACCCCATATCAATTTCCTATAGACCTGAATGGAACAGATTGACATATGGTTGGTCTTTTTTGGTCAAAGCCCACCTTTTGTGGTTGTACAGTCCAGTGGTGTCCAGAGTAGAGTACATATAAGACAATCCATGACATTGTGAAGAAGAAGATGTTAGAGCTTCTGTTCCTTTTATCTCATCATTTTAAATTTCTATTTTCATGCATGTTTTCATATATATTTGGTATTTTAATAAAGTTTTACAGATATATAATTTATAAATAAATTACATAGTTAGTGCATATTCAAAAATTTGATTGACAGTTTTTACAGTCAAAAAGTCTGATGGTCACTGGACTAATTCAAAACCAGACGGAAGCCACATGGTACTGCCCCTGAAGATTGCAGGCCTGCCTTAGGTAGTAGTAAAAAGGAATTTTTTTATCTTACAGTCAGGCACAGAAAGCTCACATTTTGAGGAAAGAACAAAATATCTAACCATTCTTGAGAAACATTATTATTTCGAGATCCCACAGCTTTTTAAAAAGTAAAAATTTAACTCCCATCATTGTGTAGTATGTATATTCATATACTCCAATTCAAGCCTTATGCTTTTGAAGTAAAGAGAACACATGGCACTAGTGTCCTTTATAACTTCATTTATATTGTTGAAACAATTTTTTCCTGAGAACAAAAGTAATATATATAGAAATTTTGAAACATACAAGTAAGTTCCCCCCCAAAAATTAAAATAATCTATGATTCTCCCATCTCCTGACAATAACCACCATTAGTGTTTTGGGTATATGTTAGTCTATACATGTGTGTATGTGTGCTTAAAAAAGTCATGCTGTTCTGTAACACTTTTTTACTTCATACTGTGAACATTTCCTGTATCATGAAATATACTTTTTCAGCATCATTCTTAATCGCTGCATAATATTAAATTGTGTTAACATACACAGTTTAAGTAATTATAATTAAGTAATCCTGTTTTTTTCCTTGTAATGAGAACTCTTAGGGTTTACTGTCTTAACAACTTTCATGCATTAACATAAACAGTGTTCATTATATTTAT
Source organism: Tursiops truncatus (assembly GCF_011762595.2). NCBI lineage: Eukaryota > Metazoa > Chordata > Mammalia > Artiodactyla > Delphinidae > Tursiops > Tursiops truncatus. Next base: position 62,162,654 of record NC_047037.1, read on the forward strand.
CAAGTTGTACACCACATCCCTAGTACTTACTTATCTTATAACTGGAAGTTTGTACCTTCTGACTGCCTTCATCCAATTCCCCCTCCCCTACTTGCCACCTCTGGTAACCACAAATCTGATCTCTTTCTTTGTGAGTTTGTTTTTGAAGTATAATTGACCTACAACACTATATTAGTTCCTGGTACACAACATAGTGATTTGACATTTCTGTACATTTCAAAATCATCACCATGATTAGTTACTGTCTGTCACCATACAAAGATGTTACATAATTATTGACTATATTCCCCACACTGTACATTTCATACCCTTGACTCATTTATTTTGTACTAAAAGTTTGTACCTCTTAATCTCCCTCACCTACTTCTCCCCTCCCCCCTCCCTCCTTCCCTCTGACAACCACCTGTCTGTTCTCTGTATCTATGACTCTGTTTCTGTTTTATTGTGTTTGTTCATTTGTTTTGTTTTTTAGATTACACATTTAAGTGAAATCATATAGTATTTGTCTTTCTCCATCTGACTTATTTCACTTAGCTTAGTGTCCTCTAGGTCTGTCCATGCTGTCACAAATGGCAAGATTTCATTCTTTTTTATGGCTGAGTAATATTCCATTGTGTTTGTGTGTGTGTGTGTGTGTGTGTGTGTGTGTGTGTGTACACCACACCTTTTTTGTCCATTCATCTACCGATGGGTACTTAGATTGCTTCCATATCTTGGCTATTGTAAATAATGCTGCAGTTAATGTAAGTGTGCAGATATCTTTTCTAAAGAGTGGGGTTTTTTTGGTTTTTTTAAATTTTTTATTTTTTATACAATTTTTAAAGATTGCTTTCCATTTACAGTTATTAGAGAATTTTGGTCATATTCCCCATGTTGTACATTACATCCTTGAGCCTATCTTACACTGAGTAGTTTGTACCTCCCATTCTCCCACCCCTCCCTCCCTCCCCACTGGTAACCACTGGTTTGTTCTCTATATCTGTGAGTCTGCTTTTTTGTTACATTCACTAGTTTGTTATATTTTTTAGATTCCACATATAAGTGATATTCTACAGTATTTGTCTTTCTCTAACTTATTTTACTAGCATAATGCCCTCCATATCCATCCATTTGCCGCAAATGGCAAAATTTCGTTCTTTTTTATGGCTGAGTAGTATTCCATTGTGTGTGTGTGTGTGTGTGTGTGTGTGTGTCTGTGTGTGTGTCTGTGTGTGTGTCTGTGTGTCTGTGTATCCAATCTTGTCCACTCATCTGTTGATGGACACTTAGGTTGTTTCCATATCTTGGCAATTGTAAATAATGCTGCTATGAACATTGGGGTGCATGTATCTTTTCAAATTAGTGTTTTTGGTTTTTTCTGATATATACACAGGAGTGGAATTGCTGAGTCATATGGTAGTTCTATTTTTAGTTTTTTGAGACACCTCCATACTGTTTTCCACAGTGGCTGCACCAGTTTACATTCCCACTAACAGTGAACAAGGGTTCCCTTTTTTCACATCCTCACCGACACTTGTTGTGTTCTTTTTGATGATAGCCATTCCTTCTGACAGGTGTGAGGTGATATCTCATTGTGGCTTTGATTTTCATTTCCCTGATGATTACTGATGTTGAGCATCTTTTCGTATGCCTGTTGGCCATTTTCTTTTCCTCTTTGGAAAAATGTCTGTTTAGTTCTTCTCCCCATTTTTTAATCTGGTTTGTTTTTTTGATGTTGTGTTGTATGAGCTCTTTATATATGTTGGATATTAATCCCTTATCAGCCATATCATTTGCAAATATTTTCTCCCATTCAGTGGGTTATCTTTTTGTCTTGTCAGTGATTTCCTTTGCTGTGTGAAATCTTTTAAGTTTAATTAGGTCCCACTTGTTTATTTTTGTTTTCATTTCCTTTCCTTTAGGAGACAGATCCAAAAAAAATATTGCTGCAGTTTATGTCAAAGAGTGTTCTGCATATTTTCCTCTAGGAGTTTCATAGTATCTGGTCTTACATTTAGGTCTCTAAAGAGTGTTTTTGTTTTCTTTAGATAAATACCCAGGAGTGGAGTTGCTGAGTCATGTGGTAGTCCTACATATAGGTCTATTTTTAGTTTTTTGTGGTACCTCCATACTGTTTTCCATAGTGGCTGCACCAATTTGGGTTCCCATCACCAGTACCCAAGGGTTCCCGTTTACCTACATCCTGGCCAACACTTGTTATTTGTTGTTTTTTTGATAATAGCCATTCTAGCAGGTGTGAAGTGATATCTCACTGTGGTTTTCATTTGCATTTTCCTAATAATTAGTGATATGGAACATCTTTTCATGTACCTGAGAGCCATTTGTATGTCTTCTTTAGATAAATGTCTGTTCAGATCCTCTACCCATTTTTTTTTTTTTTTTTTTTTTTTTTTTTTGCTGTATGCAGGCCTCTCACTGTTGTGGCCTCTCCCATTGCAGAGCACAGGCTCCAGACATGCAGGCTCAGTGGCCATGGCTCATGGGCGCAGCCGCTCTGCGGCATGTGGGATCTTCCCGGACTGGGGCACGAACCCATGTCCCCTGCATCGGCAGGCGGACTGTCAACCACTGCGCCACCAGGGAAGCCCTACCCATTTTTTAATCAGGTTGTTTGTTTGATGTTGAGCTATATGAGTTATTTGTATATTTTGGATATTAACCCCTTATCAGATATAGCATTTATAAATATCATCTCCCATTCAGTAAGCTGCCTTTTCATTTCATTGATAGTTTCCTTCACTGTGCAAAAGCTTTTTAGTTTGATGTAGTCCCATTTGTTTATTTTTGCTTTTGTTGCCCTTGCCTGAGGAGACATATCCAAAAAATATTGCTAAGACTGATGTCAAAGACCATACTGCCTATTTTTTCTTCCAGAAGTTTTATGGTTTCAGGTCTTACATTTAAGACTTTAATCCATTTTGAATTTATTTTTGTATATGGTGTAGTCCAGTTTGATTCTTTTGCATGTAGCTGTCCAGTTTTCCCAACACCATTTATTGAAGAGGCTGTCTTTTCCCCATTGTATATTCTTGCCTTCTTTGTCATAGATTAATTGCCCATGTAATTATGGTTTCATTTCTGGGCTCTCTATTCTGTTCCATTGATCTATGTGCCAGAACCATACTGCTTTGATTACTGTAGCTTTGCAGTATAGTTTGAAATCAGGGAGCATGATACCTCCAGCTTTGTTCTTCTTTCTCAAGATAGTTTTGGCTATTTGGGGTATTTTGTGTTTCCATACAAATTTTAGAATTATTTGTTCTACTTTTATGAAGAATGCCATGGGTATTTTGACAGGGATTGCATTGAATTCCTAGATTGCCTTGGGTAGTATGGTCATTTTAACAATATTAATTCTTCCAGTCCATGAACATGGTATATCTTTCCATCTGTTTGTGTTGTCCTCAATTTCTTTCATCAGTGTCTTATAGTTTTCAGAGTACAGGTCCTTTACCTCCTTAGATTTATTCCTACTATTTTATTCATTTTGACGCAATTGTAAGTGGGATTATTTTCTTAATTTCCTTTTCTGATTGTTAGTTGTTAGTGTATAGAAATTAACATATTTCTGTATATTAATTTTGTATCCTGCAACTTTACCAAATTCATTGATAACTTCTAGTGCAATCTTCTATTGCTTAACAATTTGTTTACTATTTTCAGTGATTATAAGCCACACTGCAGTGAACGTGTCCATTCCTTAATTTTCGCACATATCTTGATTACTCCTTAGGATAAATTATTAAAAGAGGAATGCTGGGTTCAAAGAATTTTTTGCTTTAAAGCGTTTGATACATATCTTTGCAGCCTTATGTAAATGATCAGTTGTTATGAGTTCTTTCATCAAGAAATTTTATAAAGGAATAATATGGACCAGAAATGATATTCTGTTTTATTTATTTTATAACTGAATATTGGATTCTGTAGCCCTCCCTTAAAAATGTATTCATATATTTTAGTCAAGACTGTTGACAGCTTTTCCACAACTACCAGGTGACATTAGTTGCCATTAGCCACTTTTTCCATGCATTCAATTTTTTCTATTTCTGAAATACTTTTTCTTTTTTTGATATTTTATTTTAAGGTATTATTTTATTTTATTTTTTAACACAATTTTTACACTCCATTTACAGTTATTACAAAATGTTAGCTATCTTCCCCGTGTTGTACAATACATCCTTGTGGCCTGTCTTACAGCCAGTAGTTTCTACCTCCCACTCCCCCACCTCTATATTGCCCCCTCCCCCTCTCCCCACTAGTAACCACTAGTTTATTCTTATCTGTGAGTCTGCTTCTCTTTTTTTAATATTCACTAGTTTGTTGTATTTTTTAGATTCCATATATAAGTGACATCATACAGTATTTGTCTTTCTCTGTCTGACTTCTTTCACTTAGCATAATGCCCTCCAAGTCCATCCATGTTGCTGCAGATGGCAAAATTTCATTCTCTTTTATGGCTGAGTAGTATTCCAGTGTGTATGTGTGTGTGTGTGTGTGTGTGTGTGTGTGTGTGTGTGTGTGTAGATATATATATACCACATTGTCTTTCTCCACTCATCTATTGATGTGAAATACTTTCTTTTAGAAATGCAAATCAGAACTACAATGAGGTACCACCTCACACCATTCAGAATGGCTATCATCAAAAAGTCTACCAATAACAAATGCTGGGGAGGGTGTGGAGAAAAGGGAACCCTCCTGCACTGTTGGTGGGAATGTAAGTTGGTGCAACCACTGTGGAAAACAGTATGGAGGTTCCTCAAAAAACTAAAAATAGAATTACCATATGACCCAGCAATCCTACTCCTGGGTATATATGCAGACAAAACTATAATTCAAAAAGATACATGCACCCCTATGTTCATAGTGGTACTATTCACAGTAGCCAAGACATGGAAACAACCTAAGTGTCCACTAACAGAAGAATGGATAAAGAAGATGTGGTACATATATAATGGAATACTACTCAGCCATAAAACAGAATGAAATAATGCCATTTGCAGCAACATGGATGCAACTAGAAATTATCATAGTAAGTGAAGTAAGTCAAAAAGAGAAAGACAGGGGCTTCCCTGGTGGTACAGTGGTTGAGAGTCCGCCTGCCAATGCAGAGGTTGCAGGTTCGTGCCCCGGTCCGGGATGATCCCACATGCCGCTGAGCGGCTGGGCCCGTGAGCCATGGCCGCTGGGCCTGCGTGTCCAGAGCCTGTGCTCCGCAACGGAGGAGGCCGCAGCAGTGAGAGGCCCGTGTGCCGCAAAAAAAAAAAAAAAAAAGGTAAAAAAGAGAAAGACAAATACCATATGATATCACCTTTATGTGGAACCTAAACTATGGCACAGATGAACCTATTTACGAGACAAAAACAGACTCACAGACATAGAGAACAGACTTGTGGTTGCCAAGGGGGGGGGGGTATGGGGGAGGGATGGACTAGGAGTTAGGGGTTAGTAGATGCAAACTATGACATATAGAATGGATAAACAATACCGTCCTACTATATAGCACAGGGAATTATATTCAATATCCTGGGATAAACCATAATGGAAAAGAATATGAAAAAGATTGTATATATATATATATATATATATATATATATATGTATAACTGAATCACTTTGCTGTACAGCAGAAATCAACAAAACATTGTAAATCAGCTATACTTCAATTTTTTTTAATTGACTCTGAAATACTTTCTCTTAAACCAATACCAGACTCCCCATCTATACCCCTTCTCCATAAGTATATTGGGATTTTCCTGTAAATCTGTCTATTCCAGGTATACTTTCCAGGATTTGTCAACCACAGCATTCTTTCTCAATCCCTAGGTTTTCTCTGTCTGTTTTCTCTCCGTACCCTGCACATTCTATCCTCTTTTTCTCTCTATGATCTTAAGGTTTCAGGGAAATTAAAGAGTTGTTCCTTGTCACACAGCGGTTGGGGACTCCTATGTTAAACAGTTTTATTATTTTAAAAATTGGGAATAAAGACAAATCCAAAGAGGAAAATAAAAATCACTTGTCATCCCATAACCACCCACCCTTAATTTATTATTTTTTAGAAGTTCCTTCTTCTCTGCTTAGACACAAAACTTACTAATATCTGCTTATGTGATAAACTCATTTGGTTTTGGGGGTCTTAACTTGTCCAGTCTAATAATTATTTTGGTGGCAATTTGGAGGTCTCAGGATCCAAACGCAGCATTGAGGTTCAGACTCATAAAGAAGACTAACAGACACATCCTATGTCTGTTAAAAGAAGCCTTTAAAATTCTTTATTGTTCTGTAACCTTGTATTTAATTTGTGTTCCGATTGATTATGTGACCTTCAGAAAGGCTTATTTCAGGAGCAAGTAAGACACATCCTTGGTCAGTTTAAGCTTACAAGGGTACGGCAGCTGCCCAGATATCCTACCGGGAGCAGGTGTTGCTGTGGGCTGTAGAAGAGATTCACTAGCCTGAAACTAAGTGTAGTTTTTTTCTTGTCAGCTCTGGGATCATGGAGCTAATCTTTAATCCTGGATTACAGTCAACCAAAGGATAGTACATATAACAGATGTGTCCCTGCATTTGGTATTATGAGGAAATTTCACTTGATTAAATTTTTTTTAATGATATCTTCATCTCCCATTTAGTATGTTGGTAGTGAAGCGTAAGGTAATATGTGAAATCTTTTATTGCCAAATAGTTCCCAGTCTCAAAGCAAGTATTGTCATAGACTTGTCTGAATAAACAAAGGAGAACTTATGTGTTAAAGTGAGTGGGCATGTGGCTTTTTCTCAGTCCTAGGGATCATGGTGGATATTGGAATTAAGATAGTAGTCATAGTGATGAATCAGAGAGAAGATAAAAGCTGGGGAAGAGTACCAATGGGACAGCTGTAAAAGCAGCAGAAAGTCTGGGACTAACCCTGGAGGGAGCACAGCCAGTTTCCATCATTATAAGGTTTGTTATCTTGTTCCTCAGTGATCTAGGCCCCCAATTTGTATAGCCTTGTTGCTAACGTTCTTTTTGCTGCCATTTTCTTGTTCCTTGACTCCCTACTAGATATCGATCAGGATATTGGAACTGGACAGAGAGGACTAAATCACATGAATCAATTTTATTTCTGGTAGTCAGTTCTAGTAAAAAAAATTGATGGAAAGGTGGTTGAAGTATTACTTTACACTCTGTGTTCTTGAATTACCAATGCCGGCCCCTTTATTTTTCCATGGACAATTAAGATTTGGTTGAACATAGATGAATTAACACAGGCGTGAGCTACTGTTGGTCAAGGAAATTTTTGTTATTTATTATAATATCAACCTTTGGTATTTGAGTGCCAAATATATTTATCATTTGTATTTTATTTTATTTATTTATATTTTTATTATTATTATTATTTTGAGGTACACGGGCCTCTCACTGTTGTGGCCTTTCCCATTGCAGAGCACAGGCTCCGGATGCACAGGCTCAGCGGCCATGGCTCACGGGCTTAGTTGCTCCGCGGCATGTGGGATCTTCCCGGACTGGGGCACGAACCCGCGTCCCCTGCATCGGCAGGCGGACTCTCAACCGCTGAGCCACCATGGAAGCCCTATTTTATTTATTTTTTAATTGAAGTATAGTTGATTTACAATATTATATTAATTTCAGGTGTACAACATAGTGATTTAATATTTTTATAGATTATACTCCATTTAAAGTTATTATAGGGACTTCCCTGGCGGTCCAGTGGTTAAGACTTCGCCCTCCAATGCAGGGGGTGCGGGTTCAATCCCTGGTCGGAGAACTAAGATCCCACATGCCTCGTGGCCAAAAAAACAAAACATAAAACAGAAGCAATATTGTAACAAATTCCATAAAGACTTTAAAAATGGTCCACATCAAAAAAAAAATCTTTAAAAAAAAGAAGAATAAAAAAATGTTATTATATAATATTGGCTACATTCCTTGTGCCGTACAATATATCCTGGTAGCTTATTTATTTTATACATAGTAGTTTGTGCCTCTTAATCCCCTACCCCTATCTTGTCCCTCCCTCCTATCATTTGTATTTTAATACTTCATTTATTTCTCATTTTATAAAAATACTAAATAATAGGAATTATTTATAAAATATATAGTAAATTACAATATAAACATTATAAAATTATGTAAAGGGATTCCCTGATGGTGCAGTGGTTGAGAGTTTGCCTGCCGAAGCAGGGGACGCGGGTTTGTGCCCTGGTCGGGGAGGATCCCACATGCCTTGGAGTGACCCATGGCCCGTGAGCCATGGCCACTGAGCCTGCGCGTCCGGAGCCTGTGCTCCGCAACGGGAGAGGCCACAACAGTGAGAGGCCCGCGTACCGGAAAAAAAAAAAAAAAAAAGTAAAAAGAAAGGATTATTTAACAAATTGTTTTTTGAATCACTAAATAACACTATGAAAAAAATTAATTTGCATCAGTTCTCATACCATACAACAAAATAAACTTCAGATGTAAAGGTTAAACTTTTTAAAAATCAACTATAGATCACTCTTAGAAGATAGATTAGGCAGTAGAAGAAACTGCAAAGCAAATGACAAGCAGCTATAAAAATATTTTGTTCAAAACATAATAAAATTAAAAGAAAAATGCTTTTGTAAAAAGCCTCTTCCTATGTATCAAAGAAATAGAAAGCTCCTTTGAGCTTATGAGAACTGCAAGACCCTAATAAATAAATGGACAAGGGATAAATTTGATAATTCATACAAAGAAGATGTATTAAACAAATGTTGAGAAAATATCCTATATCACTGGCAATTAAAATAGTGCGAACTTATAAAACACTATTTTATACCTAACTAAATTAGCACCAAAAAATAATCGGCAACATTCATTGCTGGCAAAGTTGTAGTAAAAGAGACTTGCTCATACTTTGCTACTGTCAGCAAAAACTAGAAAAATCCTTTTGGATAGCAACTTGGAATGTATACCAAGAACCAGGAAACTATACTCTTTAATCTCAGGATTGAACGTGAGGAAGTAATATAAAGAAAGAAAAAAGTATCAAATTTAACTTAGCAAACAAAAAAGTGGAAACAAGTACAAAAAAAGGTAAGAGGGTACAGTAAGTAACTATTAAGCTTATAATAAAAACTTTAAGTACATGGGGAATACATAATATATGAAAAAAGTAGAAAAAATTATACATCACATACAACTCTGACATAGCTGTATACATATAAACAAAGACTAAAAGAAGATGAAAACAATATGTGCTGGGATTTCAGATAAAATATGTGCTTTTCTGCTTTTTCTAGTATTTTCTAATGTTTTCTAGTACTTAACAGTAAATAAAGATTGCATAAATAGGAAAACAAGACAGCGAAAGACTGTCTAATTTTAGTAATTATGTATTAAAAATCAGGGTAACTTGGGATTTTATAGAGTTATTTGGAGAAATATTGCCCAGTTATGTTCTTGCTCAGAATCCAGTGTTAGTACTTTATTCAGCCCCCAGAATGGTCAAAATGACACTGTGTTTAGTTCTTCACTAGACCCCTAATGAATAAAACTAAGTGTGCCATCAATACCTGTGTCCTATGGGTGCCACATGAAAAGCCTATAGGGATGAAAGTCATTAAACGCTGTAAAGATACTAAAAGCAGTCGTCTGTAACTTATTGTTTCCACCCAAACTTGTTTCTTTGGTGATTTCATATTTGTGAGCTATTTGTATTGTAGAGAGATTGTTTTTGTATAGCATCTATTCAATTTCAGTAGAGCAGAAACCTTTAATACTGCTCATACCAGAAGAATGGGACAAGTGCCGATGCTTTTAATCACCCTCACTATAATTTTTTCTGCTCTATGTATTTATATTTTAAAGGTCATGTTTTAACCTTTGTAATGAGAAACCACATTTTATTAAGCATCTACAGAATTTCTTTTCTGTTAGAGAAAATTAGAAAAGAGGGAAATGTAGTTCCCTTCTACTCTTTCTGCGCTTGCTTCATCGATGTAGTAGTGAGTTGATTTGCTTTCAAGACCAGAATATCTTCAAAGCTGATTCAACACTACTTTGTTCAGTGTTCTGCAAACAGTGGCCTTTAAGTGATTGGTGATCTGACAAGAATCTCTCATAACCTTTAGCATTGTCATCATCTTCTCCTCACTCTGTGGGGCTCTTAGCTCTTTGATGTTCATTTCTGACCAGTGCAGTGATAATGCACTGGCAAAAAGGATAATCAATGGATTATAGTCGTCTTTTTAAGTTGCATGAGATTAAAGCACATATTGATTGAATTTTTGATCTATTTTAAATAGTATTTTATTCATTTTAAATGTAATATAGGCTGAAACTAACACAATATTGTAAATCAACTATACTTCAATTAAAAATAAAAGTAATATAGGCTTATGGTTTAAAATTTTTAATACAGAAAAGGATAAACAACATAACATGAATCATCAATAATGCCACCACTTAGAAATGACCCCTGTTACATTTTTGGTGCAGAAAGAAATTAAACTTTAAGAAAAACAGAAACTTGAAAATACTGCATCTATATGAGTAAATATATTATGACTAATGACCCTCTCTCTCAAATACTTCATGAGAGATAATGTGGTATAGTAGAGAAAACACTGTCCCTGAATTCAAGCCAGTTCTGGAGTCCTGGGCCCTGTTTTGCCACTTACCAATTATGTGACCTTGATTAAGTTACTTAAGGCATGGTTACCCTATGGCTTAGTTTTCTCATTTTTAAATAACCGTAATAAGGCCAGACTTATAGGATTGTTGTAAGAATTAAACACATGACAGATCTAAAGCATTATGCTAGTGTCTGGCGTATAGTAAGTGCTAAATAAAAGGTATATACTAATTTAATTATTATACATCATTAGATCTTTAGGAGAGTATCACTGAAAATTCATTCAGCAAGTATTAATTGAGAACCTGCACTAGAAATTCAAAGAGGAATAAAGCAACACATAATGGGTGATGGGGTAGGGATGGTGATGTAGAGACAGATAGGTGAATTGACTGAACATGCAAGCTTCAAGTGAGGAGGTGGGGCTGTGAGAGTGTCAGGATGTGTTTTGTTCAGAGGTGATTATATTGGAGATCTCTGATCTGCTGAATTTCACTGGTTAAAAATTGATACAAACTAATACATGTGAATATCTTATCTATGGTATCAAGACCCATAGAAAGGTTATATCTTTTGGAGAGTTACCGGGTGAGAGACAAAGGATAGAGGTCATTTTGGGTGATGGTGAAGTTGGTCCCTTCAGAGTGGCCTTGTAGAATGGCCCCTGAGCATTCTACAAGGGGCCATTGAGATCTCTTTAAGCTTGTTTCTCACTTGTGTGCCTAGATACTTGGGAAGTGCCATTTGAGGAGATCTCAGAGCTGCAGTGGCTGGGTAGTGGAGCCCAGGGAGCTGTCTTCTTGGGCAAGTTCCGAGCGGAGGAGGTGGCCATCAAGAAAGTGAGAGAGCAGAATGAGACGGATATCAAGCATTTGAGGAAGTTGAAGCATCCTAACATCATCGCTTTCAAGTAGGTCAAGGCTTTTTTTTTTTTTTTTTAAAGAAATAGAGAGATTTTCTTTCCCCCAGTATATACATTTACGTTCCTGCTTTGAAAGACATGTTAAGAACACTCTACAGACTTAGCACTGTGCTAGGTGCTTTGGGAGGGTACCAAAGAACTATTATATTAGAATCATGTCTTTAAGGATTTTATAGTCTAATAGTTCTTTTTGCCAGAGCACACACTTCTTGGAAGGAATGTATGTGGGACAGAGGGAGAAGGTAGATTCCTGCCAAGCAGTCAGATCTGCTGAATCAATGTCATTATCAGTAGGACAACAGAGGCTACTTCAAGATAACCTGAACATCCTAAAATTCAGTTAAGAAAACAAAGCTAACATGTGAAGTGATCAGAGAACAATTAGTTCCTTGTAAATAGAGATGTATTTTCTTACTAGTTTCTATTAGTGTCCGTTCTTAAATATTAACTTGTAATAACAGGTACCTTCAGAGTATTTCTCCCTGCCTCAAGTTTTGCCAGATCCATTTTCAAGGAATGCTAAACACTCAGCTTTCTAAATCTAATAATAGTAGAATTAGTGATGATAGTAAGTTAAATGCTATATTTATTTCACAAAGTGGTTGTTTTCAAGAGTATGTGAATATATCTTTCTAGTTTAGTCCCTTATTTTCATAATATTGACAGGGATCCCTAGCAAAATAGAAAGATTCAGAGGTAAATTTGTAGAAGGCACCAAACTTGGCAGTGCTGAGCTCTGAATATGTATAATCTCTTCTCCCTGTACTCTTCCCTTGAGTTCCTTCTCTTCCCAGCCTTGAAATTTTGCCCTAGGCTTGAACAAATGAATAATGAGTGGCTTAAGAGGAAGAAAGGTGAAGAACAGGAAAGAAAGCCTTTAGGAAGGAAGAGAGATTAGAAATTAGAGCTTCTTGGTATATTTTTATATTATATATATTTCAATTCTGGAAAATAGTATGACCAATAAGCCTATAGCTAAAAGTAGAATAACTTACAAATTCCCCTTTCCTAACCTAGGAGGGACTTCCTCCAGCCCCCAAGAGGAATCCTTTCCTCAATAAAACTCTCATTATAAAGCTAAACATGTCATGCAATAATTTCTAATTGGAAATATATCCCCAAAGTAAGGAATAGAAATCATGGGTACAAGTTTTGTAGAATGGGTTTAAATGTGTATTGAGGTTGAGTTTTGATTCCCAAACAAGACCCCTTGCTTTGGAAAGGGAAAGAAGTGTGAAAAGAAGAGAAGCATTCAACTGGGATACTAAATGAAGTCCTTGGATTCATTTCCTTGTGGAAGGAACATCCCTGGAGAGGACATGGGAGAGAATTTCAGTTGCTGTAGTGATTCTATTATTGGTTGCCTTAGGAGGGCCAGGAGGATGTGAAACTAAAACAAAATGCTATCGAGACCAATTATAATCCTTCCCAAGATGATAAGTTTCTCAAGACAATAGGAGGATTATTTTTAAGCAGACAAGTCTGTCAGAGGCTCACTTTCATTCATTTTACTTCACTGAGAAGATCATCATTGCAGTGCGGTTACCCTCATAAATGGAAGGAAGAGCCTTTTATTTAACTAAACTTTAAGCTTAAATCACTGGTATGCTAGGTTTGAGACACTGAATGTTCTATAGATGAGCATGGCTTTTTGGCCTCCCAAAGTGAACTAGGCTATGAGTCTCAGGTAAGAGGGCTTTCTAGCAAGAGGTCGTGGGTTACTGAAGGTAGAAATGTGTCCTCAGAGGATGAGTGCGAGAAGCTTGATTTTTCCTTCCTTTCTTTTGTTTCTTCCTTTTTCCTCTGAGTCTTTTCCCCGCTTTACCCTCTGACCCTCCTACCTGCATATAGAGTTTTCAGCATTATGGATAAGTATTGCTCTGTTGGTGTCCAACTCTTTAGGCTGAAGATGCTTGAATTGTCTTTACCTCTACATGGAAAACAATAGTGAGACTGTGTCCCTGGCCCATTACACCATGCTCTTGAGGCATTGTGCAGTGTTATGTTTGCAGCCATCTGTGCCATGTGTTGCTTAGCCAATGAATCATTCAGAACCGTCTGGAAGATATGAAGGCATGATTAGATTTTAGTACATCTCTCTGGATACTGATTTCTGTGCTTTCAGCTTCTTTTGAAGTTAGTAAGAACCATGTACAGAAGGGAAGTGCAAGAAAGGAATACTATATTCTCTTTTTCTTCCAATTTTTAAGCAATCTTTTAAGAAAACCCAACCTGCCTGTTCCTAATGGAATTGAGTGCCAAAGGGAAGAAAAGGTAGCAATTAGAAGTGATTATAGAGCTGTTATTTATAGCTACTAAGAAGTCTTGTCATAGTACAGGGCTGATGGAATGATTGCTTCTCATTTGTCAGTCAAGAAAGACGAAAAGTGTATAACATATCGCTGTTAGGCTCTTTATGTCAATATTTGTCTGACAAGTTAAAACATACTTGAGTAAGATGCTGAGTAGTTTCAAACAAATATTTGTTTTGATATTCTTAAGCACATTACACTATTTCTGCCCTTATTCATTATTTCTCTGTAGTAAAAATTAAATTGTCTGTTGCTGTATACTTGTGCTCCACTGAGGTTTCCTGAAAGTCAAGTAATAGAAACTTAAAAAATTTTTTCTTTAAAAATCAAGATGAGAATTCTGGGGAGCTTAGAAAATGATAGGAGAGTAATAGAAATAGCTTTGCGGCATTTGACAGGCACATCAAAGCAGGGAAAATAAAAACTAATTATACTTACTCATAATCTGCCGTTGTTATAAGACTTTCACATGATCACAAGTCACAACCTCTAAATTCTTTCAGCACTTATGGCAGCCTAAGAGATAGGACATGAATTGGTAGCTGGCTGAGGACTTTAGCTGGGAGTCTTGTAGGTAGAATAACGATATTCCTTTGGAGGAAGGCATACGTATCATTAAGAAATAAGACACAGAGAATTGCTCATGGTAATTTTTCTTCTCTTTTCTGATTCTCAGAACAAAACTGTGAAGTAGAGCTAATATGATTTTCCCACTTTTATAGGATAACAGTATTAATATAGGCATCCCCAATATGCTTGTCTATACAAACTTTTAAAAGCTGGAAGAGAGGCAGTGTAGCATAGTAAGTGGAAAAAGCATGGGCTTTGAAGTAGACAGACTGGATTCGAATCCCAGCTCTGTCATGTATTAGTTGTATGATCCTAGGACAAGTCAGTTTTCCTCGCTGAGCTTTACCTGTAGAAATGGAAAAGATAATATCTATCGTACAATGGTTTGAGGCAGATTAAATAAGACAACTAACTAACATGTAAACATGCCTGACAAATAGAGGATGTTCTTTCGTGTTAGTACCCTTCCTCCTACCCCTTGCCTCTGTACTTGTTTGCGCAAAGGCTTTATCAGCAAAGAACGCGCAGGTGAAGTTAAACAATATTTGTCAAGGACTTGCTGTGAACTTCTAAGCTATGTGGTAGAAAGAAAAGTACTTGAAGACCTTTTCCTTTAAGGAACCGATAATCTGTATAGGGAGAGAAAAATTGCATATAAAAAACAAATATGTAGCATAAGAAATTAGAGAAGAGAAAGATTTTTTTTTAGACTGGAATAATCAGGAAAGGCTTCATAGAAGATGTAGGAATTGATGAAAATAGAGGCTGCATAGGTGTATAATACATTGTGTAACATTATTTTTGTTCTAAACAGAAATGTTTTTCAGCTACTCTATAACATAGAAAATTGATTCTTTTGGTCCTCAGTCTAGTTATCTTAAATTTGAGTAATTTGAAATTCAACAAATAGTAAAAATAGCAATATTTTATTTGAATTCTCTCTGTACACTATATATAAAACTTTCCATTTAATTTTTAAAGGAAGATATTTAAATTATTCTTAACAATCTAAAATATCCAGGCTACACAAGTCTCAGAGAAAGGTGCTCTTTGTCCTAGAATGGAACGGTCCCCCGGAAAAAGCACCGATATAGCTTAGCATATAGATATCTAAAGTGAACAAAACAAACTAAAATTGTCTATGCACATAACGAAGAAACATGTAGACTAGAGGGACTTAAATGGTAATTTAAGGGTCAGGAAAGATTATATGCATTTTTAAAATAATGTGGACAGAGAACTGGTCTTAATTATTAAATTTATTAAATATTCTTAAAATATAAATATGTATACATATATGTTTATATGGATGTGTGTACTCATGTACATGTCTGTGTTTTCTTGAAAGGGGTGTTTGTACTCAGGCCCCATGTTACTGTATCATCATGGAATATTGTGCCCATGGACAACTTTATGAGGTTTTGCGAGCTGGCAGGAAGATCACACCTCGATTGCTAGTAGATTGGTCCACAGGAATTGCAAGTGGAATGAATTATTTACACCTCCATAAAATTATTCATCGTGATCTCAAATCACCTAAGTGAGTTCTGGAACTAATTTTTCAGCCATTTTGTTTTATTGTTTTGAAATATGGAATTTTATCAACCATAGTTGAAGCTTTTGGACATCATATTTTCAGTTCAGTTTAAATTAGCACAGTGGATAACTCTATTTGCATGTTTGGGGGATTATTGTTAACCTACTTACCTATATGGCAGATATGTCCAGGCACCTGACAGTAGTTTTCCCTTTTTGTTGCCTTTTAATTGTACAACTATGAAACAAAATATATTAACTAAAGTATTCACTTTCCATCATCTCAGATAATTAATGCCAGACTTTCCCATTGGAAGGCTTGACTTGTTGTTTTCCCAGTGTGTTCCCCCCAGAAAACCAATTTTTTAAAAACTGAGTTTCAGAAATATATACAACAGGATAAAAATGGATAAGAAACAGAGGCAAAGAGAAAATAAAAACATTAACTAAAGCTTCTTCACAAAATGTATGCCATAAGATTCTGTACAGTTGTTAGAGGTGGCTTATGAATTTCTCTTTGAGCTTCCTAGAGTCTAAGCAAAGAAGGAAACAAGGTAACGAGGTTCACAGTGCCCATTAAATAATATAAATTGGTTATTTAAGAGAAGCAGATTGGCATATCCCAATGATCTGTATTGTTCTAGGGTGTGATGGCTTAGGAGTGAATATGATTTGAACCTAATACATTTTTAGAGGGTGTCAAATTCAGAACCAGGCAGATCCATCTCCTGACCCTAAACATGGTCCTAAAGTAAATCGCTTGAGGAAATTGGATCCCAAAGATTACAGGTGGGGAATTTTGAAGTGTGTCCATATTTCATTGGAGATCAAAGAAGCCTAACTAAAAGAATTGTGGGCTGACTCACATGATAACTTCTTTTTGAAAGGGCTATTTTATCTTGAAGATTATGAGTTTGGAGGAACTAAGGTGATTGGCAGTGGAAAGAATCAGAATGTGTGAAATTCCATAAAAATGTATTGACTTAAATAACTTTGTCTGTGTTACACATAATAAAAAAAAAAACCTTTAAAAAAAAAAGAAAGAAAAGAAAAGAAAAGCAGAGCTGTTTTTAGTAACCTGTTTTCAAAGTGATTCTTTGGCTACCAATAACCACTTCAAAAGGAATGTTTATTCAGTTCCCCAAAATGCATGAAGGAAGGAAAGGAATTGATTAAATGGTATATTTCAGTGTAGCTCCTATTTTTAAACATTATTTTCATTATTTCCCACCACATTTTTGTTTAGAGAAGCAGAGAAGAATTAATCTTTATCCAAAAACATATTTGCATAGTGCTTTCATGGTTTACAACATTTTAAAATATCCATGATCACATCTGCTTTGATCTTAGCAAAAATGTATGGAATAGATGTAACATATATCATTTTATCATTTTATATAAGAAAATCTAGAACTCAGAGCCCAAAGTCATGGAGCTAGGACTTGAACCCAGAACTTAGCCCACAGACCACTGCATTCTCCCTCATCATGTGAAGATGAGGGATTCACAATTAATCCTGCCTCTTCTCCATGGAAGATACAAATCTGTCCTTGATTATCAACTTCAAAGCAGCTCTTATTTATCACCATAGTTCTCAACAATGTTTATTATAGTCGTTAGCTCACTGAACAACCTTCTCCTTGCTTTACTTGCAAATAAACTTTATTACAGTGTTCATTCCTTCTGTTCACATTTTTCACACAATCTGTTGCTTTTGTCATCCACTGCATACACATGAAGTACACAAAATACTTGCCGAAGACCTCTTTTCGGTACGCGGGCCTCTCACTGTTGTGACCTCTCCCGTTGCAGAGCACAGGCTCCGGACACGCAGGCTCAGCGGCCGTGGCTTACGGGCCCAGCCGCTCCGCGGCATGTGGGATCTTCCCGGACCGGGGCACGAACCCGTGTACCCTGCATCTGCAGGCGGACTCTCAACCACTGCGCCACTAGGGAAGCCCCCAAAGACCTCTTTGAATGGCCTCCTTCTTAACCACTTTGTTCTCTTTAAGAATTAATTTTAGGAAATTCCCTGGCAGTCCAGTGACTGCCCCGGTTCAATCCCTGGTCAGGGAGCTAAGATCCTGCAAGCCAGGCAGAGCGGCCAAAAAAAAAAAAAAAAAAGAAGAAGAATTAATTTTAGAGGAAGAATTCAGGAAATTTTAGGATATGTAAATCACATGCTACTCTCTTTAACTCTTGTCATTTAAAAATTAGAGCAGGCACTTCCTTGGTGGTCCAGTGGTAAAGAATCCGCCTTACAATGCAAGGGACGCGGGTTCGATCCTTGGTCAGGGAACTAAGATCCCACACACTGCAGGGCAACTGAGCCCGCGCACCACAACTACTGAGCTCGTGCACCTCAACTAGAGAGCCTGCGTGCCGCAAACTAGAGCCCACGTGCCCTGGAGCCTGCGTGCCACAGCTAGAGGGAGAAAACCCAGACTCCACAACTAGAGAGATACCCACGCACCGCAACGAAAGATCCCACGTGCCTCAATGAAGATCCAAGTGCTGCAACTAAGACCTGATGCAGCCTAAAATAAATAAATAAAATAAATCTTTTTAAAAAATAAAAATTAGAGCAATAAGTTTGTTATCTAGTAAGTCTTTCCCTCTGCTATCAGTACCATCCCGAACCTCCAGCAGCCTTGGCCTCTTTGGGTTCCAAGCTGACACTGAGAAGACAAAGGTCAATCTGCTGTAAAGAGAGATTTCATTACCTACATTAAATCCTTAGGCTGTATGACCCCAACTTTGTCTCAGAAGCCTTCACGAAAGTCCCAACGTTGTATCTTTTCTAGTCTCCTCCCATGGCTCTTCCCTCTTGTCATACTAACAGGTCCCATAATGAGCAGAACAAAAGAGGCAGAAGAGGAAGCTTCTAGTGTTTTTCTTACTAGGAGCTTATCACCTTTTTTTACTTTCAGCGTATATGATACCAGCAATTCTCCAGTTATCTCACATATCCCATGATATTTTAATCCTTATGCATTTTCACCAAGACTAACATGATTAAATCAAAATTCCTAAATTATGTAAATTTTATATGTCACGTACAAAACCAGGGTTAAGATATGGATGAAGGTATTCTAAAGCAATCATAAGCAATGAACTGTTTGGTAGAGAGCCATCTGACATTGGCGGGGAGGGGGGCAAATGTCAAGTCCCTGGTTCACATAGAGGAGGAAGGAGATAGATTGAGAAGTTTTCTGTTTTCTAGCTGCCTCGATTCTGATACTATTTGAGTATTAAGACTTCTTGTTAAAATTAAGTCTGTATATCATTAAGCCTCTGAAACCCTAACTCATTACATTTTAAAATTCTAAACAGGTTATTTCAAGTGAATTCAGTCTAGTGTGTGTGGATGCTAATTCTCTGGATTTGACTGGTACTAGATTTTATTCACTTTAAGGCTAGCAAAAGAAGTTTGCCCCAAGTCACAACCCAGATCACTGTAACAAGTATAACATGACTTGTGTGGAATCTTCCTAAGCTTAAATTTATTCCTGCTTTTCCTTATCAACATTAATGGAATCCCAGCATACTTATTAGCCTTTTATAATAATGAATCCCTTGTGTCATGGTGCCATGCATGATTTTAGTTGGCCATCATTTAATCAGTGTTTTAAAAGAAGTGTTTTTCCTGTTGAGTTGTCTGAGACCAGCAAGGATGAAGACCAATGTTTATGGAGATGGGTGCTTTACATATATTACCCCATTTAGTTCAAATGAAAATCCTATGAGACCATTATTACAGACCCATAATCCCTCATCCAAAGCTCTTGGAGTCAGATGATTTCAGAAATGTAACATAGGGCATTACCTTACACCCCCAGCGAAGTCTGGGGCCACATCCTATGATCAGCCACATTCATAAATCTGCAGCAAAACCTTTGACAGTCGCACAAAGTGGGATAAGTTGAGTTTGCTTTATATATATGAAAAAATATTTATAAAGAATTTTTGGAGATTTTTGAATTGTGGATAAGATACTGTGACTTGAATTGTCTCCATCTTACAGATGAGAAAACTGTCTTAGAAGAATTAAGTAATTGGCAAAGGTCACACAGTTAGCAGTGGTGGAGGCAGGATAAAACCAGATGTAGAAAGCCCACTATGCTATGCTACCTCACAAGTATGAATGATGCTGTTTGTGGTGTGTAGCTAATGCCCCAGTAGTACTGGAACTCGAGAGCTGAATTCTGCAAGGTAGGAGGCAGCAAACAAAATCTTCAGTTGCCAGTTAGTCGTGATTTTCATTAATACTAACGATCTGGATGTTTTCTTTATTTCTTTTTAAAGTGTTTTAGTGACTCACACAGATGCAGTAAAAATTTCAGATTTTGGTACATCTAAGGAACTTAGTGATAAAAGTACCAAGATGTCCTTCGCTGGCACAGTAGCATGGATGGCGCCAGAGGTGATACGGAATGAACCTGTCTCTGAAAAAGTCGATATATGGTGAGTGGTGCAGTCTGTGCCAACCAGAAAGCCTGTTCCCACTTTCACCCTGTTAGCGCTTTCCTCTTTCAACACGTCTACTTTCCCAAAATATTCTTTAGTATTACTCACTTCTGGTTGGTTTCAGTCTCATATAATCTGAGGTACTACCCAGCATGATCATCACACCTGGTAAGAAGGACTGGGGGAGAAGGAATTAGGGTGAATATCCATTCAGTAAGTCATCAGTTTGGGGGACTCCCAGAGAATATGCTGAACTTTCTGGAAAACTAAAAGTCCACTTTATATAGCCATTTAGTATAAAAGTCTTTCTGAAATATACTACATAATTTTCACCTTCTTGAATAAAATATGTTGAACAAAGTTTACCTATTCTTGGTGACTCAGACCATCATTGGGTATATCAGTGATGTACTTTGCTGTGATACAGTTATATGATTTAGACCTATTTGAGGTGTATGGGGCTGTTTGCCCTTTTATTAAACAGCCCTGATGGGCTTTATTTTTTTGGAGGGGGAGTTAATCTTTATTAACTTTTCCTCTGAGGTTACAAATCTCTGCTATTAACAGTATATTTCCCTTGGGACTTCCCTGGCGGTCCAGTGGTTAGGACTCCACGCTTCCACTATGGGGGTCACGGGTTCAATCCCTGGTCAGGGAACTAAGATCCTGCATGCTGCGTAGCCTGGCAGAAAAAAAAAAACAAAAAAAATCAAAAACAAAAGACCCAGTATATTTCCCTATAGTTGTTTTTCTTCCATTCTTAATATTGGCTACTAGTAACTTTTAGACTTAAAACCAAAAAAATAGCATATGTTAAAATTGCATGTAATTTTAGAGTAAATAAGATAAAATAGAAATGTGGGATCATTTGTAATTTGGGTAATTATTACCAAAGTGTCCTTATTAGGGATTATACCAATTTATGTTCCCAAAAGAAATGTGTAAGAGTGTTTTTACAGTCTCAGCAATAAAATGTGTTAAACTTTGGGATTTTTCTGCCAACCATATAGGTAAACAAAGTGTCATATGTGCAGTTTTAATTTGCATTCCTCTCTAATATTATAAATAAGGTTGTACATTTTTTCATATATTTATGAACCATTTGTAATTTTTTATTTGTGAACTACTCTAATCCTTTACTAAGCTTTCTGATCTTTTATTCTTATCAATTTACAGGAGTATTTTATATATTAAGGAGATTATCCTTTTGTGTATATAAATTATAGGTACTTTTCACTTTTGTTGTTTTTCTTATGGTGGAAGTTTTTTTCCACAGCAAGATTTTCTTTTAAGCAGTTTGATTTATCAATCTCTCCTGTTATGGCTTCTGGATTTCTTAACTAGAAAAGACTTCAACATTCTAAGATTCTTTTTTTTTAATTTCCATGTGTTCTTTGACGATTTTTATGATTTCGTTTCTCACATTTAAATCTTTGATACATTTAGAATTTACCTTGATGTAAGATGAAGTGTAAATTTGTTTCCCCAATTCTCCCAACAGCATTTATTGAATAATCAGTTTTCCCCACTGGTGTGAGATGTCACTTCTCTCATATACTCAATTCCTATATGTTTTGGGTCTATTTCTGGATTTCTATTCCATTCCAATATTCTGGCTGACTATTGATCACCAGTGTTAATTACTGAAGCCTTATAGTATGTCTTAATATCTGATAGTGTTGGTTACCCCCTCACCAATTTTCTTTTTCAGAGTTTTCCTGGCTGTTTCTATTTTTCCCATAACAATATTAGAATTTTAAAACTGGGTATATATTCGATTGAATATTAATAAATGAATAACTAAAATACAAGTCAGTCTTTCTGAAATGTCTTTTATACTTGTTCCCGGTGCTACTGTAGGTCTTTTGGAGTGGTGCTTTGGGAGCTGCTGACAGGAGAGATCCCATACAAAGATGTAGACTCTTCAGCCATTATTTGGGGTGTTGGAAGCAATAGCCTACACCTTCCAGTTCCTTCCACTTGCCCTGATGGATTCAAAATCCTTATGAAGCAGACATGGTAAGAAATATGTTTCTCCCAATATTCTCTTTTACCTTCTTCCTCAAAACCATATTTAAAACTCTCTAAACTATATTTAAAACTGCAAGGAAGTCTCTAACGTGTATTTGGAGTGAATAACCTTACTTTGTGTAAAGTCTAGGAGACTTGGAATTTGAGAACTTTGGATTCAAATACTTGCTCTGCCCTTTTTTATCTGTGTAATTTTGGGTATGTCATCCAAGTATCAGTTTTCTCATCTGTAAAATGGGGGTAACACCTACTCATAGAGTTGTTGTGTTATGATTAATTAAAAGTTATAAATAAAGAATTTGGTGTGATATCTTAAAATAGTAGGCCTTAGTAAATGATAGCTATCATTACTTTACCAGTCCTAAGGGATAATTATTATAAAACAGATCCTAGAGATTTCCAGTTCATCATTAGAGGTATCTCATAATTACATTTTCCTTTTGCTCTTCAGTACATCAAAACTGCCTGAGACATAGCCACACATGGAGTCAAAAATATTTTTTATAAAGTAGAGTAAAATCTTTATCCTCCTGGACACAACTTCTCAAATGCACACGCTATTTTTCTTTTTTTTAACTTTTAGGCAGAGTAAACCTCGCAATCGACCTTCTTTTCGGCAGACACTCATGCATTTAGACATCGCATCTGCGGATGTACTTGCCACCCCACAAGAAACTTACTTCAAGTCTCAGGTAAGTCTGGAAACTGTTCCAGGTGCTGCTAAACAGACAGGAAACTCTCAGTGAGAAGGAGTAAGGGTATTCTGATTCTGATAGCAATTATATGACTCTATTCATTGTGAAACAATAATGATATCTCACACGTATGACATTTTTGGAGTTTTTTAAGCCCTTAACATATATTATTCTCTTATTTGAAGATAGCATGTATTAAAATATCATCTTCCTAGTGGGTTCTGGTGAAGTTGTTGGAGAGAAAAGAGGAAAAGAGGATATGAAAACTGTATGTATATACATTTGAATTAGAATTACTGCTGACCTTCATGAAAATATTGCTTTCCTTAAAGTTAGAAAAGCTAAAGTACAGAGGAGGAAAATTAAATCCCAGAGAGAGCCCGTTGATTAAATTAGGCTTTTCACTAACTTTAAGTGTGTCACCTAGTAGCACCAAATAAAATATAATTTAATGTATCTGTTAGCCTTTACTCCATTACTTATGGCTCCATTACTTTTGGCATAAGTCCCAAAACTTATGGCTTAAAACAATAAGCTGTTGTTTAGCTCATGATTCTGTGGGTTTGTAATCTATGCTGGGCGGTTGGTTCTTCATTTGGCTTTGACTTGGGATCACTCACGTGTCTGCAGTCAGTTGCCAGGTTGACTGGGAGGCTGGCTGATTCCAGATGGTCTCATTCACAAGTCCAGCGATTAGCTGGCTATTAGCTAGAACACCTCTGTTCTCCTCCACGTGGCTTCTTATCCTTCAGCAGGCTAACTTGGCCTTGTTCACATGGTCTGCTCAGGGTACCAAATGCAGCAAGAGAGCAAGCCCCAGCGCACACGTGACTTTCCAGCCTGTGTGTGCATTGTGGCTGCTAATGTCTCATTGGCCAATGCAAGTCACGGGCTAACCCAGATTGAGAAATAGATTTCACCTCTTGACAAGAGAATCTGCCGTCACATGTTGTAAGGCATGGGTGCATTACTGATAAATTTGTGACCATTAAATAAAAATGCTGTAAATGGCATAAGGATCAGTGGTCTAACCACTGTCAAGATGGATAGGGAGTCGTGAGGGATCAGTATACATGAGGTCCTTACTTACCCCTACCAGACCCAGGCAATAGCAAAAGGAGTAAAATGGGATGAAACTATGGCTTTTGAAATAATTGTGATGATCTTAAATTATAGCTTTATGCTTATAGAATTTTAAATATAGTATTACCTAATTTCTTCTCATACAGAAGAAATTTCTTCTCACTTTCCAAAATGAATTTTTGCAAGATGAATTCCATCTCTGCATTGACTTCCAGTATGATTTCTAAGATTCATTTTCAGAGAATTTCTTCTCAGAGAAGAAATATTATTACCAATTAGTGTCTCAGTCTACTCCTAATAGCCCCCAACTCCAATGGGTGATGAGTTTACCTACCAGGAAAGTATGCATTGAAAGCCAACTGGACTGGGAGGGGCATCATCCCTGGGAGTTAAACAAGTCCTCCAATATGCTTTATTACCTGGCCCAACCAGAGGCTTGGAGTACTTGCTTCTCTGGTGTCTGATGAACAGAGAGATATTCCGCCCATCAGATATTGGGGAATATCTTAATTAAGGAACAAGGTCTTTGCAGTTTCTAAGGAATAATAAATCAGAGACCTTTCCTCTATTGCCTGAAGTTCTAACATGCTATGACCCACAAACTTAGCTCTCCCCACACTGTCTTTGAATAGTCTGGCTTGCCCTATAGTTTTTTAGTGTTTCTGGGGGATTCTTATGTAAGTAAAGTGTTTGATTTTAGAGAAAATAAGAGGATAACTTCATGACATTTCCTATGTTCTTTGATATGCATTCAGGTCAATTCCCTTAGAACTATTAAAACTATTGCCTATCTATAAAAATACATGTAGGTATTGGTTACTGGATTAGAAATCTTTCATATATTTTCTTTTGTTAAGAAGAAGACTTAAGTCCTCTTGTGAAATGAAAGAGAATAATAGTGAGTACTCTCCAGGAAATTTTTCAGACTTTAAGATATGGTTACAATCACAGCGTTGCTTCCTTTACAAGAAAACTATACGTACCACAATTTTGAAAAGCAATTTTTGGTGAGAATACTAAGCCACAAGCCATTGAGAGTATAACTGTACATACTTGGAAGACATCAAATTCTAAACAGATGCTACTTGTGTGCTCCCAGAATATCACTTCTGAAGCCAGCGCCACACTTTCTGAATACCCACCATATATATAAAACACTGTGTAGTACAACTAAGTCCCCACAGTTAGTATCCTTACTTGTGTAAATTCACTTTTATTAATCTATGCAGCATTAAGATTAAACTCAGAGAAGGTTCTCTGAGAGCAAGAGTATGAAAAGGAGAGGAAGGGGAGGAAAAGGAATAGAAAGGAAAAACAGTGCATTGGACATCTTTTAATATTCATAAATTCTACCACATTTTTCTCCCAGCATAAAATTTTACCTCTCCTTAAATAGTTCAAAATACCCTTGCTAGTTCCTAAAATCTTTCGGGTATTTACAAGCTGATTTGTTTCTGGGTCTGAAATTCAGACTATCTCTGGCTAATGATAATAAAGTATTGGGTTGGCCAAAAAGTTCATTTGGGTTTTTCCCAAATGAAAACCCATCTTACGGAAAAACCCAAAAGAAATTTTTGGCCAACCCAATATTTATGGACTAACGAGGGAGGTACTGGGAAAAGTAACAGATTTTGAGCCTAAACCCCTGTCCTGTGACCTTGGATAAGTCACTAAATTTCCCTAAACCTCAGCTTACTCATCTAAACAATGAGGATAACCATATCTTCCCTTCCTTGTGGAGTTTTGGTGAGGATCAAATAAGATAATAAACATGCAAGTGCATTATAAACTGTAAAGAACTGTTTGATTGTTAAGAGATTATTATTCACCTCCCACAAAGCTATAAAAATTAAGCCTCCTTGGAGGTGTTACATTCTGGATACTTTTTCTTTCTTTTTTAAAGACCCATTTATCCTTGTTTTTATTATTAGAAGTGGGAAAATGGTTATTTACTGGTTGCTAATTATAAAGCAGATGGGTTGCTATTTGAGGAATGGGTATTTAATATATGTGAGAAGCACTGGTCTTTGAGTCTGGGGACCTGGATTCTGGTCACCATTACACCATTAATGTGGATGAGTAATTGGATGCCACTGGGCCTCTATTTTCCCACATATAAAATAGATGTAACAATGTCTGCCATATATCTCAGACATGTTTATAAAAATCTAAACTAAATCTAAACTAAATCTAAACTAAAGTCCTTGGTATTTGCTGCTACTATAGAAAGGAAAAAGTTACATAGGAAGCTAGAAATAAAATTACCTAGGACATCTCAAACTCTAATTGGGAATTTAAGATTGAGTTTTTTTAAGTCACGTTATTCTGTATAATCTACAAACATAAAATACATCCTTTTTACTTGTACAATTTGATGTGTTTTGGCAAATATATACACCACAAACAAGATACAGAATATTTTCATCATTCCAATTTTCTCCACGTCCTTTTGTATCCAGTCCCTTCCTCCCAGCCCCAGTCCTTGCTAAAAAGATATCTGTCTTCTATTCCTATGGTTTTGTATTTTCCAGAACGTCATATAAATGGAATAATATGATATGTAGGCTTTTGTGCCTGTCTTCGTTCACTTAGCATAATGCATTTGAGATTTGTCCATGTTGTGGTACATATCAATAGTTCATTCCTTTTATTGCTGAGTATATGCCACGGTAGAGATTCTGGGTACTTTTTCTGATGAACTCCTGAGATGGATAAGATGGCAGCTAGGGAGCTCCATCCACAATTAAATTCCTATTTAAATTAAATTCCTATTTAATTCCACAATTAAATAGGAATTAATTGTCTTTTGACTTTATCCTCCCTCAATGGGCAAGAACTAGTTTTTTAGCACATAGTTTTGCTTTTCAATAGCACTTTTATACCTGCGGCCTTGCCTCCTGCCTGCTGACCAAACCCTTTCCTCATCAGTCATCCATCAATGGTTATTAGCTGCTGGTCGCCACCTTCCCCCAGAACTGTCAGTCAAGAGTGCTGACAAGAGCCCAGCTGACGCCTTCCTGAGAGAAAATGCTTCATCTGTTTCTCATCAACAGCACATGTATAAGGAAACAGCATATATAGAACAGATGAACAAAGCAACCAATTTCAGTACAATATTAGGTTCTGCCAAAGCTATTGCTTCATTCCTAGACAATAACCCATTTCTCCAAGTAGGCAATTATTGCTCCTGGTATTCAATTACATTTGGTATGAGTTTTTAGAAAACATTTTAGCCTGGTCCCAGATCCCAGCTGCTAGGTATGTCACGTGCCCTGCTTCCGAGCTCTTTCACATCCCTCTGTCTTTGCACCATTCTAGTTTCCTTTTGAGTGCCACCATGACCACCCAGAAATTCAGGGGCTGGGAGTTGCAGACAGATAGCTCATTATAGGGACAGACTCTTCTACCTTAAGAGTAATTTCATTGGGGGCTTCCCTGGTGGCGCAGTGGTTGAGAATCTGCCTGCCAATGCAGGGAACACGGGTTCGAGCCCTGGTCTGGGAAGATTCCACATGCCGCGGAGCAACTAGGCTCGTGAGCCACAACTACTGAGCCTGCGTGTCTGGAGCCTGTGCTCCGCAACAAGAGAGGCCACGATAGTGAGAGGCCCGCGCACCGCGATGAAGAGTGGCCCCCACTCGCCGCAGCTAGAGAAAGCCCTCGCACAGAAACGAAGACCCAACACAGCAAAAAATAAAAATAAATAAATTTTAAAGAAGAGTAATTTCATCATGAGCAAGTAGGCGCTTAGGCACAAGCTGGGCACTTACGTGGGGAGACAGTAAAGAGGACTCATGCCAATCAAGATTTGGACTTGACAACCTCTAAGACCTTTCTGACTCAGAATCTATGTTTTCCCACTACTTAGCCCCTCAACATCCTGCTTCTCTATTCCTCAAGCTAGGCTGGAGCTGGCTCAACTTCTTTTTTTACTTTATAAAAATTGTGGTTAAATATATATATAATTTGCCATTTTAACCATTTTTAAATATACAGTTCAGTGGCATAAATTACATTCACAATGTTATAAAACTGTCACCATTATCTATTTTCAAAATTTCTCGCTACCTCATTAAGCAATAACTTCCCATTCTGTCTTCCCCCACAGCCCCTGGTAATCTCTGTTCTACTTTATATCTCTATGAATTTGCCTGTTCTAGATATTTCATGGAAGTAGAATCATACAGTAGTTGTCTTTTTGTGTCAGGTTGGTTTCATTTAGCATGTTTTCAAGGTTTATCTATTTTGTAGCATATTTCACAACTTCATTCCTTTTTATGACTAAATAATATTCTACTGTATGGATATACCCTATTTTATTTATCCATTGATATATTAGTTCAGCTTCATTTTGACACATATTATGAGAGAGAAGAGAAGCAAGGTTTGGGTACAAGAGCTTCAGTCTACTGCTTGAATAACTGAAAGACTGGAGAAGACAAAAACCTTCTAGATGTTACAGCCTTTCCCAGGCCTTATGTGGGTTATAAAGAGGATTCCATTCATGACAGTAACCCAACTGTCACTGTATTTTTCCCTTACCTGCTTACACAGGACTTAAGTACCTTGTGAAGCACTCCGTACTCCCTCCCTCCACCTTACATGCAGTTTGGGGGAATCCCCAGGAACGAGTCGGGGGGATCTCAAACAGCCTCATATTAATGTCTGCCCTACTTTCCAGTGACTCTGGCTGGAACAGCACTCTTCCACCAAGCATCTGCTGGGTATTACTTTATTGGTTAGTACTGTTTTCTGCTGAAAGGCTGTAGTCCCCAGCTGGCGTCCAGTGGATGCTGCCGTATCCTTAAGGCACTGCCATCACCCACCAGGAGCTGCTATTTTATGGAGAAGCTCTGGACTCCTCCATATTCCAAAGTTGCACATTGTTCTGTTTATGCAATGAATTGTTCCTTTCCCCGTTGAGTTACATTTTGTTAAAGGTCGCAGAATAGTGCTGATTATGGCCCAAAATTTTACAGATATTAGTGGAACAAATGGGAAATGCCTCTCCACTCCTATGTTGATGGCTTTGTTATAGGTCAAGATCACACAGGATTCCTTCTTCCCTCATATTTTCTTTCATAGACTCCTTAATCTCTGTGCAAATTGGCTTCAGCCTGCCCACCTCCATTTCTTAGTTATGCCCAGAAATGTCTAAATTGCAGCTTAAGTGCAAATTGGAACTCCTATTACATAAAGATTCTAAGTATAGTGATGGAACTCCAAAATTAACATCTACCTGTAACACAGTACCTTTGGGGAAAACACATTATTAATCAGTACCTGGTGTTTTCCCACAGAGGGAACTTCTTTTGGGAAATCTACTTTCTTAATAAGTTTCAATCTTGAGAAGGTTTTCTTTAAGTTTCACATTCCCGTAAGCTAGATGTCAGGAGGTTTATTTCCTCTAGAATTTAAAAAATCTGATCTGTGATATCTGATTCCTCACTGCCAGAGGGAGGTATTCCTTTTCCTGGTCCCTTCTTTAAGTGCTGGAGTAGAATCTACTGACATGTTTTTCACAAAAGAGGATGCTTTAAGGCCCACATTTGGCCCTCTCCCTTATCCTTCTTAGGTCCAACAACTCTTGATTTTCATCTTTGGCCTCTTAAAGCTCAAATGCTCTTCCTACTTCATGACTTTGATCTGATGGCTGAGAGAACAGCATTACCTGGGGCTCAGCCAAACCTGCATTTACTGCTTAGATACAGTCAAAGACTGTTACCAAACAATGGACAGTGCATTCTAGAGCTCCGCTCTTTGATGACGTTGGCTGTCAGGTTTGATGCCCGAAAGTCAACTGACCAACAGAAATCTCTCCCCAATGGTCAGTCAACATATATATATGTGAAGATCTAACGTATTATAAACAGATAAGTAGGATGACCACTTTCTAAATAATTGCAATATTATTTCCTCTATAAAAATAAATGAAGGATTTCCCCGGCGGTCCAGTGGTTGAGACTTTGCCTTCCAGTGCAGGGGGTGTGGGTTCGATCCCTGGTTGGGGAGTCAGATCCCACATGCCTCGCAGCCAAAAAACCAAAATGTAAAACAGAAGCAATATTGTAGCAAATTCAATCAAGACTTTTTTAAAAAATGAGAAACAGCAAATTTGGGGAGAAACTTCTGTAACTTCACAACTACTTAAGCATAACTTCTTGCATGATCTAGAGAGATCATTTTTAACATGAATCTGAAAGTAATAGAATAGCTCTAGAAGAAGATGATACAATTAGAAACATTTGGTTACATATCTAGCCTTCACTAGAAATTATTTTAGATAATCTCATTAGCTTCTTGGGATAGTAGTGTTTACATAATTTGAGGAAGCGTCTCCTTTAGCTGCTTTTCTAGAAATGGTCTGTAGAGTATATTCCTGCAGAGATGTTCCTACCTCCTAAAATTTAGATAAATTGGTCTGAAATTCAATGCCCTATGGAAAGTCCAATGTCCTTTTTAATACTTCTGTGAATTCCTGGGAGATTTATAATTTCATGGGCACTTTGACTCTGTTTGCTTGGGCCCCCATTCCTGCCATCTTTTGGTTGTTCCTTTATCTTTTTCCTGTCTTTGACCTAAGCATGAAGTTCAGCACCTTTCCTTGATTTAAAAAAACAAAACAAAACAAATAAAAACACTCATCCAAAGTCAAGGTGAATGTCAGAGGCTTTACTAAAGGTTTAGGAAATTGGAAGAGGCTTACATTTTGAACAACTTAAATCACACATTAGATATCCATCCCTCTCCTAAAATTTTTGTCAAACTACTAAAATGTTTGGCCGTGCTCTTTCTCCTCCTTCCCCTTCTCTCTTTTCTTTTCTTTCCCCCACCTCCAAATTCCCGTATAATTCCCCATATTTTTATCCCCATCTCCTGCTGTTCTTGCCCCTTGGATCTTCTATTCCAAATATTTTCTCAAGATATTTTCATAAACAAAGCCTAGGAGGAATTCTGGTCCAAATGTAAAGACGATCATATTGTCACTGACACATGCTTGTACCATATGGTTATCAGAGCTGTTCTTTCTAGCCAGGCTCTCTCAGCCACCATCCTGACTTAAAATTGAGCTCTTTTGTTCCAGAGATGATGGCTAGCATGCCAGCTGTGATGTTTCTTTTGGTTAGTACTGAAAGAAAATTAGAAAAGACAGCACTGAGTACTGGACTACATACAGAAAATGGGGTGAGGAGTGGGGTGGGGTGTGCAGATACACTAGCATGAGATATTTTGCTATCAAATAACATTTATTGAACATCTATTCTATAAGACTCTTTAGTAGAAGCATACAGGGGGGAAAATCTTGTACATGATCCTATGGTTATATCAGGGATTAAAATTCCTGGACTATTAACAAAATCTAATTTGTCCTTGCCTAGGCTGAATGGAGAGAAGAAGTAAAAAAACACTTTGAGAAGATCAAAAGTGAAGGAACTTGTATCCACCGATTAGATGAAGAACTGATTCGAAGGCGCAGAGAAGAGCTCAGGTTAGCTGATGTCTCCTACTTCACCTCTTCTCATTCCCAGGTCTTCAGATATTAGCAGGAACCCTTGTTGTGAATCATTTCATTTTCTACACACCTTGCACTTCTGCTGGTTATTGTTATTCTCTTTAAAAGTTGGTCCTCCCTTATATCACTTTTTTATCGTCTCCCCCCCCACCTCTGTTATCCTCCTTTATTATATCTCTGCAACAAAGATTCCTGGAGCAATGCTATTTGTTTATTCAGCCGCTGTCCTAGGTAACATGAAAGGTCAGAAGTTTATAAGATGTAGTCCCTGGCCTCAAGAGGCTCATAATCTGTCAAGGGATAGAACACATGTTCTCAGATAACCACTAGATTAGACAGGATCTGTAGTGTGGATAAGTATAAATGAGTGATGAGTGACCGTGCTTTAACTGCATATTTCCCTCAACATATATTATACTGTATTCTTATTAAGATATTGCCAATACTGCACAGACAAAGGCTGTACATTATACATAAATTGCATTCAGTTTTATCTGTAGCCCTCCTGGCTATCCTATATGGCTGGATATGACCCTTAACAATCAACTAAGTGGAAAACTTGGATTTCCCATCTCCCACTCGCTCTTGTCTGAGTCTTTGCATCGGACAAGGGAGTCTTAAATTTAGAGGGCCCTTGGGCAAATGCTTTTGAGATAAACCACCCTGTTCTTGTTTCATTAGAGCTGACCTTAGTTCTCCCTCACATTCATCAGCTTCACTGCTTCCGTGTTTTCTTTGATAGGCATGCTTTGGATATTCGTGAGCACTATGAGAGGAAACTTGAGCGGGCTAATAATTTATACATGGAATTGAGTGCCATCATGCTGCAGCTAGAAATGCGGGAGAAGGAGCTAATCAAGTATGTATCCAGACCACTGTGTCCTGACTGATTTGGGTCTATCCATTGGCTGAAATGTACTACTCGTCCAGGTTGCTGCTACTCAGAACTGGCAGCTATTTTATTCATCCACCCAGCATTCCTTAGGGCACGTGCCGGGCACAGGTCCCCGTCCCGGTGTGGCTTACAGCTGAGTGGAGCTGCCACAGAGCTGGTTCTAGGGGACTATGCGCTTGGCAAGCCTTTGCCGCTTCAACCTGCCGAATGGCTCAGGAAAGGGGTCCTCATTTCAAGAAGAGCCTGGTGTGGATGCATGGGAGCTTACTGCCCCCTGGGGAAGTAAGGCAGCTGCTGCAAGTGGTTCAGGGTATTCCTGAGAATGGTGAGAAACCCTGGGGTCCTGACTAAAACAGCAGCTGCTGAAAACAAGTAGGACTTCAGCCACTGCTGTCTGTCTCATGAGGCATGTTGGGGACAGGAGGGTTAGCCTCCAAGTCCATCTGCGACCTGAAGAAAAAAATGAAGTCAGGTTAGTTTGAATTTTTTTTTTTTTCCTTTTTAACCTGAAGAGCCGCCTTGCTATTCTTCAGATAGCCTGTATCTGTTAAGTGTGGCCAGAATCTCTGGGTGGAGTTAACCTGTGAAAACATTCTGCCCAACTTTTCTGTCTGCGGTGAATGAGACATAGCTTTTTCTTTCATTCTTCAGGCGTGAGCAAGCAGTGGAGAAGAAGTATCCTGGGACCTACAAACGACATCCTGTCCGTCCAATAATCCACCCTAATGCCATGGAGAAACTCATGAAGAAGAAAGGTGTGCCTCACAGACCTGGGATGCAGGCCAAGCGGTGAGCACCTGTACTGACCTGATATTCAGATGAATGGGGAAACATGCCCCTAAAATACATGATCAGATGATGGTGGGTGTGGCCACACGGTACCACGTCGTCAGCGCACTTGCCTCTAGATATGGCCTAGGCAGGTGGGAGAGAGTGTGTCATGGACTCCAGGAATCTAGTTTTTACTGTCTGAGGCTTTGATGTTTATTACCTTAGCATGGAATAATGAAAAGAGAAATGAACTGGGGGCCAAACAGACCTGGATTCAAATCCTGGCTCTGCCTATTAGAAGCTGTGTGATTTGGATCATGTCACTTGACCACTCTCAACCCCATGGGTATAGCACGTGAGATTTCTTTTTCTTTTTTTGACCCCTAGTGCACAGAATTGAGTTCACCATAATTCTTGATTTATGCAACATTGGTCCACGCATGTCCCACTTTTATTTATTCATTTAGTTAGTTCTTTTTAATAATGTAATAAGTGCCTGTAAATCCACCACCAAAAACAAAAGCAAGCACTTTGATAATCACCTGTGTCTAACCATATAGTTCCCTCATCCCACTCCTGTGTGGAACTTTCATGAGGTTTAAATAAGACAACGTGTGAAATCACCTAGGAAATCATAGTTGCTCAAAAAAAAAAAAAATGGGTTTTTTAATTGTTTTAAAAGATGCCCTTTCCCCTAATTATAACACATTTTCCTTATATTAGTTTAATTTTAGAATGCTCTTCCAGTCAGTTTTTATTACCAGACTCTGCTAGAGCCTCATTCCTCCCGAGGAATAGAGAGTTGACCCTATCCTAAATTAAAGCAAAAGAAGGAAATATCCCTTAACCTGGGTTGTAGACCCAGCAGTGAGACTTGAGCCAAATGCAGGAAGAATAAAGACAGTGAGAAAATGCAAACCAAGCGTGTATTTTAAGGCTTTCAGAACAGTGACCATTCCAACACAGCATGACTAACATAAATCTAAACTACTGAGGGATAACTACATGGATTCATTCCAGTTTTGCTTTTACTGACCATCTTCTGGTCAAGCTCTGAGAAATTGTTTTCAGTTGGCACCCGGCAAAACCTTCCAGGAATCCCAGCACCTCTCTTCTTTTGGTGTACAAACGAGGCACAGACTTCACCTGCTGGCTCCTCCCTGCAGTCTGCCGACAGTTAAAACAAAGAGCACTTTGGGAGAAAATAGTACTGTTTAATTTTTCACAGTGTGAGCTTGTGTTTACTTTCATTTTGCCTGTGAGAAATGCATTTGAAAGAGTTTGACAGCACCAGTAGATGCTTAGTCAGTGAGCTGAACCTGTCTGGAAAGGCAACCCGGAGTAGGTATTAGAGCTGCAGAGAGTTATGCTTTCAGTTGATTGCCCCTGGAAAGATTTATGTTTCAGATTACTTGGACAGTCCAGTGATTATGGAGTCAGAAGGCCAATGCCCACTGAGGCAATCAGAGAGGAGAAACCATCCACTATCCTTTAGCCTTGGTTTCAGTTTGTGTTTAGTTAGGGACTGAAAAGAGAGTCAGAGTTCAGTGATGGATCCACCAAGCCCATCACAAGTGAGTATAGTCTAATAAGATAATCTAAATACTTCATAATACGGAGAAGCTTGGAATGGAGGAAAAACTATTTCTCAGTATCCAAAAAGTTGGCTTCAAGTTGTGAGTTTTGCCATTTACTGGCTTTGTGAGAGACACAAGCCAGCTAAGTTACCCTCTGATCCCTCAGTGCCCTCATCTGTAACATGGATATTGTAATGGTAGGAAACTTGTGTTTTATATATTGTAAATTGCTTTGTCAACTGTGAAGCGCTGTCTCAGCGTTATTCTTTGCGTTTTGCACTGCCAGGTTCAATAAACACAGCCTTTACCTGACTTAATGGCACTCTCACCTTAGCTTTCTTTTAGATCCCGCCATAGCCAGTTACTCTGTAAGTATTGATAGATGCCCTAACTGGGCCTTGGAGGGCTCTCTTTCCTTAATAAAAAGCCCCAGGACCTCCTCGATCCAGATGCCTTCTGTGCCACAAGTTGGCCAGCTGACCGCAAAGCTGTGAATCTGAGACAGGAAGATGCTGACAGCAGCACAGTACCCTACCCGCCTCATCATAAACCAACTATACCTGGAACTTCTGTGCTAAGACAAGCCTTTAACTGAACTTCTCCTGAAAGAGAAGAAAAACCCATCTCCTATTGCCGGATGCCTACTGATTTCCTGTGAGCCTCTTCAAACTGTAGTCCTTAGTTCAGCATCATCTGAGAGCGTGGCTGCTAAACGCAGGCTCCTAGGCCCCATCCCAGACCC
Organism: Tursiops truncatus; assembly: GCF_011762595.2. Lineage (NCBI taxonomy): Eukaryota > Metazoa > Chordata > Mammalia > Artiodactyla > Delphinidae > Tursiops > Tursiops truncatus. The sequence goes on from NC_047037.1 coordinate 62,198,364, forward strand.
GTGCAGTCATTTCAACAAGCTCCCAAGTGATTTGTACACACCTTCAAGCTGTATTCTGACGTCCAACAAGCCAGACTGTCAAGTAGGAGAGACTTCTTGTCTGGATTCTAATAGTAATGAGCTGTGAGACCAGGAGCCACTTTGGCTGGGGTTTGGGTTCTTCATCACATAGGATGAAGGCAGGACTGCATCTGTGGTTTCCTTACAAGGTCTGGGACCCCCTAGGGCCTGAACAGAGGTGTCTCTGAGGCCACTGCAGGGGTAGAGAGGACAAGGAGGGGGAGCCCCATGGGAGGGGCTTCTGCTCTCCCTCCTCTCTTCAGCTGTTCTACTATATCTGGGTTTGGGTTTTTTAAGATATAATTGACATATAACATTATATTAATTTCAGGTGTACAACATAATGATTCAACATATGTGTATATTACAAAATGATCACCAAAATAAGTTTGGTTAACATCTATCACCACACACAGCTACAAATTTTTTTTCCTTGTGACGAGAACTTTTAAGATGTACTCTCTTAGCAAATTTCAAATATCCAATACAGTATTATTAACTATAGTTACCATGCTGTACATTACATCCCATGACTTATTTATATCATAATTGGAAGTTTGTACCTTTGACCCCCTTCACCCATATCGCCCACCCCCTATTCCCACCCCCACCTCTGGCAGCCACCAATCTGTTCTCTTACTGTATCTATTTTATATATTGGGTTTCTCATAATTCATTTGAGTAAAGGATTCTGTTGTTTTTTTTTAAAAAAAAAAAAAAAAAAAAGAGTTTGGGCCCTCCAGCTCTGAAATCTCCAGCTGATTTGTGTCTGTCTGGTCCGAAAGAAGGGTGGGGCTACTCTTTGGGAGGAAGGAGGTAGCGATACTACCTGGCATCCTAGAGTCTCTGCCCTGAATCAGTTCTTCAGTTTAGAAATCATTTATTGGTTGCCTGTGTGCCTTGGTGTTGGTGTGTGTAAGGTTTACCTGCAGGCTCTGGGTTCCTCCTGCACGTGAGCCACGTGACTAGCTCAGTGGGCTGAGAGAGGCCCTCCTCCCTTTAGGAACACGGTAGAATACCAGGTCGTTCCACATGAGCCCTTCTCTTACTGGCTCTACGCAACCTCCTGGGCTCTCTATTAATTCCCCCTCCTCTACTGCCAACCCCTTCGGCCCCTTCCTGAAACATTTATTGAGTACCTACTGTGAGCAAGACTCCTTGCTAGTGTCCTCCACATGCAAAGGTGGATATGACTTAGTAGCAGCCCTCAAGGGGACCATGTCTAGACGAAACTCCCTGAATTTAGCCTCTTGTCTAATTAACTGCGCTTTCCTTCTCTGGTCCCAGACCTCTGTCCTTTGTGATCCCTCATGGGATCCATCACCAGACAGATTTCTGATCGTGAGCAAACGCCCATGCCTGTGCCTTGGCATATTGGCACCAAGCTGAGAGCTGACACTATGAGGAAGAGGTCAAGAAGCCTGTAGGGTAAAATTAGAATTTAAAGGGGTTTGAGTACTCAGCTAGTGAAGCACAGAATAAAATCCAGAAGGAATAAAGGGAATCCTCTGTAAGTGGACATTAAGTTGTTTCTAGCTTTCTGCTATTTTAAACAATGCTTTAACATAACATCTTCCAACATACATCTTTGTGCACATCCATTATCTCCACTGGATAAATCCCTGTGTATGTAACTGCTGATTCAAAGATTATGTGTACTTTAAGGCCTGGGATACATTTCCCCAAACTTGAATGTGTCTTCATGTGTTTAAAACCAAACCTGTTCTTTTCTCCCAGGCCAGATCTGTTGAGATCTGAAGGTATCCCCAGTGTGGAAGTGGCTCCCACTGCATCCCCTTTGTCCGGAAGTCCCAAAATGTCCACCTCCAGCAGCAAGAGCCGATATCGGAGCAAACCACGCCACCGCCGCGGGAGTAGCCGAGGCAGCCATAGTGACTTTGCGGCGATCTTAAAAAGCCAGCCAGCCCGGGAAAATTCACCCCATCCCACTTACCTGCACCAGGCTCAGTCCGAATACCCTTCTCCCCATCACCGTAGTCCTCTGCAGCAGCAACACCAGCAACCCCCTCCTGCCACGTCTCAGAGTCACCGTCCCAGACTCGATATGCACGGACAGGACGTTGCAACCTGCGCCAACAACCTGAGGTATTTTGGCCCCGCGGCGGCCCTACGGAGCCCACTCAGCAGCCATGCTCAAAGACAGATGCCTGGCTCCAGCCCTGACCTCATCTCCACGGCCGTGGCAGCAGATTGCTGGAAAAGTTCTGAGCCCAACAAGGGCCAGGCTGGCCCCTGGGGCTGTTGTCAGGCTGACCCCTATGACCCCTGCCTCCAGCGCAGGCCAGAACAGCATGGGTCCGTAGACGTCCCCTCTGCCAAGCCCGTGGGGAGGAACCCCAACCTTTTCAAGCCACCAGCACACAATCCCCTCTCGGAAAATGCCCAAGGTTCTGAGAAAATGGAAGAAAAGGAATTCAGCGGCTGTGGGTCTGCATCATCCCTCAACACCTCTCATCACATCACCCCCCCAGCGCTACCTCGAAAAACAAGGCCCCTTCAGAAGGTAAGGTGTGATGACAGCCGCGGTGTGTGTCACTACCTTCAAGGAATGTCAGAGCCTGTCATATTCTATGCAGTATAAAACATACATAAAAAATATGCATTTTGTAAAAGGATGAGATAACAAAAGCATAAATAGTTTATTTACTTTTAATACTTTCCACACTGCTTAAGTGATGGACTAAGGAGTACACTTTGGAAACTCCTGAATCAGGGGACTGATTCAAATGTAGATAATTTATCAATGAAAAATAGCCATGTGTTAGCAACATGTCATCAAAATAGTTTGGAATCCGCTACTCTAGCCTAGTCCTAAGGGATGTAGCAAGAAGGAAGGCTCCCGCTATAAAACATGTTTGGGAAACAGTATTCTCTGTCCCCTCTTGGAGCTTCCTAAGCTCACATTAACAAATCCTAGGCTTTGAAAATCATGCAATAACCTTGTTTAATCCAGCACTTCCCTCACCTATGTGACCGTATTGCCTTTTTAAAATAACATCTATTAATCCCCCATGGAACTAGCTTTCTTCACAGTATCGCCTTAATTAATAACCGTCATGATCCAGCTGGTTCTCAGTCACTGAAACCTGTTCCTCGCCCACTGGCTGCCTGTGGTTTATTAGCTGGGAGGCGGGCTACCTCTCCTCCCTTGTGGGTAAGAGCCCTAACTTGGGAGTCAGACCTGAGTTCAAAGCCAGGCTCTTCCACTTATTACCTTTATGAACATCGGTTTCTAATCTATGAAATGGAGCTAATAGTGGACCCTGTCTCATTGGTTGATGTGAAGATTAAATGAGTTAATACATATAAAACATTTAGAACAGGACCTGGCACATAGCAACCTTCCAAAAATGTGAGCTCATCTTGCTAATGTGTTAAAAATAACACTATGTACGAAAAGTATTTAGCACAGAGAAAACACCCACTCAATTCTAACTACTGTTTCATATCATCATCGTTCATCAGAAGTTCCGTTGAAGGAATGAAAATGTCTAAAATGTAAATGAGGATGTTTTGGTCAACTAGACATTTACTAGAAAAGCAGTTGAAGCTGAAGGCCACTGTCTCAGAACTGTATTTCTTCCTCCGCATACAGTGCTGCTATTGACTGAGCTTTCCCAGAAATAAATTGTGTTTCAGGTAGTGCAGTGGATTTGGGCTAAGTCAGTCTCTGCTCCTCTGACCCCTAAAGCCAATAACATAATTTTTTCGTAACAACTTTATTGAGATACAATTCACATACCACACAGTCCTCCCATTTAAAGTGTATAACTCAGTTCTTTCTCTCGAGTTGTGCAGCCATCACCACAACTAATTTTAGAATATTTCCATCACCCCAAAAAGAAACCCTGCACCCTTTAGCAATCACCCCATTCCCCCGTCCCCTCCCAAGTAACATGTATCTTTGAACCATCCTGATGCCATTTTGAGGCATCCGTGGGTCTGCAGGCCACGGAACACACCCCTTCTACTTTTGGCCTCACTAAAACCACACTCCCACAGAGCAGCTTAACTTCTCTCTGCTGAGATACACTCCCACGGGTCTTCTAGGGGGAGGTGCTCATCTCCACAGTCAGGATAACTCCATCCCTGTCTTTCCTACGCAAAAAAGCACATCAGAATACAAATGGGTAAAAGTGATGGATTGTCAGAAATGACTTTAAAGGTAAATTATCCTCAATTTTTGGTACAGTTATTTGGACCTACTTACCCACCTCACAAGGGATTGTAGTAATCCCATGCATTAATGACAGTTGATCTGAAGTGGGGCTGTTCCTATGCCCTGGAAGGGAAATGGAATCTTCCCTCACAGGGAAGATCATGTTCTCAGATGGGACACTTACCCACCCTTCCAGATCAACCACAGAGCCCCAGCAATGATGAGGCCTCAGATGTCCCAACCAGAGTTCTCTTATCTGTGCCCACATGCTGACTCAGTCATGTGCTAAGCACCTACCTTGTATGCAGTGTTGTATTAATGGTGGAGGAGGAATACAGTACAACAAGATGGGGTCTGACCCTAAATAATGTATGTCTTAGTTGTAGAGATGATGTAAGCGTAATAACTATAATATTAGTGAAAAGGTGATTGGTACATAAAAGGGGAAAAAGTAGTTGTTGGGCTTTGAAGAACTAAAAGATCACCTCTTATTGGAGTCTCTATATCAGAGCCTAGAACCACAAGTGACAGTGGTTACAAGACACCACCCCAAAATCCAAGACCTCTTCTCCAGTTTCCCCTCTTCAAGTTCAGGGCCTTTCATCATGGACACCCAGGGAAAGTTGCTAAATGAATGAAGAGATATATGTTTAAAAATGACAGCAAGCTACCACTCAATGTCTTTGATGAAAATTAAATCTTTTACAAGGAGTGTGTGCGTGTGTGTGTGTGTGTGTGTAAGAGAGAGAGAGAAAGAGAAATAAGACTCTTCCCTCCTTGTTCTCCTCAGAGTGGAGATGACTCCTCTGAAGAGGAAGAAGGGGAAGTAGATAGTGAAGTTGAATTTCCACGAAGACAGAGGTAAAACCAATAAACACATGTGATTGCCTTCAGTGTAATCAGGGAAAATCCTGAGTTTGCCCTCCGGTTTGATCACAGGCTGCTTTCTAACAGCCAGCTTGTAGGGAAGTTGGAACCTACCATTGCCCATTTTGGCAGCTGGCTATGCACAGCAGATTCTAGTTTATCCAAATTCACTAGATAGGAACTGCAAGATGGGGAAAATAAATATGGATTCAAGGTTATAATTGACAACATAGTGGGCAGTTTATGAGAGATGGCTGTGCTGTTTTATGGGTAATTTTACTGATTTCTAGTGTACCTCCCTATATTAGTCTGCTCAGGCTGCCATAACAAAATACCACAGACTGGGTGACTTAAACAATGGAAATTTATTTCTCCCACTTCTGGAGGCTGGGAAGTCCAAGTTCAAGGTTCCTGGTGAGAACTCTTCCTGGGTTGCAGACAGCAGCCTTCTTGCTGTGTCCTCACATGGTGGGGGAGAGAGAGAGAGATCTTCATCTTATAAGGCCACAGACCTGTCAGATTAGGGCCCCACCCATATGACCTCATTTAACCTTAATTACCTCTTAAAGACCCTCTCTCCAGATTCAGTCACATTGTAGGTAAGGCTTCAACATATGAATTTTGGGAGGATGCAATTAAATCCATAGCACTCTCCATGCCTTGGGTTTTATACCTCAAATTGAGTATAATTAAATGAGTCGAGTCCTCCTTCCACCCATCCTTAGAAATAGCTTCCTGCCTAGCCAGCAATAATAACTTTGCTTATAGGACTAAAGAAGGACCACACCCCTCATTTCTAGAATTAAGAGCTGCCCTTTTGTAGAAGTATGGAAGGTAGTTTTCCTCCCAGGAGGCCTTTTCTGCTACTAGGCATCTGTTTTTGAAGAGGAAGCCTTTAAGAATCCCCCAGGAAGGTTTGTGTACCTACCCAGAACCAGGAATTTCCTAAAACCAAGGGACTTCTAGTACTTTGGTAAATTGTACTCCGGGTGCCTATGCTGTACACAAAATTGAAATCTGTCCTCATCCCCTGAGCTATTCCTACCACATTGCCATTGCTGTCTTGTTGTTTCCTTGGACGCTGTGTTTTCTCCTATGCAGGGACATTGAGCCCGAATAAAATGTCTTTTCATCCTCTGACCTCATTCTACAGGCATCGCAATTATGTTACTTCCAGCTTTTGTTCTTATGACCACCATTAACTCAGCCCACCTGATGGCTTCCCACCTTTCTTTCTTGCTATGATGCAAAATTTTAGTTTTACCTCACGGTTTTGCTTTTAATATTATAACATTCTTCTCTCTGTCTCCCTTCTGCATTACCAGACTTTCTTTCTCTCTTTCTTTGTTGGATCTTCATTGCTGCACGTGGGCTTTCTCTAGTTGCGGTGCGCAGGCTTCTCATTGCAGTGGCTTGTCGTGGAACACAGGCTCTAGGCGCGCAGGCTCAGTAGTTGTGGTGCAGGGGCTTAGTTGCTCCGCGACATGTGGGATCTTCCCGGACCAAGGCTCGAACCCGTGTTCCCTGCATTTGCAGGAGGATTCTTAACCACTGCGCCACCAGGGAAGCCCCTGGATTACCAGCCTTGAGAAGGTGTGAGTCCTACTTTAACTTCCGTTTCCCACATGGGCTTCCTCCATCTGGCCTCTTTTCATGTGTCCTTGATGCCACCCCCGCCCCCAGCCCATCACCTGGCCTGCCCATCACCCAAACTCAGATCATATGCCATCAAAATCGCTTTGTACTAAGAAATACAGAAAGATCAGACAATGACAGAGGGAAAGGGCAGTCTTCTCTTTTCTTATTTGTTTTGTTTGTTAAGTCAGCGTAAGCTAACAGTATTCTTATTTACTAGGCTTCTTGCAAACAATGGAAAAGAAATGAGGAACTTTCGTAAATCCCCTCCCCCTACCCCAGGAGCTTTGCCTCATCAGAGCTAAACCCAGATGTTACCTGGAATGAGCCAGCAACTGGCTGGGCAGCGCCCACAGCTGCAGAGTGAATGTTCCTTCCAAGCACATTTCTGTTGGGGGTCGGCCTTCTGGGCCGCTCTGCCCCATGAGAAACGCCCCACCATGCCCAGGCAGGTAGGGAAGGACATGGTGGTACGTGAGTAGACCTGGCCCGAGCCCAGCTCTGCTGTGTGGCCTTGAACACGTCACTTCCCTTCTCTGCCTCCAGTTTTCTGCTGTGGGAGAGGAGTCAGACCAGAGACTCTCCAAAGTCTCTTTCACCCTTGAGAACCTAGGTGGTTGATTCTCTGTGTATAAGAAGCACACTCTCAATGTGAACGTTTCCTACCACAGCGGTGTACACAGTGTCATTAGACCAGCGGATTTTCTCAGAGACCAGCGGTAGCCATCAGTTTTGGAGCGTTGTGTGGAGCCACATAAACATATAAAACAAACAGAGCTCAGATTTCTCTCTCTGTTGCTTTAAACAGTTTCTACCTTTTGGGATTTGACTCTCCCTCAGGGGCAGGAAAAAAGAACTAGATCACCTCCCACCAAGGCTGCGACTGACTGACAAGGAAAGGAAAGTAAGGACTTCCCTGGCGATCCAGTGGTTAAGATTCCACGCTTCCACTGCAGGGGGCGTGGGTTCGATCCCTGGTCAGGGAACTAAGATCCCGGGGCATGCCAAAAAAAAAAAAGGAAAGTAGCCGTTCCTGGGACTAAGTTCCTCTGGTTCTTTGTGGTTCTAGGCCCCATCGCTGTATCAGCAGCTGCCAGTCATATTCAACCTTTAGCTCTGAGAATTTCTCTGTGTCTGACGGAGAGGAAGGAAATACCAGTGACCACTCAAACAGCCCTGAGGAGTTAGTGGATAAACTCGAAGACCGCCTGGCAGAGAAGCTAGATGACCTGCTATCCCAGACGCCGGAGATCCCCATTGAGATATCCTCGCATTCAGACGGGCTGTCTGACAAGGAGTGTGCTGTGCGCCGTGTGAAGACGCAGATGTCTCTGGGCAAGCTGTGTGCGGAGGACCGTGGCTATGAGGTGGGGGGTTCTCCTCCCTTCTCCTCTCATCACTCTTCCCTTCCTGGAGCTCTTTGGGTTAGAACATGCTCAAGTCCTTAGGGCCTTTACAATCATCGTCTAGTATATAAGATAAAACAACTGCCTCCATGAAGTCAGTAGAAGTACAGAGATAACAGAGCCCCCCCAGAATGGGGGCAGTTCTCCCAAAGGAAGCACAGACACGGAACTGCTCAGGAACCCTTCATTCCAAGATTTCACTCAAGCATCACTTCCGACCCCATCTCCCAACCTGGTTAAGGGTGTGAGCTTCCCTCCTCTGTGTCCCCACCAGCCCCTACATGCTATCAGAGCACATGTAACACTTTAGTTCACAGACGGTACTGCCTTCTGAGAGGCACGATAGCATAGTGGTTGGAAGTGTAGACCCTGAAATCTGACTGCCTAGATGCAAATCTCAGCCTTTCCACTAACTCACTGTGTGACATTGGGTAAGCCACTTAACCTCGCTGTAGGTCAGTTCCCTTATCTGTAAAATGGGTATGATAACAGCCCCTATTTCATAGGGTTGTTGTGAGGATTGAGTGGATTAATAGATGTTAAAGCACTTACAGCAGTGCCTGGGACATAGTAAACAATATATGTAGGGCTTTGGGGGCACTGTTATCACTGTCATCACCTTCGTCATAATTGCCATCATCATCTTTATATGTCTTCTTTCTCCGTAAACCCCACAAGGACAGGACCTGATCTCCTTTATCTTAGCGAGCAACCCAGCACAGCGCCTGTCACATGAGAGGTGCTCAAAATATGTTTACTGAGTGATTGCAGAAAGGAATTAAGGTCTTATGTTGTCTTGACTTTGCAGAATCCTATGCAGTTTGAAGAATCGGACTGTGACTCTTCAGATGGGGAGCGTTCTGATGCCACAGTTAGGACCAATAAACACTACAGCTCTGCTACTTGGTAATGAAAGAATACCTACCCTGAAGATCTCATGACTATACTGGCATTTCACATCCATCCCACACCCAGACTCTTCCCACTCTCTCCCTGCTTTTTTGTCTGGGAAGAGAGCTGCCCCATCTTTCTTACCCCTAGACGTGAGCTGCAATAACAGGAACATGAGACTTCACAAATCTCTGGAAAAAAATATCCAAATGAAATTAAGTCTCACTGAACATTTCAATCAAGAATGGCAGGGATCTATTTTATTGAATATTCTAGCTACTGTAACACTGATATTTATTTTTGTTTGACATTTTAACACTTTGTACTGTAAAGAGTGAACTATATATGATAGAGAGAAAGACAATAATTTCTTGCAAAAAAAAGAGAGAGAGAGAGAGAAAGAAAGGAGGAAAGAACAGAAGTGGAATTCAGGAGCAACATCCTTGGGAATCTGTGGAGCCAGGAGGTATTAACTGCTGCTTGAACAGGGGACCAGTTCCTCTGGCCATAAGTGACTGAAGAAGAGCCAGAGCAAGACATACTGAACATTTTAGAAAACAAAAACAGCAAAAGAAAAGCAATTCCAGGTAATCTGTGAACAGACCACATTAAATTCACCCAGCTTGTCCAGATGGGTGATGGAAAGACCTAGACAATTTTGGAGACCAGAGACTTGCACCCAAGGCCTTTGAGGGCATGTGCTTCCTCTAGGAGGAAAAAGAAAACTGCGTGTGTCAAAGCTGATCTCATTTTTAAAACGCTGAGCAGCGTTGGTAGTGAGACTTACAGACAGTGTCCAACCTTGTCCTTGACAAATTTTCTGCTTTTTATGCTGTCAATGTCACTACCTTGGCAAATGCATTACCTTGACCAATGTGTTGATTTTTCAGACTCAAGTGCCAGTTTCCTGTAGCCTATTTCCTTTCCACCTGTTGGCCGCTTCTTTTAGGGAAAAAGGGGGCAGGGGAGGGAGAGCCTGAGGAGGAGAGAAGGAGAAGACAAAAAGAGAATGTCCAACAGTGTTGGAAGAGCAAATGTGGAATTTGTAAAAGGACATTCTCAGAATGTCTCAGTTCAACTACGTGCAGAAGATGGGATCACCCCACCCTGGAACCAGGTTGCTTGTCTACTAGAGTTTTATTGATTTAAACAGAACAGTCCTTGAAGACAGCTAGGAGGTGTGTCAGTCTGCCCGATGTCCAATCCCAAACCATCCCCCATGTTTTTATTTGTTAACTCATTCTATCCCAGAAGCTGTAGTGACTGGCTACCACTATCAGAATAAAGGCAAAATAAGCAACTTGCAAAGGGCAACCCCTCCCCTATCACGATAGCATTTTTGTTAAATGCTACTTGTAACATGTATTTGGATCAATGTAGTTTTGAATAATTGGATTTGGAAATTCATAGAAAGAACAACTGATGCTAAGCAGAGATTGGAAAAATATTGTCCAAGGCATGAGGTCCTTCCTGTCTCTAGGGTCATGGGCTCTGAGAAACATCCCAAGGTACCTCATGGTGCCTTGGCGTTAAGGAAATTTTTATCTAGAATTTTATATAAAAACAGATGTTGGCCTAGTTCCTGTCTCTGTCTCCAAAATCAGTTAAAGCCAAACAACCTCGAAGCTCAAGACCTGGAGAGGGTGGCTAGACGCTCTGATATTGCATCGGACTAGACTTCAGGAAAGACTTACATACACAGGTATTAAACCATTTCCAGTACAGATGAAAACATCACCCTCCTCTGGGTGTCACTGATTGCATTGGCCAAAAAGGAAAAGCAGGAGGGAATATAGAGCAGTTCCTTTTGCTTGTTTTGATCCCTCCATTTGTTTACACTTTATGTTGAGACATTGATTTAAAATTTAGTGTCTGTAATTTATAGCTCTTAGGTAGGCTGAAGGAAAATATTTAACTTATACAGAGAGCAGTATTGTTTCATTAAATTATTCCATTTTGTATAAATTCTGTAGCTGGACTACATGAAAGATCTTAAGTTATGGTATTATTATCTTTGTTATTTTATTTTATAATTATCTTTCTCATTTTCTGTCGATCAGAAAGTGTGGTTTATGGTGTAGCACAATGATTGTTTTTATTGCTAACCATGAATTATTATGGATTCTTATGAAGGAATGAAAATGGAACTGCCATTTGGGAGCTCCCTGGTATTTGTCTTAGCTGTATTCCCTCATTTTCTGTGTACAACAACAATCATCTGAGGATGCGTGTACCGCCCTGAGGTCCAGTGGATACGTTGTGATTTTGACTTGATCGCAAAAGCTCCTAGGTGGGCATCAGATGACTGAGTGGTGGACAAAGAGTTCAAAAGCTGTACATTTTCTCGAGTTTCTTAAGAAATAAAATCATGGGACTACATTAGAAGCACAAACAGAATTATTTAATGCCCTGAGAGGAACAGGCCTACAGGGAATCTGCATGGGGCCTGTGGGGTAGATAGTTTCAAGAACTGGCAGCATAGTTTGTAATCTCCTTCCTACTAAATCCCATTAAACCAACATTTTTCTCCTAGTTGGGAGACTATAAAAAGGAAATAAAGAGATGGCATGACCAAAGAAATGCCTAACTGTGATGTCACCCCATAGCAAGACAAGAGAAATTCTAGAATGAGGCTTAGTCTCTTAGTCACAGAGCTGGAAAAGTACCTTGAAAGCCCATATTTTTCATCCTCTGACTTCAGACCACACCATACTGTGAATCTCTCTGGTTCATTACTTCTGAGAACAGAGAGGCTACAACTCTGTGTCCTCTTTATTTATTTATTTTTTTTGATGTGGACCATTTATAAAGTCTTTATTGAATTTGTTACAATATTGCTTCTGTTCTATGTCTTGTTTTTTTGGCCGCGAAGCATGTGGGATCTTAGGTCCCCAACCAGGGATCAAACCTGCATCCCCTGCATTGGAAGGTGAAGTCTTAACCACTGGACCGCCAGGGAAGTCCCTCTGTGTCCTCTTTCTGTCCAACATACAACGCTGACCCTTCAGCGTGTCCAGGTCTTGCCCACCTGTCGTGGCCAAAGAGGAACATGAAGGTTAACGTGTCTTACCCCTTTCAGTGATGGTCTTCCTGGAAAACCCACCCCAATACCTCATAATTTTGATAACTTTTTTGAATTCCCATCTTGACTGTCTGCCATGGTAATGCCATATACCTGTCTGGATTGACTGTTATGAGCAAGTTAGCATAGCAAACAGTATTGAATATTCAAGTCATTCACTCTATTGTCAAGAGTTGAATAGGGCTTCCCTGGTGGAGCAGTGGTTGAGAGTCCGCCTGCCAATGCAGGGGACACAGGTTCGAGCCCTGGTCCGGGAAGATCCCACATGTCGTGGAGCAGCTAAGCCCATGTTCCACAACTACTGAGCCTGTGCTCTAGAGCCCGCGAGCCACAACTACTGAGCCCATGAGCCGCAACTACTGAAGCCCGCATGCCTAGAGCCTGAGCTCCACAACAAGAGAAGCCACCACAATGAGAAGCCCGCACACCACAACGAAGAGTAGCCCCCGCTCGCCGCAACTCGAGAAAGCCCGCACACAGCAACAAAGACCCAACGCAGCCAAAAATAAATAAATAAATTTATTTTTAAAAAAAAAGTTGAATAAAGTTCCACGTTGAACATTTTACTTATTTTTTAGTAGAAGTGACTAGAGGCTTCAGAGAACAGTGTCTTTAGTCTAGGTTAAAAGAGAAATGCCTTCTCTATCCCAGGCTACCCTTCACTGCCTGCCTTGAAATAACCAGCACAATTTTGAATTAGTGTGTGTTTCTTTGAGAACAACTCCACAGTCATCTGAAGAGTGGAACGAAGAGCTCAGGGAATTTAAGAGCTAATTCTTCAGTCTGACAACTGGGTGGCAGTGCTTTAAGGAATCACAGGACTATGATTTCAAGCTTCATTGTTGATCAAAAGTTTAACCCCCTTGAAGTGAATTCCACATTCATTTAGCATCTGGTTTTGACTGACTGCAAGATAATGAGTTTTTATTTGTTTTGCAGATGGGCATTTGGTTCTGATTCCTATCTATTTCTAGATCATGTCCTCTGAATAACAATTCCTCTTAAAATTGCTTGGCAGAGGGACTGAGAAGCCTGCATCCTCCTTTGCAGTTATAATAGACCTTACCACCACTAAAGTTTGGACCTGTTGGTGAGATTGTGGGGAGCACCTACCCAGGGAGGTGAAGGTGTTAACTGTGTTGTATGATGGTTCGGTATGACCAGCTTGAAGTTCACATATTTTAAAACTTTAGTATCAACAAATCCATCCTTCTAGAATTAAGGATATTTTAGTAGGGTTTAATAAGTACACTGGACTTCCACTTAAAGGCCTCATTGTACTAAATTTTCCTCTTACCCTAAGTAATAATAGATTTGATGATTTGGGGTTTTCCTGGTACCAACCCAATTTTCAATGCCCTCTCCCACTGTGGAGCATTGACTTTTTCCAGTGTGAATGCATTCTTATCGATCAAAAGATTTACCCTTTTTTTCCATGCCCTTTTGTCTCAATCCGCCCCCCTTCCTTAAAATGTTTCTACTTGAACTTCCTGTGACTGAATTCTACAAATTCCAAGGAATTCCTGCCCTGCTCTGCAGTATAGTGCCCTATGTTGTATTTTGTTTTTCTACCAAGCCAGAAACCAAAATACCACCTCATACCACCATCTGCCATCTCCACCCTCAATACCCAAGACCGTGGTATTTATTGATCACCATATTCTTTCCTACTGAGCCTGGACATGGCCTCAGAACCTCTCACAACACAGCATTTGGAGCCATAATTGGCACTTGATTGGAATTGGTGTGCAAGGGGAGATCTGTTTGCTGTCCCAGCTCTAACCTCATAATTAATTTCCTAAGGTGGTTTGAGATCTCGAGTTAGCCCTGATGGGAGAATGACAGGATATACCAGTGTACTCCTTATAGATCCCACCCTACAGCTATCAGGGGGCAGCACCAATGACAGCAAAAAGGCCATGTGCCTCCACCCACTGCCCTTTTGGAGTACGATTCCAATTGTATATTGAATTCCAAAATGTCTCTTCATTTACATCATTTCATTGTTAAATGAGCATGTTCCTCCACCACCTTCTATAAACAGAAAGTTAATACAAGTCCCAGTTACTTGCTTCTTCCTTAGACTCTATGAGACTGATGTACCAAAACGTGACATTCTTTTCAAGACTCTGACTTGTACTGTCAGTATGAATTTAGTGCCTTTCTAGGCAGCATATTTTTCTTCATTGCTGATTTCATAGAATAAATGTCCTAATATACTCACATCGCCAATGTTAGCAGCCTCACAGACTAGCACATAAGAATCACATTAGTCTGCCTGTTTGCATGTTACAGCCAATACTGCAAGCACCTATTCAAACTGGAAGGAACTAGACTGCCAAATGGAGGACCCCTGTGGAACCTGGAACACTTCTCAGGGACAGGTGGCAGAAGAGGGGAGCTCTGAAATCACTGTTCTGAGAAATAGGGTAACCCCAAAAGGGTTAGGTTAAGGCTTTTGTTAACTGTCACGTAACCGGAGCATGCTGGCAGGATTTCACACAGGGCCAAGCCCCCAAGCAGACGGTAAGGCCACTGTAAGAAAACGTCCGGCCAAATCCCAGGCCTACTCGCTAGAGCCACTTCACAGCACTCAGGGGCACGCTGGCTCCTGGCCCCAGGCTGCTGCCCAGTGACCAGACACACAGGGTCCTCCCGTGGTTGCAGACCAGAGGGAACCCCACCAGAAGGCGCAGGCTAATAGGAAGATGTCCCTTATTGACCGCATCGCCCGGGTAGCTCACTACCTCGAGCGACCACTTCTCAGAGTCTGGAAGTGGGACGACCCACTTTGATTCTTGATTGCAATAATTTGAGTTCCTTTCAATTTGGAGCAAATTAACTTTTTTTGTAGTCAAGTCTCAGAATGATCTCCCTCATCTGTGTCCTCTGAGGTCTCCGGTACTGTTAGTTCCCCTGCTCCCTGTGTGGGTTCTGATGCCGGCTCCCTCTTTGTATTGAACAATTGTACAGCGATGGGAACAAGAGCGACTATCAAAGCAAACAAATGCATGGAATTAAACAAAAAGTGTACTTCACTGTTTTCTGTCCTGTCTTTTCCTTATAGGTACTGTTTGTGTCCTGAGAGCTGCCTTCACAAGTCTCAGTATTTGTCAGAACTTACAGGAAAGGAAGACTTTACATGACTGGGTCTCCCGCAGCCAGGAAAAATAGGTGATGGGAAAAGCTGGTTTCTGGGGCTCTTTCGTCAGACACATCCACAGAAGGAAGAGATGACCATGATTTTCTTTGGTTATCGTCTCTTGGTGATTATTCTGTCGTATCCTAGACAGGCACTCTTCTTCTTCCCTACGACTTTCCTGCTGCCCATCTTACAGCTACTTCTGTGGTATTAGTACCCTATTATAAAGTATGCATACGAGGGAAAAGGCAAAAGTGAAAATCTGGCTTCCAGTGTGTACAACTGGTAAGAAGCTTGAGAGTAGAAAGCTAAGACACCACTTTGGATTGTCTGATTTTCAGCCAATCCTGATTCCCACTGGCAATGGGAATTGAAAGTTAGCAACATGTATAAACACACACCACACAGAATATTTATATCCATTTATTTGGGAAATTGCTTTGCCTGTAAACTCACAACTGATAAGGCACATTGTTGCAAAATCACGGGGGAGATGGGAGAGAGACCAATCCAAGGATCTGGATAAAGGGCAAAGGGCCATACTTTCAATAGTGTAGAGAGCTTCCTTGTGTCCCCCCTTCCCTCCTCCTACTTCACAACACAAAGAGCCACGGATCTCCAAGTCCAGTTGGCATCCTCCTCACTCCCACTCTTGTTATCAAGCTTCTTTTAAAGCAACACATCCTTAAAAATGAAGTCCTTGTTGTGTTTTTTGGATTATACCATGTCCAAAAAACACTGCTTGGAAATTCATTCTCTGTCATGAATTCCCAAGAATTCATGTAGAACAACTGGTCTACATTAAAGCCTTGGCAAGATTCTTGGCCAAGCCAAATCAAAAACCCAGCAGATGGTGCCCAGGGACAACAGTTCTGCTAAGAAATGATGAGTTACTCCTGTAGGGTACAGGATCCCAGAGCTGGCCATTTTAGGTGCCAAGGCCCTTCTGTCCTTGGAAGCATGAACAGGTCTGTGCCAATTCAATCCTGCAGCCATAGGAAGCCATGACAGCTACAGATCATTAAAATACAACACAACAAATTAATCCAAAACCAAATTCTCCCCTTAATTCACCTGAATTAAAAGATAAAATAGAATTATTCCCTCAGTTATTCTCAGGAAATGACAAAATGAAAAAAAGCATTCAGAGGGTATACTGGGTGATATTGGAGTGTACTGAATCCATTGTCCCAGCAAGACAGAGGAGGGATTTCCACACAGAAAGGACAGACTAGAAAATGTACTCACAGTCATTTGGTTCAAGTGAGTCAAGGGTTCTGCCCATCCAGATGGGTAAGAACTTCTCCAGAGTATTCATAACATACAGAGTTTGCTCCACTGATATTCAATAGTCTGTTTGCAATCAGCTGAATTGTCAGGACATGCAAACAAGAGGAGATGTGACATATGTGGTAACATCAGTGCGTCTGAACACAAAGAGCATCACAGCAATCACTGTGGTTTTGAGCTGTACATGGAAATCCCATGCAGTTTGTCAGCTTGTTTCCTCTGATTTATGGAAGAGGTAGGTCATCAGCAAAACAGTGCAGAAGGATCACTCTTCAGGAGACTAACAAGATGAAGAGTGGTGTCAGTGATGTGGGTTCACATGTCATTATCTACACTAATCATGTCCACGAGGGACGTAAAAGGATAACACCTGTCACAACAGCTGATCACTGTGCAGACGAGGCGCCCTGGACAAGGGCAATCGGCAGCCTCTCCCGAAGCAGCTCAGGGCTTGGCCTGAGTTCCTTGTTATTCAGTAAAATACAAACAGGATTTGCTAGGAGGCCATCCATTTTGCAGAGTGTCCTGCTAAATCAGGGCTGCCTTGAGAACCTGATATAATTCACTTTCTAGAGCACAGAGTGTCCTTCATGACAAGACAGTGCACACAGAAGAATAGTGTCTAAATCAACTGTTGAGAATAATTTAAAAACAATGAGGGGCTTCAGAGGACCACGCCCATTACACAAATAAATAAACAGTAGAGTCCAGGGATGAGGCAACCAAAAGATCCAGATCAGGTGTACTTTCTACTATTTAGATGATGAGCGTTGCTCGTTTCATTCAAATGTAGGTCCTTCTGACTGAATTTTTTAATGAGGGTTCCAGGAACTAAGGCCACCAGGGCAATGGCCAACAGCTTAAAGGCAGTTTCCCAGGAGAAAAGAGCATCCAGAGAAGTCAGGGTTGACAGGATGGAGCCCGTCTGCACACAGATGAAATTATATGGAATCAAACCTTGAAGAAGAAAAGGGAAAGAGCCTGTTACTGGGGAGCAGGAAAATGAAGAACAATAGTCCTTCAGAAATGTCACCAGGAATTCACAACAGTGACTCCAGTTTTGTACTGTTTTTGCCCAATTCCTGACCTCTAAACATATTACGTCTTTCCCTTCTTTTCCACTCTTGCCCCTCCTTTCCTCACTTCCCACATACATTTGTCTCATTCAGCAAAAGGACTTGAGATGGTTCACAAAATATATATACTACAGTAAGATTAGACATTTTTTTAAATAGGAAAAAACAAAATGAATGGAGAATAAAACAAAATGAGAGAAGAATAAACAAAGTACAGTTAGTACTTAAGCAAAAATGCATAAAGTTCACTCATTTGCTAGAGGTGACCCCAAATTTGGTTCTGAGCGCCCAACAGCCAAAGTAAAGAGAAGCACCAGCATTATGAGGTTTACAGTACGCCTGTGATAAAAACAGGTTTCTTAGAAGCAGTAGTACTACTCATGTTCTGTACTGTATGTAAGAGGTCATCAAATCCACTGGATCCCACAAGTCTGACTGGTGGCTAGAGAGGCTGGTTGTATAACAAACCCCTGGTGAAGTTGTTAAAAACACATCCTCAGGGCTTCCCTGGTGGCGCAGTGGTTGAGAGTCTGCCTGCCGATGCAGGAGACGCGGGTTCGTGCCCCGGTCCGGGAGGATCCCACGTGCCACAGAGCGGCTGGGCCCGTGAGCCATGGCCGCTGAGCCTGCGTGTCTGGGG
This sequence comes from Tursiops truncatus, assembly GCF_011762595.2. Taxonomy (NCBI): domain Eukaryota; kingdom Metazoa; phylum Chordata; class Mammalia; order Artiodactyla; family Delphinidae; genus Tursiops; species Tursiops truncatus. The sequence continues at coordinate 62,216,633 of NC_047037.1, forward strand.
CCTGTGCTCCGCGATGGGAGAGGCCACAGCAGTGAGAGGCCCGCGTACCGCAAAAAAAAAAAAAAAAAAAAACCACATCCTCGGGTAACACCCCAGGGATTCTGGTTACCTGGGTCTGGGGTAGAACCCAGGAACCTGCATTCTAACAGCCTCTCCTGACCCCCACTCCCAAGATTCTGATTGGTTTGGGACTCCCTGATGATCTGATCCACTCCTCTAGTAGATGATGCCTCAAGATCATAGACTCATGAAGGTCACACAGCTTGTCAGAAGGGTAACTAGAATCTCAGTCTCTGGAGTCCTTCCAAGTCTCGTGCCACCTGGGTGATTACAGGCTGCTAACAGAGGTGCTGAGGCATGCTGTCTAAAAGGCTGTCTGACAGAATTAGCCGTGGTAGATTCTGCTTCAATTTAAGATCTCAACTTCTCTCAGGAATTCCCTATTAATAGCAGCTGCTCAACCACAGATTTGTCATGTCTGACCCAGAGCCCTGAGTAGCCTTCCCTTCCATGTTCTAAAGAAGGGTTAAGAGAGGAGACCCTTGCCTTAGGTTTAGAGAGGGTGGTTTGCTTCCAGTGTGGAGAAAGTAAGTCAGTGATTTTACAGGCTGTTAACAATTTTACCATTCAGATGGTTCAAAGCTCATACTTAGAGAAACACTGCTCTAGTCCTAGCCCCTCATTTGGCCAAGTGGCCCATGAGGGTAAGGAGCTTGTTGAAGGTCATACAATTGTCAAAAGGCAAGAAGGAACCGCACTAGTACCAGCTCTTCCTAAGGCAGATCTTAATCAAAACGGGCCAAAGCCAAACAGGAAGCCCCTTGCTCTGACCCTTCCCCTGCCTCCACTTGCCTTCTGCCCACGTCCCCTCACTCCAACTCTGCTTTTACTGAGCCCTTACTATGGGCCAAGATGTGTGTGTTACACAGATTACTCTTCTAATCCCAGGGCCTGGCACAGTGCTTGGCACACAATAGGCATTAAATACAGTTACAGAATGAACAATCCCTATTTTTTCCAGAAGTATTTTTATGGGTTTTCATGTTCAAGCCCGAGTAGGTCTGCAGTCAGGAACAATTACTTTAGATAAGGCCTTTCGATGCTCTTCATGAGCCTGTGCTCGCAGAGGCAGGCACATGCCCAGGACAACTGTGAGACTCAAATTTACACACCACGTCTTACCGATAAGAACAGAGAAGAAAAACTGCACGATGGGGATGTTCAGAATTGGGGCCGAGAGGTTCAAGAACCAGTTTGGCGTCATGGGGAAAAGTCTCAAAAACAGTAAGAAAAAAAACAAGCTGTTTCTGTTCTCCTCCACCTGTAGCCAAAGAAGACAAGGCCATTAAGAAGCAGAAAGAGTCTCCAGGTATTGAAAATCTGTTAATGCCGGGCACTGTTCTACATACTCTATTTTACATATTCTATAAATTCCAGAGCAGAGATTCTTTTCCTCATTTTTTAAGTGGAGGTACCTGAGGCTCAGAAAAGTCAGGAACCTGCCCAAAGACACAGGCTCAGAAAAGTCAGGAACCTGCCCAAAGACACAGAGTTGGTAGTGATGGAGCTGGGATTTGAGCTCAGATCTGCGTCTCCTGGAGACATCAACAGGACCCCTGGGACATCCTGAGGCAGGATAGAGGAACACTGTGGGAGATCTCTGCCCCTACTCCCCTCAGGGCCACGTGGTAACTTTCTGGGGGCCCGGCACTTAGATGTACCCCCTCGCCTTACCTTCCTCTGCAGCAGGGCCACTCTGTCAGGAAAATAGGAGACCACCAGCTGTTTGCCAAAAACACTGGAGAGCAGGTAGCAGCATGTGGCACCCACCGAGGTCAGCACACAGCACAGCAGAAGCCCCAGCCATGGCCCAAACAAAGCACCGGCTAAAACATTCTGCAAAGAAAACAAATCCTCTGCCATGAGAACATCTGGCAGCTACCAGCCATCTTGTCCTGGAGCCCAAGAGTCCTAGGTTCCCTCCTCCTTCAGTGATTTTCCTGGAGAAAACCTAACTCCCACTCTAAAGAGATGAATGAAAAGTGATGAAGGGGCTTCCCTGGTGGCACAGTGGTTAAGAATCCGCCTGCCAATGCAGGGGACACGGGTTCAAGCCCTGGTCCAGAAGATCCCACATGGGCGCTCTAGAGCCCATGAGCCACAACTACTGAAGCCCGCGTGCCACAACTACCGAAGCCTGCGCGCCTAGAGCCTGTGCTCTGCAACAAGAGAAGCCACCACAATGAGAAGCCCGCGCACCGCAATAAAGAGTAGCCCCCGCTCGCCGCAACTAGAGAAAGCCCAGGTGCAGCAATGAAGACCCAACACAACCAAAAATAAATAAATTTTTTAAAGAAAAGAAAAAAAGTGATGAAGGAGCTGGGAACTACAGCCCCCGGCCTCAGTCTCCTCACCTTTGAAACTGGGAAGAAGATTAAAACCTCAGCGGGCGAGACAATTAAATGGGGAAATCTGTGTATACAGCCCCCAGCCTGCCACTTGGGCTGTGCAAGGCCCCGCCAGCCCTGGTGCCCTAGGAAGAGGCAGCAATGAAGCTCACAAGTTATTTCTGCTACTTTAAATAAACACAAACCATGAATTTTCCCTCAGGAAGACCTCCTAAGCTTTAGAAAATGTCTCATGTCTTTCCTTCCTATAGGAATTACTTCTCTATAATGCTAACACTGGGGGTTCCATGTTGACCAGAGTTCTAGCTGACACTCAAAAAAGCCTTAGATTGACAAAAATGGAAAAGTGAACTAATACTTCCTAAGTGCAGTTTGGCTGGTAGACATCATCCTGCCAAACATGGGATCCAAGAGAGAAAGTAAAAGGGGAACCTGGAAGTGAGAAGGTGGGGATCTCCTCAGCACCTACTATGTGCTTGACTACAGGTCTGATTTAATCCCCACTATGACCCTGTTTAGTATACCATCCTCACCCCTTCTATAGGTGCAAGATTAAGTATCGTGCCCAGAGTCACACGAGGCAGAGACAGGATTCACCTCCAGGTAGCAGCTGGCTCTTCGCCCTGAAGAGGGATCAGCTCAAGAGAGAAAGAGGTACAGGGGAAGCCCCAGGAGTCAGTCCCTGGCCTCAAGCACCATACACACCCCCATCTCTCTTGGCAGAATGTGTTTGCTTTTCTTCCAGTTTCTAACAAACTGCTTAGGTGGATCCAGCCTGAGCTGAATGTTGGGGCCGGAGGGAGAAGCAGGGCAGAAGGAAGCTTTCAAGTCTTCCTGCTCAGTCACCCAATCATTCAACAAGTGCAACAAGTGCCAGGCAGCACACCATCACCGTGCCAGCCCCTCTGCACCCACTGTGTCATTTAATCCTCCCATGTAACAATCCTAGGGGGTTACATAGGAGAATGCCGGTTCTACAGATGAGGAAACAGCATTAGAGAAGTTAAATGACTTGCTCAGGGTTACACAGCTGGGATTCAGACCCAAAGCCATAACAGACATATACATTTATACCAACCAGCTTAAAATGCTGCTGGGAGGACAGCACAGATTCTTCTGTATCATCTGAGATGGCAACTGATGAGAAGCACCCAAGAGCCCCAGCACAAGCCCAGGTCTAACACTGTGGCTCCCGAGAGCCAGGGGGCCGCCCGGACAACCAGAATGACTCGTCCTCTCCACACAGGGAGACTTCCCAATCCTCTACAGCCTAACATCACCATGAACAACCTGCATCTGTTCGTCAAACATTTATAAAGGCACTTCCCTGGGCCAGGCAAAGAAGCACATAGGCTGAGAATAAGGAACAGGTCCTGACCTCAAGGAACTCACAGACTAGTGGAGAAAAAAGATTTTAAAAGAATCACCAGGGACTTCCCTGATGGCGCGGTGGTTCAGAGTCCGCCTGCCGATGCAGGGGACACGGGTTCGTGCCCCGGTCCGGGAAGATCCCACATGCCGCGGAGCGGCTGGGCCCATGAGCCATGGCCGCTGAGCCTGCGCGTCCGGAGCCTGTGCTCCGCAATGGGAGAGGCCGCAACAGTGAGAGGCCCGCGTACCACAAAAAATTTTAAAAAATTTAAAAAAAAAAGAAACACCAACATGCGGAGGGGGAGAGGTCTCAAGGACAGTGCTCCACACCTATCCAATCCTTAGAAACAAAAGCAGCATACCTGAGAGGAAAGGCAGGCTCTGGAGCTGGGCGGATGTGGGTTCAGACCTCAGCCCAACCCCCTCCTGGGACGGTTACTTAACTTCTCACCATTCATTTCCTTATCTGTAAAATGTGGATAAAATTGCCCATTGTTGGCTCTTAGGAGAATTAAATAAGGTCGTGCAGGTAAAGCAACTAGGACAGTGCCTGACACAGGGAAAGCCATCAACAAATGGTAGCCACAGTAGTCTGTCCTCTGGACCGTAGGATCTGCAGCCTAAGGGCCCCTCTACAAAGACAGAAGGTGGCTTCCCGGGAGGCAGGCACAGGAGGAGGACAGGATACTGACCAGGAAGCTGGAGCCAGGGATGGCAAAGCCCTGTTTGTAGAGGTAGGCACTGCAGAAAAGCAGGAACACGTAGGCCTGATGCTCCTTCCGGTACTCTTGAAGGACCTCGGAGAGTTCCCGCAGCTCGGCCAGGTCCGAGGGGAACCACAGTGACCTGAGATTTGGAAAAGCAGATGGAAACAAGAGTCCAGATCAGCCTAATACCTAATAAAGTCACTTGTTGTGTCTTCTTTCCAAAGTAGGTTTATAAATGTGACCATCATCTGGTCTGCTGGGAACACACACTTAATGGGAGGCCAGAATAATGGATGACCTGATATAACACAGCAGAGGCAAGAAGAGCCTTGGTTTGGAAGCAAGGGACCTGGCATAGCATCTCAACTCTGCTACTGTCCAGTTGTGTGATCTCAGGCTAGTCCCTGAGCCTCAGTTTCCTTATCGGAAAAATGAGGGGTTGAAGGTGGATAATCACTAAGTTCCCTCTTAGCTCTCAGGTTTTATGAACTATTCTTAAGAGGCAAATGGATTAATTTCTAGGCAAGTACTAAACGTCCTAAACTGCCTTTCTTTCTAGGAGTACCCCCTCCCCCTAAGCTTTAGGCCAAGGACAATTCAAACTTCACAGTGCTCCAAAGTTACTAGGTAAAACGACTGCTTTATCAGTCACAAAAGAGCCAATTAAAGGTTCCCTGGGAAAGTATATTTGTCCATACCATAAACATAATCTTCTTGATAATATGTCAGGCTTGGAACCAACCCTTTCAAAGAGCCTGCTTTTCACCCTGCCTCTCTATATGATCCTCAGTGCACTCTGAACCCTGTACAAGGGTTACAGTGTAAAGGCTACCTTGCCTCTGCCAGCTGAACAACTCTTGAATCCATCAATGATCAATTATAAGCAAACCCTCCTGTTTCTCATCAGAATATTTCTCTTAGTATGTCTGACACCCACAGCAGAGTCTTCCCAGCTAGAGTAAAAGAATACAGTCACTGAAAACAGCTGTCCTAATATTCAAACATCAGTAACATCCTTGACACACTTCCATTAACTTTATAAACAGTATGCTGGTTTATCACGACAAATCAGCCCGGTAGGTATTTGTACTGCCTCCTGCCTCAACCTGTCAGGGAGTAAAAGGAAAAGAGCAGAGACAGCCAAGAAAAGACAGCAGATAATTAATTAGTGAATAATTTAAAGTTGTCTATCAACGTTTCTCCTGAAGACCGGATGCCTTAAAGCCCCAAGGGCAGACCTGACAGAAGTGTAGTGAAGTGAAGTGGGGAGGACGATGGAGTGAGGCTGAGAGCAGTCGTTAAGAAGGGGCTGCGGGCCGCATAGCACAGGGAGATCAGTTCGGTGCTTTGTGACCACCTGGAGGGGTAGGGAGGGTGGGAGGGAGGGAGACGCATGAGGGAAGAGATATGGGAACATATGTATATGTATAACTGATTCATTTTGTTATAAAGCAGAAACTAACACACCATTGTAAAGCAATTATACCCCAATAAAGATGTTAAAAAAAAGAAGAGGCTGCGGGTCCACATAGAGGCGAAGGTCGGATGCAAACGGGGATCAGGGCTGGGCCTGGGAAGGCGACGGGAACACCGCTGAAGAGGCGATCCAATGGCGGGAACAGAGGTGCTCCAGCAGGATCCACCCAAGGTAGGGCGCCGCGTTTCCCTCCGCAAATCACCACCCCAAAGGCACCAGAGAGCACTCCCGCGCAGCCGGCAGCACGCAGGTCCCAGACAGGGCCAGGCCCCGCTCTCGTCCACCCGGTCTGCCCAAGACCGTGTAGACGCGGCCCAATCTCCAGTCCCAGAACTGAACCCCAAATCCCAGCCCCCGATGCCTCCGATCCAGGAACCCGAAAATCCGATTCCTAGACCCCATCCTCGGACCTGGCTCCCTTCCTCTGACCCGAACCCCGGCCCCCGTCACCGCCGCCACGCACCTGTCTCCAGCCTCCTTATCTGTGCCCAGTGTCGACCCGCGGGGCAGTCGCGTCGACAGCAAGTACAGGGCGAAGGTGCAGCCGGCAAAGACCAGGAGGAGGCCGAGCACGGGGCGCATCTCGGCGCCAGCAGTACCCGGACCCGCCCCGCCGCGGAGGAGCCTGGAAGCAGCGCCAGGAACCTCGCTGCTAGCGGACTGCTACAGCGGAGCGCGTTAGTGGACGGACAGGGGCGGGGGTCCGCTCCAGGCCCCGCCCCCATATCCTGGCCCCACCCCCGGCCCGGATTCCGCGTGCAGTTGGCTCCAGAGTCCAGCAGAAAGCTGTCTTGCAGCCCCTCTGCGCTTGCGTCTGCCCTCCTTCCGCCTGTATATCTTTTTCTTACGTTTATATCTGTCCCGTTCTCCACTTATTTGCAGGCTCTCTGCCAGGCGGTAGGTGGTCCGGGGTGAATCACCAGCCCTGCCCACAGCGAGCTTGCAGTCTAGTGGTCAAGACGGCCTTGTCGACCACCAGGTGTAACACAAAGCAAATGCAGCCCGCGTAGAACCAGAGGCTCCAATCCAGTGCGGTGGGATAGTCAAAGCGACCACGGAAATACGGAGAATTTCCTTTTATTGAACGCCTACTATGTGCCCATTATCCTTAATCCTCACAACAATTCTGCAAGGTTGGTATTTTTGTCTTTATTTAACAGATGAAAAATCCAAGTCTCAGAAAGATTAAGTGACATTCCCCAAGAGAGTCACGATTAGAATCCAAGTCACCCTGGGTTCAAAACTAGTGGTCTTGCACTGAGTGGATTCATGGAAGAGGTGGGGTTTGAGTTTACCATAAAGGATGAGCAAGATTTCCACAACAGAGACAGGAGGGAGAAGGTGAGCTGGGGGCCCCAGTAGGGCACTAACATCCAGTTTCCTTGAAGCCTAAAGGTGTGTGAGAAATGAGTGAGAAGGTGGGAACAAACTGGAAAGCATGGAAAGGCAGCTAAGGAGTTGGATTTTTTTTTTAATATTGTACGTGGGGAGACACCAATAGAGGCGTTTAAGCAAGAGAATGATGTAGTTCCCGTTTTAGGATGTGTTGCCCTGGCAGATGATTAGACTACATTCTGAGTTTGTAGCAGCAACTGTCTTGGTGAGAAAGCGATCAGGCCTGAGCCAGGACCACAGCAGTGGGGAGGAAGGTGGACAGACTCGGAGGAGTTGAGTTCGTAGGACATGGCTGATTAAATGGAGAATGACAGAGAGGATTCCAAAATGTCACAAGCCTGGAAAACAGAAACCGTCCTTGTTGTATCATTCGAAGGCCCTCCTGGGCCAAATAAAGAGCACCTGTCAGAAGTCAAAGTGCACAAAGTCCTAGCAATTCCACGTCCGGAAATTTAACCCATAGATATGCCTGTAGGTAGACAAAGATGTATGTTCAAGGGTATTCTCTCAACTTTGTTTTGATATGAGGATATTGGGAACAGCCTAAATGCCCATCATTTGGGGACTATCGAGGTTAATTATTGTATATTCACAAATGGAACACTAAGTAGCTTCCTGAAAGAGGGAGACAACGTTATGTATCCTGATACAGTACAGTAGCCAGATAGATGGCTAGGATAAAAATCAAACAAGTTGGGGGCTTCCCTGGTGGCACAGTGGTTGAGAATCCGCCTGCCAATGCAGGGGACACGGGTTCGAGCCCTGGTCCCGGAAGATCCCACATGCCGCGGAGCAACTAAGCCCATGCGCCACAACTATTGAGCCTGCACTCTAGAGCCCGCGAGCCACAACTACTGAGCCCACCTGCCACAACTACTGAAGCCCACACACCTAGAGCCCAGTGCTCCGCAACAAGAGAAGCCACCACAATGAGTGGCCCGCACACCGCAAAGAAGAGTAGCCCCCACTCACTGCAACTAGAGAAAGCCCGTGCGCAGCAGTGAAGACCCAACGCAGCCAAAAATAAATAAAATAAATTAATTTAAAAAAAAATCAAACAAGTTGCAGTGTTAGACTATACTATGACTCATTTGTAAGAAGAAGAAAAAAGATATCCTTTTCAAAATACTGAAGCATTTATGAATGAAATGACTCAATGTCTGAGATTTGCATTAAAATAATGGGATGGGAGTGTAGTGAGTAGGGATATAAATAAAACAGGATTGGCCATTGAAGCGATAATTGCTGAAGCTGGATGATAAGCACATGGAGGTGGATTTTATACCATTTCCCCTATTTCTGTGTATGTGTAAAATTTTCCATTTTACAATGCGGGGAAATGTTCTCAGCCTTCCAGTCTCATTTTCTCCCTTCAAGTCTCCCATTCCAGCTAAACATGCACCGTGTATGCACCGTGTTCGTTTGTGCCTCTAACACTCTTCTCTGGAAAACTTCTCTGCCTGAAAATCCCTACTCTTGCAGCAACACCCGGAGCAGTTGTCACCTCCTCTAAGAAGGCTTCTCCAGCTCCTACAGTCAGAAAGGTTGTGCCTTCTCTGTGCTCGGGGCTGCCTGTGGAGTGTCTGTATTCCTGTGATAGCAAATACTGTGCTCCAGTGTCATCATCCATCTCCTCAGGAGACAGTGAACACTTCTGTAAATGAGACAAGGTCTCACCATCCTATGTCTATGCAAACCCTTAGCCCTGTGTTTGGCTTATTATTGGCACTTAATAATAGCTTGTTAAATTAATGGACCCGGGGGCTTCCCTGGTGGCGCAGTGGTTGAGAGTCCCCCTGCCGATGCAGGGGGCAGGGGTTCGTGCCCCGGTCCGGGAAGTTCCCACATGCTGCGGAGTTGCTGGGCCCGTGAGCCATGGCCGCTGAGCCTGCGCGTCCGGAGCCTGTGGTCCGCAACGGGAGAGGCCACAACAGTGAGAGGCCCGCGTACCACAAAAAAAAAAAAAAAAAATATTAATGGACCGGGTCTACGGAGGAAATGGTTGGTTGTTTGGTGTGGAACGTGCTGATTTTGAGAAGTCAGAGGAGTACAGGGGAGAGAAAGTGAATGAATAACAATATTGAGCTTGTGCTAGAAGTGTGCAGAGCAGAGAACGAGAAGAAAAGCCCCTGCTCTCAAGGACTTCACTTTGCCTTTGGTTGGGGGAGAGGATGGAGAGAGTTATAATTATAGAGCACGTTGGTGCCGCAGAGGAAACAGACGTGGCCAAGCTTCCAGAGGAGCAAGTGTCATCATCCCTCTTATGGATGAGTGGCTGAGCAGGTGTTCAGATGGAGTCACTGTGAGGGCTGTGAAGCCCACAGCTGTGAGCGCTGAGCAGGACTGAGCCCTCATCGGCCCCTCCCGAGCCCATGCTCTCTGCTCTGCCCCACACTGCCTCTCAACAAGCAGGTGAAGATCCAGAGCTCGGGTTGAACATTCAGATTTAGAGGTCATCTGTCTAGAGGAGACAGTTGAAATGGGAGGAGGGAAGGGCTCTTAGGGAGACCATGAGAGGGAACGTAACAGCAGCTGACATTCACTGAGTCTAGGCACGCTCACCCCACAGGAAGACTTCTACATGCATGAATGCATTTATTATATAACAACCTTCATGAGGCAGGGGCTCCTAACGGCCCCCACTTTACAGTCCAGAGAATGGAAACTTCGGCAGAGTGAAGTCAGTCGACAGAGGTCACACCCCAGCAAACAGCAGAGCCTAACCACTTATCCTACCTGCCTTTTTCGGAGAGAAGACGGAGATCAGAAGCCTGGTAAGAAAATAGTGGAACTGGTGAAAGAGAACAAGATTTCATTCAGGGATGTTGGGTGAGAGATAGGGTGGTGGGGGAAGAGTGCACTGGGGGCCCAAGAAAGACTGTTAGAAAGGAACCAGTGCACAGTGTCAGAGTCCGTGGGAAAATCCAGGAAGGAGACCTGAGGGGCTATGGGACTCGGCCAACACCAGGTGACAAGGGACCTTTGACAGAGCTCTTCTGGGAGATGCAAACCTGATCGCCTACAGGCTCACTGCCCAAGCCCCTGCTTGCTGCCCCTGACTTACCCACCTTGCCTCCTATTCTGATTCCTCCTTCTCAACCATCTGTTTCGGGGAAGGGGCCCTGCTCCCCACTCTCAGCCCGCCTCTCCCCAACCCTCCTGACCCCCAACCCAGCACCTGCAGAGCCAGCTCTAACCAGCCGGTGTACCGCCTGCAGGCTGTACAGCCTCCCCCGAGGCCACTCACTTGCAGCACATACCAGGCAGCCTGTAAAGGGCAGCAGCAACCCTCACCAGGGACACATGCTGGACTGGGGAACAGGTAGGGGCTAGTGGTGCAGGGGAGTGGGAGGGAAGAAAAGCCAGGAGGCTCTAGTGAGAGCAAATTAGCCAGCCGCTCCCCATGGGCCTTTATCATGGGGCTCGACCACGTTTCCTGGCTTAATTGGATCTACACGGAGCAATTGAAAGGAGTAGCTCTGATCAGACCACATGGCTTTGTTTCCCCATCCCCGCTCCAGCCACAACCAATGGGAACAGCATGGACACCTGCCCCAGGAGGAGGATCTGAGGGCTGGATCCTCTCCCTGAGCTTTGGGATTGGGCCATATAGTAAGCAAGTGGCCAAGGACCCAATGGTCCCAAGGACCCCAATGGTCCACAGCTGCCCTGTGGAGGGAGTGGAGCTGAGTCAGAGAGATACATGGCAGAGCACAAGGGTTAGTAAAGGCCTATGGACTCTCGTTGCTGAAGGTCCAGGGCATCCCCGTCCCTGCCCTTCCTGAGGTCTGATGGCTCAGCTCTCCCTGGGGTTCCACAAGTCTCCTCTCTCTGATAAAGTCCAGGTAAATATGAGTGGATTTCTGTTGCTGGCATCCCAGGTCAGGAATGAGAACATGGGGCAGGGGTCTGAGGGTGGGAGGTTCTACGTTTAGGTTTTGGGAATGAGTGTGTTGATGTCTAAAACAGAATGCAGGTGGCTCCCTCGAGTCCCTAAGGACAAATCCACTCCATTCTGTTCAATAGACATCTGTTGAGCACCTGCTTTGTGCCGGGCATTGTGTTAGGTGCCAGGGCAGCAAAGACAAATAAGCAGCAGCTGCTCTTGTGCTGCTCACAGTCTTGGAGGAGATACAGACGTGGAAACCTATTACAATATGGCTTAATACAAGCAGCGATGGTAGCACATACAAAGTGGGTGGTGGAGGGGAGTCGTGGAAGAGCAAGCCCGGCTTGGAGTCACCCAGGGATGCCTGAGGGTCCTGGAGGGTTTTAGCTGAGGTGCAAAAACAGGAGCTGGGGAGAGCAAAATCTCCTAGGCTTCAGGACAGGTGGGCTTGCTAAAGGATGGTATTGGGACCACCTGGAAGTTGCGAAGAGGAGTGAAAGCAAAAGCCAAACTCTCTTTTTCCCAGGGAGCCTGGGAAGTGGGCAGTGGGCCTCCAGAGATAACAGAGACAAGAGTAACAGAGGTGCCTGGGAGAGAGGTCTAAGGCAGCGAAGGGTGGGCACCTCTAGGGAAATGGGCTGTGGCTGGGGGTGGAGGCCTGGTCTTTCCTCACAACCGAACATGGCTCCATAAGGCTCACAAGGTAATGGGGAGCGTTCATTTAATCAGTATTTCCTGAGCACAGACTGCATTGTAGGTGCCACACTAGGCACACGGCCTCTGCCTGGCAGAGCAGCCTAGTGGAGAAGACAGACAGACAGTAATCAAATAATCATACACATAAATGTAAATAAACGCAGCTTAAACAGTGAACAGTGCTACGGAAGGACAGGTCCAGTGGGCTCTGTGGAGAAATGAGGGCCAGGAGACTCCCCTGGACCATCCAGCTAAGGTCCAAACATGGAGTGGGAGATATTGGTGAAGACAGGAGGGAACAGGGTAGGCTGCAGTTTCATTGCATCTTGGGTTGGGTATTTAGACAAATACACTGACAAAAGGAAGGGAAGAGAGGCAAGGGTAACAAGAGACAGAGAGGAAAGTTCCAGGGGCCTTGGGAGAAAGATTGTGAGAAGAGAGTGGCCACACCTGTAACTGCCTTCATTTCACCTGATCACTGTTACATGAAACACATTGAATTCACCTCCACTCCAGGCAACAAACTTCCTTCCTTTATTCCTTCATTTATCTATCTGTTCACCCACCCACCCACCCACTCCCCAGTGAGCCGGGCACTATGCTAGGAGACGCCAGCAGGAGAAGCTCAGAGACACCCACTGGCCTGAGGAGCTTATACATTGATAGAAATGCTATTCCTGGCATTTTCTTGATGTTGTTTTGATCCCCTGCTTACCAAGGAAGGCAAAGAGCACAAAGAAGTGACTGTGCTAATCAAAATACAGGACCAATAAAACTCTAAAAAAGAAATCAGGACCTATCAGCACCGGGATCTCTGTATCCACCACTGCTGAGGAAACGTGGAAGGAGGAAGGCTGAAAAGATGTGCAAGTGGGCAGGAGCCTCGCTGAGCCTTCCTCCTTTCAGAGTTCAGACATTCGCTGCAGGCATCCCTCACTTAAGTGAAACAGACTCTGGATTTGCTATATAGGTATAAATCAAGTGTGCCACGCTGGATTACATTCACAGAGTTCCATCATTTTTGAAACAGAGAGTCTGTTTCTTTAAAATACGGCTCTCCACACAAAAAGCAGTAGGAGAGCAGTCACTTGGACGGGGAGGAGGTTAGTGAACCTATGACTCGGGAATCCCAGGAACCTTCCTGCAGTGGCCACGGCTGGGGGATGGGTGGTGTCCACCCCTTTGGCTCTGTCTCCACCCTGGGCATCTGACCTCTCTAACCTTGGCCCTTGGGAGGGCCTCTTGACTTGGCTGCTGTTGTCATTTCAGATTCATGGATCGCACCTCTTCCTAGGGAAGCCTGAGAATTCCTCAAACTGGGAGCTTCGGGTGCGCCAAGAGCAGACCGGTTAGTGCTTTGAATTCACATGTTGGCAAAACAAGTTATTTAGCATCGCTCCAAAAGGTTCACATTAATTACCTCTAACAGGTGGGATTATGGATAGCATATTTTCATTTTGCATCCGTGCATTTTTGAAATTTCCTTCAACAAGTACAGATTACATTGGTGATAAAGAAAAACAAAACATTTCTTAAGTATTGCTTCAGATGAGGGTTGCATGTAAAGTGATGCTTCTTCACCTTAAGTGAAAAACAAGCTCTGCTTTTTCTCTCCTGCCTCTCACTCTATCCCTTGTCCCTGTGAGCAAGGCTGCCCCACTGCTTCATCTGCTCTTCTTCCCTCATCCACTAGTCCCAGCAGCTGCCTTCTTGGTTGTTGGTCTGTCCCCACCTCCTCCTGCACTAGCCCCACTTTAAACAAGGCAGGAAGCCATTCCCCCTCTGTGCAGAGCCCGGAGGGATCTGGCACAGAGAACATGGGGTCGAGTCCAAAGTGATGTCTCCAGCCAGTCCTTCCCTTAAGATGCTTGCCTGGCCACTGTGATTGGTAGAAATGCCCAAGTGACAGGCAGCAGAACCAAAAGTTCGGAACAAATGAGGCCCCAGGACACAGCCTAACAAGGCGCTGCGCCGTCAGGAGCCTGGCTATTTCTGACTTGCCCTATTTAGGGGCTCCCTTCCCAGGACTGTTTCATAATCCAGGATCACTTGATATTTTGCAATATGACATCCACAGGACATGATTTTAAAAAAACAAAACAAAAACCCTGGTTATTCCGTACTTTTTATGCCTTGAGGAGAAGGCGAGGTGAAGCTTTAAAAATCCTGTAGTTGTAGCATTCTTGATGTTACTGGTACCCGGGTGTCCTGACAACAGTTACATTTGCAACTCTGGGCAAAGAATAGGTTGGAAGACTGTTTCAACATTTTCGATCAGTACAAGATCATAGCGACACAACTGGGGCCTGTGAAAATAAGATGAAATATGCTCGTCAATACAATAATAAAAATACCCCATTCTAGTAGAGTAAATTATATCATCTCTTTCAGATATAAAATTATTTAGCAATTATTTTTAATGTTCTAGGGAAATGCTTGTGCTAAATAAGCAAAGCCACATCAACAACAGCAAAAAAATCAGGGTGTAAAGTTTTATTTACCATATAATTTCAACTAGGTTTAAAAGCAAATAGAAAGGGACTTCCCTAGTGGCACAGTGGTTAAGAATCCACCTGCCAGTGCAGGGGACATGGGTTCAAGCCCTGGTCCGGGAAGATCCCACATGCCGCGGAGTAACTAAGCCTGTGCGCCGCTACTGAGCCTGCACTCTAGAGCCCGCAAGCCACAACTACTGAGCCCGTGCACCTAGAACCCATGCTCCACAAGAGAAGCCACCACAATGAGAAGCCTGTGCACCACAACAAAGAGTAGCCTCCGCTCACGGCAACTAGACAAGGCCTGCGTGCAGCAACGAAGACCCAATGCAGCCATAAATAAATAAATGATTAAAAAAAAGTAGAAGATTAGAAAGAAATAACCAAAAATTTTACCAGTGGTTGCCTCTGAATAATGACATTATCCGTGGTATTCTTCTTCTTCCTCCTAACACTTTCTGTACTTTCCAGATTTTATAAAATGAATATGTATTCCTTTGATAATCAGGGAAAGAAGTATTTAAAAGTCCCAGTTTTAAGATGTAATAACTGGGCTTCCCTGGTGGCGCAGTGGTTGAGAGTCCGCCTGCCGATGCAGGAGACGCGGGTTCGTGCCCCAGTCCGGGAGGATCCCACGTGCCACGGAGCGGCTGGGCCCGTGAGCCATGGCCGCTGAGCCTGTGCGTACGGAGGCTGTGCTCCGCAACGGGAGAGGCCACAACAGTGAGAGGCCCTCGTATCATATAACAAAAAAAAAAAAAAAAAAAAGACCCAATGCAGCCAAAATTAATTAATTAATTAATTAAAAAGAAAAAAGATGTAATGACTATCCTCTTAGGAAAAAAAAAACTTGTATTATTAAATGTTTTGAGGTATCCTAAACCTTCAGGAAAAAGGAATTTATAAACATAAAGTAGTAACTGCTCACATCATTTCCTGTCTCTGTCCACAGATTGAACACTAGGAATATATGTAGGAGTGGCGTTACTCACAAAACACACATACCATCACAGCTTTGTTCTTTCTCCCTCTCTTTGTCTCTGCCTCTCTCTCTCTTTCTACACACACACATGCAGTTTATTTTTTCTGAACCAACTGAGAATAGGTTGTTTACCCCTTAATACTTCAGTGTGTATTTCCTAAGAACAAGCACAGTCTCAGTGCAGTTATCAAATTTAACATTGATGTAGTAGTTGTATCCTGTATCAATGGAATAAAACATTACAAATTTTCTGTACCTTTTTTAATGCTAGGCTGTGTTTTATCAGTTTGCCAAATTATATGAGAGTTTCTTTTCTACAACAAATTATCAGCTTGCAAGCAGCGTGGGTAGAGTGATTAGGGAGGAATCGTGTAACTCTAAGCATATAACAACATTGTTTCTTTGGATTATTGGACCGTTTGTCTTTAAGTGCATACCAGTAAATTTTTCTTGGATTACTGGGCAACTTATTTTTATCAAGTCTAGTTTTGGAAAACCCCTCACTTCTTTCATTGTGATTGATGAAGTCCTGTTAAAACGTTAAGACCAAGCAGATTGGACAGGAACCAATAACATCTTTGGAAAACAGGGGTTTGTCAGACGTTGCCTCAGCTCACCTCTCTGGATGGGCAAGTGACCTTAACTTCATTCGGAGAATCCTGAGCTTGTACCTTGGGCCTGTTACAGATCCTGTAGAGAACACCAAGGAAATGGCTGCCACTTTATCCAGATCTTGATTGAATCTTGCAAGCAGACTCACTTGGTGGTATTTCTGAAATGTTGTGGGTTCACTGGAAGGAAGAAATAATATATTTTTAAGTGGATATGAATTACCAATGAAAGAAAACAGTTTTGAAGCCTACAAAATCACTCATCAGCAAGTAGCCATTTGACCCCATAGCCTGCACTAGCCAACTTTCATGGGCAAAGTCCGTTGGATTCCAAGGGACTGCGTAAGTGAAGCTGCTGACTGATGAGATGCTGTGACATTGGAAAGGTATGCGCTGCCTACTATAGGCCAGACAGCATCCTCATCTCTTGACACATTTCCTCCAATCCCCTGAAAAATTCTGCAAGGTATTATTGTCTTCATTTTACAAACAAGGAAACAGATGCTTTCAAAGCTGAAGCTCACCCAGGTCACAGGGCTTCTCTGTAGCAGTGCAGTGATTAAAACCCAGTTCTGGCTGAGTTCAAATTTATGGTCTTTCCATTAAACTGCATTGCTAGATGCACAGGTATATTTTTAAGCCAGACTAGATACTAACTTATTTTTTTTTAATGCAAGCAGCCCTGTAAGTTCTTTTTTTATTTATTTTTAAATATTTATTGACTTATTTGGCTGTGCTGGATCTTACTTGCGGCACGCAGGATCTTCACTGCTGCATGCGTGCTCTTAGTTGCGGCATGTGGGATCTAGTTCCCTGACCAGGGTTCGAACCTGGGCCCCCTGCATTGGGAGCGTGGAGTCTTAACCACTGGACCATGAGGGAAGTCCCTAGATACTAATTTAGAAGTTGTGCTTAAGCATATATTTTTTCAGTTCTGCCCTCAAGAGAAACCTTAAAACAGCTACAACCCAGGTTCCAATACTTTTTTTTCCAAGTGTGTGGAGATGTTTCCTACAATTGGAATCCCAAATTAAGCCTAAGGTGTATCCACTAGGGAGATTCACCTGGGTACTGTCCCTCTGGGGAGCTGCAAGAATAGGCTGTAGAGAAATGATTGCTCTAGGAATGAATCCTTAGTTTGGAGGTCGGGATGGGGTGAGGAGGTGCCTGTCACCCCAGCCTCACTGTGCAGAGCAGAAGTGCCACAAGTAAAACTAATCCAAAAGGTTGCCCAGATTTTGGTTTCTAAATACTATCTCCACAAAATGGAACCAGGACTCCCTGGAGAAATGGTTGATTCCAGGGCTAGGGCAGGGAAAGTACAAAGTGATCCTGGAACAACATGTGTGCCAAAAGTAAGGAAACACTCAAACAGTGATGGAGATGTTCAAAAGAATATAGAATCACACCCATTAGGGTGGCTACTGTGAAAAAAACAAAAACAGAAAACAAGTGTTGACAAGGATATTGAAAAATTGGGACCCTTGTACACTGTTGGTGGGAATGTAAAATGGTACCGCCACTGTGGTAAACAGCATGAAGGCTCCTCAAAAAATTTAAAATAGAACCACATGATCCAGCAATTCTACTTCTAGGTATATACTCAAAAGAATTGAAAGCAAGGTCTCCAAAAGATATTTGCACACCCATGTTCATAGCAGCATTATTACAATAGGCAAAAGGTAAAAGCAACCCAAATGTCCATCAATGGATGAACGGATTAAACAAGTGTGATTTGTACCTACAATGGAATATTATTCAACCTTAAAAAGAAAGGAAATCCTATCACATGCTACAACATGGATGAGCCTTGAGGACATTATGCTAAATGAAATAAACCAGTCACAAAAAGATAAATATTGTTTGATTCCACTTATATGACATATCTAAAGTAGTCAAATTCATAGAAATAGAAAGTAGAATGGTGGTTGCCAGGGAGTGGGGGAAGGGAGAAATGTCTGTTGTTACTTAATGGGTATAGAGTTTCAGTTTTGCAAGATGAAAAAGTTCTGGAGGGACTTCCCTGGTGGTCCAGTGGTTAAGACTCCACACTCCCAATTCAGGGGGCCTGGGTTCGATCCCTGGTCAGGGAACTAGATCCCACATGCCACAGAGAAGATCCCGTGTGCCGCAACTAAGACCTGGCGCAGCCAAATAAATATATAATTTTTTTTTTAAAGTTCTGAAGATCTGTTTCACAATAATGTGAATACACTTAACGCTACTGAATTGTACACTTGAAAATGATTAAAATTGTAAATCTTATGTTTTTATTACCACAATTAAAAATGCATTAAAAAAAGGCACTGGCCAGATTTGGGACAATTTGAATATCAAAATAAATAATGATAGTAACTGATTATAATTCCCCATTGATAAAATATAAAAATCTGGGAGTCTGAAAAAAAAAAATCTGGGAGTCTGTATTGATATATTTGGACATGAAACAAATAAATGAATAAATAAATGAGAAAAAATGCCTTTCCTAAATGTTGAATTAGAAAAATCACCATATGGCAGCCATCAGAGTAATAATTCAACCACAAAACATTAACACCAGTGGGTAAAAGTTTGAGGAGTGATGGACCATTTACATGGTCTCAAAGTATCTACCCACAAAATACTAATTACAAAGGGAAAAATAGTAACCTTAAAGTGGAGAAACTTGGCAGAAATCACTTTAATTGCTTGATCCACATTAATGAAACAATCGAAATTGTGAGCCTCCTAATAGGATGCACTGAGACAAACATTACATCACCTTTGTGGTGTCTTTGCCAAAGATGCATAATCTGAACCTAATCGTGAGGAAACATCAGGCAAACCCAAACTGAAGACATGCTAAAAATAATTGACCTGTAATCTTCAAAAGTGTCAAAGTCAAAGGAGTCGAGCAGGGCTTCCCTGGTGGCGCAGTGGTTGAGAGTCCGCCTGCCGATGCAGAGAGCACGGGTTCGTGCCCCGGTCTGGGAGGATCCCGCGTGCCGCGGAGCGGCTGGGCCCGTGAGCCATGGCCGCTGAGCCTGCGTGTCCGGAGCCTGTGCTCCGCAACGGGAGAGGCCACAACAGTGAGAGGCCCGCGTACCGCAAAAAAAAAAAAAAAAAAAAGAGTCGAGGAAAGGCAGAAGAACTGTTCCAAAGTGAAGACTAAAGAAGCAGGAAAACCAAATGCAGCCAGTGATCCTGAATTGAATCCCTTTGCTACAAAGGACATTATCAGGACAATCAGTAAAACTAGAATGGGGTCTCAGGATCAGACGGTAGTAGTGTATCAATATTATTTCTCTTATTTTGATGGTCAATTGTAGTTATGTAGGAGAATATCCTTGTTTGTAGAAAATACACATTAAAATACTTAGGGTTGATGAGGCAGCATGTTGGAAATTACTGTAGAATGGTTCAGAAAAAGAAAAGGCTCTTAGTACTACTGCAACTTTTCTGTAAACTTTAATTTTCCACAATAAAGAGGGAAAAAAAAAAGCTAATAGGAAAGGAGTGGTTTAACCAAAGAGGCTTATAAGTAGCACCACTCTGGTCCTCTCTTGATCAGAGTGTAGCAAGAGAAAAAGGGATCCCTTCCCACTTCTCCAAGGGCAGCTATGGAATCAGGAAAGGGCAGGGACTCCAGGAGAAGGTGATGCCACCTGCAGATGGCAGAACCCAGTGGGGGTACTAGGAAGGCGGGAGAAGAAAAAGGAGATCGGGAGCTGATCAGGGTTGTCCATGAGTAGAGGTAAGATGCTCTCTTCCTCCTAGAAGGATGTCTGGAAATACATGGGGAGGCACTAACCAAGTGTTGGGTTCATACAAGAGTAAATAGAGTGAGAGACAGTGAACTGTGAGTTCTGGCAGTATGGTGCACTAAATACCCTGAAAGCATTCATAATAGTGGATACAATTACAAACAACAAAAAACAAAACAAAAAACCTTTTAAATTGCACTGAACTAAGAAGAAAGGAAAGAATACTGAGAAACCCTCAAAATATGTGAAAGCAGAAATCCAAATAGATAGGAATCCTGAAATCACCTTTAGTTGGTCTTTTTTGAAACTTTGTAACCTTGAGCTTCAATTTTCATGGCCTTGCAGTGCAGTAGGACATGAAACAAAGTCTATGGACCCCTCAAGGTCGGGAGTTGAATAGGAGAATTCTGGGGGAAGAGTGAACTAAACATGAATTTGAAGTAAAAACCTTCTACCACCTCAGGTGACAGAAAGTCCCCACCTCGAATCTTGGCGCTATGAGGAGCTAGGGGGCTGAGTGCCCTTCACATGGGTCAGCAGCTAAATTCAAACTACTTGTGGTCTGAGAAACCTCAAGTTTAAAAATTAAAGTGGTGTCAGATGGATGGTATCTCCAGGAACTTGACAGGCAAACGCAAAATCTTTCTGGAGAAATCTACTCCTCAGATCCTCAAAGAATTCCCGCACATAGTGAAATAATTATAATAATAATAAAGGCATTTGTAAGGGGGGTGGGGGGAAGCTGCGGGGTGCAGGCTTTATGGCCGCCAGCTGCGGGCGGGAGGACGGATCCTGGCGGGTGGGGCAGTGCAGCTGCCGGCTCCACACAGCGCCTGCGCAGCAGCTGCAGGGAAGGGGCACGTCCTGCCCGGGCTGGGTGCGAGTGAGGAGGCCGGCAGGACTGAGTGCTGGGACATGGGACCACCAAAACGACCTTCCCAGCGGAGCCGCGTGCCCGGGGCACCCCTGCTCTGCAGGCAGGGAGCAGGCAGCCGCCTCCCCGCTGCACCAGACCCTGATGGGACCCAGATTGCTAACGGCAAAAAGAACTGGAAAAATGCAAAAGACTGGAACGATTAAAACCTACCAAAGACTCCTCAGAATTCTCAAAGAGCATACAAACGTGTGCTTACATGTAAAAAATGTGATGCGCGGACTACCACACTCAAGCAACCTGGCAAGCACTTGCCGGTGACTGTCACTCTCAGGTTTCACTGTGGAATTTCAAACTGCCTAGGGGTGTGAGAAAAGATTAAGGCACCAACCCCAAAAATAATGGCCCATAAAAGGAAAGAGAACAAAAGGAAGTCCACCACTGAGTACTTCTGTTCTAGGGAAGGGGGACATGTGACCAGAAGAGCCTGACTTCCCATAATGTCCTCAGGAAGAGCCAGAATATCACCCTGATGCTGCAGCCCAAGAGTGTTTTGCTGTTTCAAATTGAAAATTGTCATGAGGAGGAAAAGTCCATTCTGGTGCTTGAGGGGACCTCTCAAACTGAAGGCTTGTGTTCAGCTATCTGAATAACAACCAGTAAAAACTACAGGAACAAAATCTCTCAAGAAAGGAATTTTTAAAAGAGACACGACAGGGCTTCCCTGGTGGCGCAGTGGTTGAGAGTCCGCCTGCCAATGCAGGGGACACGGTTCGTGCCCCGGTCCAGGAAGATCCCACATGCCGCGGAGCGGCTGGGCCCGTGAGCCATGGCTGCTGAGCCTGCGCGTCCGGAGCTTGTGCTCCGCAACGGGAGAGGCCACAACAGTGAGAGGCCCATGTACCGCAAAAAAAAAAAAAAAGAGACACGACAGGGACTTCCCTGGTGGAGCAGTGGTTAAGAATCCGCCTGCCAGTTCAGGGGACATGGGTTCGATACCTGGTCCGAGAAGATCCCACATGCCGCAGAGTAACGAAGCCCATGCGCCACAGCTACTGAGCCTGCGCTCTAGAGCCTGCAAGCCATAACTACTGAAGCCCACGCGCCTAGAGCCCATGCTCCGCAGCAAGAGAAGCCACCGCAATGAGAAACCCATGCACCACAGCAAAGAGTAGCCCCCGCTCACCACAACTAGGGAAAGCCCGGGCACAGCAATGAAGACCCAATGCAGCCAAAAATAAAATAAATAAAATAAATAAATTTTAAAAAGAAGAAATAGAAAAGAAAATCTGAACAGACCTATAATAAAGAGACTGAATTAGCAATTAAAAACAAAAAGCAAACCTACAAAGAAAAGCCCAGGCCAAGATGGCTTCGTGGGTGAATTCTACCAAATATATATTTTTTTAAATATTTATTTATTTATTTATTTGTTTATTTTTGGCTGCATTGGGTCTTTGTTGCTGCACGCGGGCTTTCTCTAGTTGCAACAAGCGCGGGCTACTCTTCCTTGGGGTGCGCGGGCTTCTCACTGTGGTGGCTTCTCTTGTGGCAGAGCACAGGCTCTAGGCACTCGGGCTTCAGTAGTTGTAGCTTGTGAACTCTATAGTGCAGGCTCAGTAGTTGTGGCACGCGGGCTTAGTTGCTCTGCGGCATGTGGGGTCTTCCCAGACAGGGCTCGAACCCGTGTCCCCGGCATTGGCAGGCGAATTGTTAACCACTGTGCCACCAGGGAAGCCCCTCTACCAAATTTTTTTTTTAACACTTTTTTATTTATTTATTTTTGGCTGTGTTGGGACTTCCTTGCGGTGCGCGGGCTTCTTATTGTCGTGGCTTCTCTTGTTGCGGAGCATGGGCTCTAGGCACGCAGGCTTCAGTAGCTGTGGCCCATGGGCTCAGTACTTGTGGCTCGCGGGCTCTAGAGCTCAGGCTCAGTAGTTGTGGCACATGGGCTTAGTTGCTCTGCGGTATGTGGGATTTTCTGGGGCCAGGGCTCAAACCCATGTCCGTTGCATTGGCAGGTGGATTCTTAACCACTGCGCCATCAGGGAAGTCCCTCTACCAAATATTTAAAGAAGAATTAACACCAAATTCTTCACAAACTCCTCCAAAAAAAAAAAAAAAAATAGAAGAGGAGGAAACACTTCTCAACTCATTCTGTGACACCAGTATTATCCTGATATCAAAACCAGACATCACACACAAAAAGAAAACTAAAGATCAATATGTCTTATGAATATAAATTCAAAAAAGTCAAATAAAACTAGCCAACCAAATCCAGCAAAATATAAAAATGATTATATACCTTAACCAAGTGGGATTTATCCCAGAATGTAAAGTGGATTTAACATGCAAAAATCAATTATTTTAATACACCATATCAATAGAATTAAGGACAAAACCAAATGGTTATCTCAATACATGCAGAGAAAGCATTTGAGAAAATCCAATATCCCTTCAATATAAAAATACTCAAGAAACTAGGAATTGAAGGAAATTCCCTAACCTGATAAAAGGCATCTACAAAAAAAAAGTTAATATGTACTTAATATTAAAAGACTGAATGTTTTCTCCCAAAGATGAGGAACAAGACAAGGCTGTCTCTTGCCACTTCTATTCAGCTTAGAAAGAAGTTCTAGCCAGGTCAGTTAGACAAGAAAAGGCGGGGGAAAAAAGACATTCAGATTGGAAAGAAAGTAGTAAAACTATCTCTATTTGCAGATGACCTGATCTTGTACATAGAACATCTTACTGAGTCCTCTAATGAGTTAGCAAGGTTGCAGG